>NC_064626.1:1031247199-1031559387 GCF_023864275.1 Schistocerca cancellata | reverse complement strand
TCCAAACTATTTATCGTCCATGTTTCACTTCCATACATGGCTACACTCCATACAAATACTTTCAGAAATGACTTCCTGACACTTAAATCTGTACTCGATGTTAACAAATTTCTCTTCTTCAGAAACGCCTTCCTTGCCATTGCCAGTCTACATTTTATATCCTCTCTACTTCGACCATCATCCGTTATTTTGCTCCCCAAATAGCAAAACTCCTTTACTACTTTAAGTGCCTCATTTCCTAATCTAATTCTCTCAGCATCACCCGACTTAATTCCACTACATTCCATTATCCTCGTTTTGCTTTTGTTGATGTTCATCTTATATCCTCCTTTCAAGACGCTATCCATTCCATTCAACTGCTCTTCCAAGTCCTTTGCTGACTCTGACAGAATTACAATGTCATCAGCGAACCTCAAAGTTTTTGTTTCTTCTCCATGGATTTTAATACCTACTCCGAAATTTTCTTTTGTTTCCTTTACTGCTTGCTCAATATACAGATCGAATAACATCGGGGAGAGGCTACAACCCTGTCTTACTCCCTTCCCAACAACTGCTTCCCTTTCATGTCCCCCGACTCTTATAACTGCCATCTTGTTTCTGTGCAAATTGTAAATAGTCTTTCGCTCCCTGTATTTTACCCCTGCCACCTTTAGAATTTGAAAGAGAGTATTCCAGTCAACATTGTCAAAAGCTTTTTCTAAGTCTACAAATGCTAGAAACATAGGTTTGCCTTTCCTTAATCTTTCTTCTAAGATAAGTCGTAAGGTCAGTATTGCCTCACGTGTTCCAGTATTTCTACGGAATCCAAACTGATCTTCCCCGAGGTTGGCTTCTACTAGTTTTTCCATTCGTCTGTAAAGAATTCGTGTTAGTATTTTGCAGCTGTGGCTTATTAAACTGATTGTTCGGTAATTTTCACATCTGTCAACACCTGCTTTCTTTGGGATTGGAATTATTATATTCTTCTTGAAGTCTGAGGGTATTTCACCCGTCTCATACATCTTGCTCACCAGATGGTAGAGTTTTGTCAGGACTGGCTCTCCTAAGGCCGTCAGTAGTTCCAATGGAATGTTGTCTACTCCGGGGGCCTTGTTTCGACTCAGGTCTTTCAGTGCTCTGTCAAACTCTTCACGCAGTATCGTATCTCCCATTTCATCTTCATCTACATCTTCTTCCATTTCCATAATATTGTCCTCAAGTACATCGCCCTTGTATAGACCCTCTATATACTCCTTCCATCTTTCTGCTTTCCCTTCTTTGCTTAGAACTGGGTTTCCATCTGAGCTCTTGATGTTCATACAAGTGGTTCTCTTATCTCCAAAGGTCTCTTTAATTTTCCTGTAGACAGTATCTATCTTACCCCTAGTGAGATAAGCATCTACATCCTTACATCTGTGCTCTAGCCATCCCAGCTTAGCCATTTTGCACTTCCTGTCGATCTCATTTTTGAGACGTTTGCATTCCTTTTTGCCTGCTTCATTTACTGCATTTTTATATTTTCTCCTTTCATCAATTAAATTCAATATTTCTTCTGTTACCCAAGGATTTCTACTAGCCCTCGTCTTTTTACCTACTTGATCCTCTGCTGCTTTCACTACTTCATCACTCAAAGCTACCCATTCTTCTTCTACTGTATTTCTTTCCCCCATTCCTGTCAATTGTTCCCTTATGCTCTCGCTGAGACTCTGTACAACCTCTGGTTCTTTCAGTTGATCCAGGTTCCATCTCCGTAAGTTCCCACCTTTTTGCAGTTTCTTCAGTTTTAATCTACAGGTCATAACCAATAGATTGTGGTCAGAGTCCACATCTGCCCCTGGAAATGTCTTACAATTTAAAACCTGGTTCCTAAATCTCTGTCTTACCATTATATAATCTATCTGATACCTTTTAGTATCTCCAGGGTTCTTCCATGTATACAACCTTCTTTCATTATTCTTAAACCAAGTGTTAGCTTTGGTTAAAGGTCGGTGGCGCCATGCGTTATCATCTATCAGAGGGAAGGTGGAACCCACTGCACCCCTGAAAAGGCGGACATACTAGTGCAAAATGACGTCCCGATACACCTGACCTGTTGCCGTTCCTTTGTCAAAGACATGCAGGGGTGTACGTGCACCCATCCCACACCATCAAACCACGACCTCCATACAAATCCCTTTCAAGGACATTAAGGGGTTGGTATCTGGTTCCTGGTTCACGCCAGATACACGCCAGATACACAAAGCAGTCTCAGTAGAAGGATGGTTACAGTTTCTTTCTTTCGTTGTTGGCTGTAATGGGAGCCATCACATGGACCAAGTTCCTAACAGAAAGGTCGTCGACCAGAAGGGCAGGCGGGAAGAGTACGCTTAAGCCAGGCTGCTGCGTCTCAGGGTAGCCTCAGGGCGTTTGTAGTTACCATGTTACATGAAACAGTTATACAACAGAATTACTACTGCGTAACAGTGCAGCGTCTGCCTCAATAAAGTAACAGAAGACCTGAAACTTGCGATGGATGCACAAGAGGCGACTATCATGTGCTTCTTAGACTTCAGGGAAGCGTTTGTCGACTTCGACATTTTACTGTCAGACTTAGCAACCTAACTTTTTCGCCAAGTTCAGTGCAACGATTTCGCTCATACTTTATGTCTCGCCATTAATCCGCCATGTCCGGCCCATAAAGTCACAATGGAGGCAAGTAGAAGAGGTGCCCCAGGGTTCGGCATCAGGTCCTGTAATCTTTTCATTCTATGTAAATTAATTGTATGTATATAATGTGTCATCAGTTTGTCCTACTGCAGATACTGTATATAGGCTGATGGCCTCCAGTTTTATCGAAGTGCAAAGCAATAAACCTGGAGACAGCTATCGAGAATCTCAAAACCTATCTACATATACTATCGAAATGGGTCCAGGATATAGGATTAAGTTCACCCCATGCGAAACCGTTGTCGTTCTAGTGGTCATTCTAGACTGATTAGCGCGAATCATCGGGAAGCCCTACCATCTTTATCCTTAAAGGGAACAAATATCAACTCCTTTTTTTCAGCAAAGAGTCAAAGAGTAATAATAGATGAAAATGTAAACTGGACTGATCATGTAAGGGCAGTGTGCAAGAATGCATCAGCATCTCTCTGTGCCTTACTCTCTTGACCTGAAGAAGAAACATGTACAAACACTTATACTGCCAATTATGTTACCCTGTAAAGCCCTTCTCAGGAAAGCATATGGCGCGTGGAACTGGTTACGAATGCCTGTGTTCTTTGGATCTGTGATGTTGGAATCCTTGATAATATTTCACCGTCTTATGCACAGCCGTCCTGGCTGTTTGCAGACAAGCGCAGTGATATCCATACCTTCTGTCTTCTCTACTGTCTTTTCAACATACACTGTCCCAATATGTCTCATATACATTTACGCTTTTGTCTGAACAACATTGCATAAACACCTATTCCCATCAGAGCAAAATCCTTTCTGTCCTGCTTCATCGTTTAGCAAATCCCTCAAAATGCTTCTCCGTAGCAGGAACTCAACTCTGGAATAACCTCCTGCAGTATATTAGAGAAATGAATAACATCTCCAGCTTCTGAAGAAAGTTAATGACATATCTAGTAAAGTAACAATTATGATTACCATCGTCTCTGTATGCACTCGTTAACTTTGTAGATCTCCAGCCAAATCTTCCTCATTTCGCGGTGTTCTTAGCTGGTGCGGACCTTAAATTTCTCTCGTTATATCAGAGGACACCTAGTTTGTAAACTTATAAATTCTTTTTGTGTCTGACCCTATCACTATTATTATTATTATTATTACTGTCACTACCACTACTACTACTACTACTACTACTATTACCACTAATAGTGTCACTATTAATGACAGTAATAGCAGCAACAATAACTTTATTATTTCGTAGTCAATATTACTTACATTGTCACTATAGACACTCAAATCATTTTAACACTGTCATATTAATATTGATAGGTCTTAGGTAACAATGATGTAAAAAGGTACGGTATGTGTGAACCCTTGGCCGATGTAAGAGAAGACCTAATGTACATAATCAGATTAGGTTAAATAAATAAACGAATAAAATAAAATAATGTGCAAAGAAGGAAACTCCTCTAACTTGAAGGGAGAAACCAGATGGAGCTATGGTTGGTCCGCTAGATGGCGCTGCCATAGGACAAATGGATATCAACGGGGTTTTTTTAATAGGAACCCCCATTTTTATTACATATTCATGTAGTACGTAAAGAAATATGAATGTTTTAGTTGGACCACTTTCTTCGCTTTCTGATAGATGGCGCTGTAATAGTCACAAACGTATAAGTACGTGGTATCACGTAACATTCCGCCAGTGTGGACGATATTTGCTTCGTGATACGTTAACCGTGTTAAAATGGACCGTTTACCAATTGCGAAAAAGGTCGATATCGTGTTGATGTATGGCTATTGTGATCAAAATGCCCAAAGGGCGTGTGCTATGTATGCTGCTCGGTATCCTGGACGACATCATCCTAGTGTCCGGACCGTTCGCCGGATAGTTACATTATTTAAGTAAACAGGAAGTGTTCAGCCACATATGAAACGTCAACTACGACCTCCAACATATGATGATGCCCAAGTAGGTGTTTTAGCTGCTGTCGCGGCTAATCCGCACATCAGTAGCAGACAAACTGCGCTCGAATCGGGAATCTCAAAAACGTCGGTGTTGAGACTGCTACATCAGCATCGATTGCACCTGTACCATATTTCTATGCACCAGGAATTGCATGGCGATGACTTTGAACGTCGTGTACAGTTCTGCCACTGGGCACAAGAGAAATTACGGGACGATGACAGATTTTTTGCATGCGTTCATAATATGCACTATTGGGCAAAGGAAAATCCACGATGGCTGCGACAAGTGGAACATCAGAGACCTTGGCGGGTTATGTATGGTGCGGCATTATGGGAGGAAGGAGAATTGGCCCCCATTTTATCGATGGCAATCTAAATGGGGCAATGTATGCTGATTTCCTACGTAATGTTCTACCGATGTTACTACAAGATGTTTCACGGCATGACGGAATGGCGATACATTTCCAACATGATGGATGTGCGGCACATAGCTCGCGTGCGGTTGAAGCGGTATTGAATAGCATATTTCATGACAGGTGGATTGGTAGTCGGAGCACCATGCCATGTCCCGCACGTTCACCGGATCTGACGTCCCCGGATTTCTTTCTGTGGGGAAAGTTGAAGGATACTTGCTATCGTGATCCACCGATAACGCCTGACAAAATGCATCAGCGCATTGTCAATGCATGTGCGAACATTACGGAAGGCGAACTACTCACTGTTGAGAAGAACGTCGTTTCACGTATTTGCCAAATGCATTGAGGTTGACGGACATCATTTTGAGAATTTATTGCATTAATGTGGTATTTACAGGTAATCACACTGTAACAGCATGCGTTCTCAGAAATGATAAGTTAACAAAGGTACATGTATCACATTGGAACAACGGAAATAAAATGTTCAAACGTACCTACGTTCTGTATTTTCATTTAAAAAAACCTACCTGTTACCAACTGTTCGTCTAAAATTGTGAGCCATATGTTTGTGAGTATTACAGCGCCATCTATCACAAAGCAAAAAAAGTGGTCCAACTAAAACATTCATAGTTCTTTACGTACTACACGAATATGTAATAAAAATGGGTGTTCCTATTTAAAAATCGCAGTTGATATCCGTTTGACCCATGGCAGCGCCATCTAGCGGACCAACCATAGAGACATCTGGTTTCCCCCTTCAAGCTAGACAAGTTTCGTTCTTTGTAATTGTTTCGTTTGACACTTATTTCGTGAGATATACTAGATGGATCCCTGTTTGTCAATGGAGGATCTTTTCGTGTGCAACTGTGAAGCACCACTGTTTGTCCAGTAGACTGTCATTTAACTATTGAAGTTTATGATGAAAGCGTTCAGAGAGTCGAATTGACCATTTTTATTAACATCCACAACATGCACTGTGTGAGTGTCTCTGCTAGGAGGTTTTATATTGTTTCAGATGTACAGTTCAAATAACGACAGCGCTCCCAGTAGTTACAGCGACTATCAGGTGGGGTACCAAGCACGCAGAACGGTTGACCTTTCCACTTCATTATTGGGCCTCTTGTACGTCAAATATCTAAGTTATTAGCATGTGTGAAATTGTGCGAAAGGGCGTCCCATCTCAGTGAAAGAAAACTCTTTCAATTTGTACTATACCAGAACTGGATAGTAGACTGCTGAAATCACCCAAGTAATTGCAAAAGTTTCGTAGAGCTTGCGCTAGTGTTTAAGTTTTTGTACTTGGTATCAACACGTTCTCACACATTGCGTTTGACTGTACCGCAACAGTCCACGATGTGTGTTCATCACTGTATCATATTTTCGTTGGTTACTCATTAACGCAGTAACATTTCAGAAACTGAGTTCACTATATCACAATTCATCAGTATATATTATTTACAGCTCGTGCATTCGTGACAGGATTTTTATCAAGCAAAGAGAAGTAACATATAAACTGTGGGCCCTTGGTGAACTACTGTAAATTAACTAAACAAACAGTGTTTTTTGCCTTGTTTCACAAATTTTATTATACCGAGCGAGGTGGCGCTGTGGTTAGACACTGGACTCGCATTCGGGAGGACGACGGTTCAATCCCGCGTCCGGCCATCCTGATGTAGGTTTTCCGTGATTTCCCTAAATCGCTCCAGGCAAATGCCGGGATGGTTCCTTTCAAAGGGCACGGCCGACTTCCTTCCCCGTCCTTCCCTAATCCGATGACCTCGCTGTCTGGTCTCCTTCCCCAAAAACAACCAACCAACCAACAACCACAAATTTTATTATGGTAACTGCACAACCTACGTTTCGGGTTATAAGCCCATTTTCAAGCACATTACTGGTTAGTTAACAGGTAACATATTTAATTTATAAAACAATTGTGTACATCATTTTGGAGGAATCATGTCCATACTTCATTTGACAAATAATTTTGCAATGTTCAATTCAACATCATATACTCATAAGTTGTGGAAGAACCACATTTTGTGCAGGCCAACACAACAATGTCAATTTATAGGATAAAAATCGACCTCTGCGAAGAGTGTTCAGCCATAAGCACCTGTGAAACTCGACAAAGAACAAAAAACACCGTCAAAGCTGAGTAGAACACACACTTAACTCACAAGGAGCTAGGAGCACTGTCCTCATTTAAAACCTGTTTACGTAGGTAATGCTAATATGTACGTGGCTTTGGGTACTATTCTCACTAAATTAATATTTCACCTCCACCTTATAGCAACATAATATGTTAGGTATTCAGATAATGAAAGCACGTTCTTCTTGCGCCAAGTTTTTGCCTCATTCGTTCCTAGAAATACTGAAAAAATATGTAAAAAATAGCCCTTACAGTTAATATTTAGTATTTGAATCATTGTATCAGACGGTTCACACAGTAGAGAGTTTGGCCATAAAGATATAAATGCCTTTCTTTTCTTCACCAAACATAAACATGCTAATCTTCTATGGGCTAGTCTCATTTCATTTTATCAAATAACCAGAAGTTGTGAGACTTCTTGTTCAGTTAGTGAGTGCATGTCTCTACCTCGACCACCACCATCTGTAGGTTCTGTCTCTTTTAGTATACTGTCCAGTTTGTTCTCACACTAAAGTGTCTATTGTCTGTTGACCTTAGTTTTCTTATAACTACTATTTACACACATGTATCAGCAAGTGTGTGAATAACATAGGCAGTGCAGTGCCTTGTTCAAAATGGTTAAAATGGCTCTGAGCACTATGAGACTTAACATCTGAGGTCATCAGTCCCCTAGAACTTATAACTACTTAAACCTAACTAACCTAAGGATATCACACACATCCATGCCCGAGGCAGGATTCGAACCTGCGACCGTGGCGGTCGCGCGATTCCAGACTGAAGCGACTAGAACAGCTCGGCCACAACGGCCGGACAGTGCCTTGTAATAAACTTATTTGACATACTATATAATTAGTAAGTGAGAATTAACTTCACTTACAGGGCTATCCAAAAAGAAGGAACAGAGTTAAAACATTTATTGCTTCAAAACTACAAAAGATAGAAACACAATTACAGCGTCCATGGAAAGAGATAAGTTCAAATTTTTATGCATTCAATGTGAGCACCACGTGTTACACCACAAATATCAAAACGGAGGCTCGTTTCCTGCCACAAACGAAGCAGCTGGTCCCTCGTTATCGAATACACAGCTTCAGCCATGTGATGTCGCAGATGTTTCAAGAGTGTCAGGCACGGGAGGTTAAAAACGCGGAGTTAAGCGTAACCCTACAAATAAAAGTCACAAGGAGTGGGGTCGGGAGACGTGGGGGGCCCACCAATGATGAAGTTCATCTTCTGCTCCTTCTCTTACAATCCAACATCCTGGAGTGGTGTCATTCAGGTAATGTTGGACGTGTTTAGAGAATTTCTTTAAGATAGAACAGACACCGCGCATTCGTATAATTGATGCACCAGCATTGGTAATGGGTCCATCTTCTTCAGTGCAGATGCACAAGCGCATCTGACCACTTGTGGGAATCTCAGAGTAGCGAGTATGGAGGAAACGAACAGCGGCTGCGGTTAGGTGGTACTTGGTGGGTATGTGGGCCGGTCGAAAGGCTTTCTGACATAGTTCACACAATTGCAATAACAATGTGTCTGGGATGGTGCAGTGGTTAGCGCAAATGCCTAGTAAGCCAGAGATCCCAGGTTCGAAACCCAGTCCGGAACACATTTTCACTCATCACCACTGATTCCACGTAATGTCCTGATGCAGCTGACATCAGTAATTCCTTCCCCTTCTTTCCCTTTATTCCTCCTCCCCCCCTACCTCTTCCCACTACCTTCAATTTCAATATAATGTATCACAGCTGCTGGTTCGGTGCGGTGTCTGTCATTTGAGACAAGTCCGAAAGAACAGACACCATGTGTTCATGTAATATTATTAATGAACTCATTCATCATAATCATAGGCAAGCAAGCTCTGGGAATTGTTAGGAATGAATAATTCTGTAGCATGCCTGGAATGACCACCCACACAGCAGGAAACTATGGGGATTACTATACACTGCACTAAGGCAAGAGGGCTCGTTGGTCACAGAAAGTTACAGAGGATAGAAACTGAGATCTGTTACATCTGACAAAAATGGGTTAATCCTGATAAATCTCAGTATATCGAAATACTACTATTCATATAGGGCTTCGTATTACTCCAGAAAGTTAGTAAGATGTGACCAGTGATGAATACTGATGTTAGAAATGGAGTTCAGAACCAGACTGTAAAAATAAAATAATTTTTTGGAACTCAGATCATGTAAATATTACCATGGTGATATCGGAAGGGGTTCTTTCATTCAGTAAGTTTAGCCAAAGCGATTAGAAATGTTTCCTAAAAGCAAATCATGGATGAAGTTGCAATTGGTGGTTGGTAGTGTACAAAGCACAAGTTCAATCTGGAAGATACAAGAAATTCTAATGATGTTTCTCACTCCAGCAGAAACTGCACTCTGGCTGCATTAACTATTATCCCCAGGGGATACGTAGAACTACAACAAAATGGAGATGCTGATAGCATGTGGCCTGATCCGAACTATGAATGGAGTACAATCATAACTTAAAGCACTGTACGCAAATTTTATTGGACTAAAAAAAAATGTGCACATCACCAAAATCACTAATGGCTGTGAAACCGATATATGAACGTTGGTTGCTTCATCCTTGAACAGCATTCCAGTCTAATTTAGGTGGCATGTGACCGACAACAAAAATATTTGTCTCTAAGGCATCATTACTTGAAACTTTGTTCTCAATATGCTCACAAAATACTTCATTTTCTGCTGCAGGAAAATCAATTCTCTCCTCATGTAAAACGATTCATGTACTTTAATGCCTTGCCACTTAATATTCAACATGCTCCTCAGTTAAACTAATAGCTTCTAACGTATCCAGTCCCTTATTTTTTTCATCTCATACACCAAACATATTCTTGTACACAAATTTTATTGGAATAAAAATAATGTGCTCATCACCAAAATCATTAATGAGTGTGTAACCGATATGTGAATGTTGGTTTCTTCATCCTTGAACAGCATGCCAATCTAAATTAGGTGGGATTTGGTTGACAACAGAAACAGAATTGGGTAGTCTGTGCAACATTTGTAGCCATAGGGCTGTAGTGGCATAATGGTCAGCATTCCTGCCTAGTTAGCAAGGAGACTAGTGTTCAAGTCCCGACTGTGCCACAAATTTTAATTCGTTTATTCAGCTTCCATCATTATTGTAGGTGAAGATGAGACTTAAATGTCTTGAAGAAAATTTAATTATAAGATCTGTTGTTAAACACTTTACTTATGCTAATCCGCCTTTTACTTTCTTTCAGTTCACTTACCTCAGAACTACTATTTTGTACTCACGCTGTCTTCATTTACTATATTATCTTTCTGTTTCATCATTTTATTGAGCCATTTATTAGTTTAACATATTTTGTCCTCTAGGTGTTTACCAATATCATCTATTTTCTTAATGATGCTCTTATTTCACACTACTACTAGTTGTAGTACTTCCTTACAGTTTTCCTGGGTTTCCCTATGAATCAGCTTCATCGTTTGCATCGTAAGTGCCATACTCTCAGCAGATGGCTCCATAATTAATTCACTTTACAAACACTAATACTCAAATAATTTTAAACCAAAGTCAGGTGCGCATTGTGAACTACATTTGCTAAACACCTAGTATTACAGTACGATCACCATTACTTGCGTTTAGTAGTAGCTGTACTCAACCAAACTACACAATACTCACCCCAACACTCCAAAGTGAACTAAAATTCTCTCCAGACAATCCACAGAATAAATGTTAGAAAATTACATTTTCTGGGAACGTTCACCTTCTGGTTTTAAAATAGGTCATAACATATATATTGGGATTAACACAGATGAACATACAGATTTTAAATTCTTACACTGGAGGAAAATATATGTAGCTTGGCAAATGTGATCTAAGTAATGTTTAAAATAACCGGGAACAGAAGACAAAATAAGATTAATTTTCTGTTTTCAGTCAGTTTTAAGCTGGCTCAGTCGGTATGTTTTTAGTATGCTAATTGATTAACTTTGAGAAAACTGGAAATTTGTCAGGATCTTGCTAATAATACGGAAAATGTAAATTTATATAGAACACTCTTTTTTACTGTTGATGCAATCACTATATTCAAGACTCTTACAAAATCAGAATTTGGTAAGCTGCAACAATTAAATAAAAATAACTTCATGTTATAATAACTTATGCATATTCGGTACGCGAAGCAACAAGTCTTAATTGTCAATTTCGTTTCCAACATTACTCCTCCATAAGAAACATACGGAAAAACCATACAGTTTGTAAACTGCGCGAAGTATCACATCAAAATACATATACAAAAGATTTCGGCTCGCGGTCTTTTCCATTTCATTACACGACTCTCTACCACACTCACCCTGGCCTTTTCCATTTCATTACACAACGATTCTCTACCACACTCACCCTGTCCCGCGACTCTTCATACTCGACTATCGCTTCTCCTCCCGATCTCTCGTTCCATCTCGATTAGTCTATGCTTACCACTCGATCGAGCTCCGCCGTCACCCGATACTGCTCTAGTGGCGAAAAGGGGAGACATCTGTGTGTCTTCCGAATATGTTATGTCGTTTAAAAACAAAGTGTGATTACATTTTAAAAAAGAAAAGAAAACAACTCAACAGATCGAAATGACATGTAACTCCCTTAGCATTTACCAATACAGAAACACAAATTTTTCATTAATACAACCACCATCTATGATTAAGGCCGAGAATGCTTTTGTTTGATGGTTCAAATGGCTCTGAGCACTATAGGACTTTACATCTGAGGTCATCAGTCCCCTAGACTTAGAACTACTTAAACCTAACTAACCTAAGGACATCACACATATCCATGACCGAGGCGGGATTCGAACCTGCGACCGTAGCAGCAGCGCGGTTCCGGACTGAAGCGCCTAGAACCGCTCGGCCACACCGGCCGGCTTTTTGTTTGACCTCGTAAATGTAAACGGAGTGCACATTTCAAGACAATCATGTCCCTCAGGACAGCTTTTCTTTTTCTTTTTCTGTAAAACACGTTAGGCGTTTGGTGGACGAAAAGCGTAATTAAATAAATGGTTCACTGGGAGCGTGCTCCCGAAATAAATTGTTCCTCTGTTAGTGAGCCGAGACGAAGTTGTGCTCCAGACATCCCTGGCGTCCAGCCGCCCTCGTCTGGGAGCCCGTTTTTAATCAGAACCGCGTCCGGCACAGATGGTCGCGCCGGGACCGCAACTTTTCTTTCCCGCTGGTAATTAGTCACGTGACGTTAAGTTGCTGCGACGTGATAGCCGTTCAGTTAACTGCGGCCCAGGGAGCCGGTGAAGACTCTTTTCCTCCACAATCTTTTCCGCAGTTAGGCCCTAATTGTTCCCCAGGGTCTACGAGAAACTCCCTGAGGCACTCGTTCTGCCCCGCAACCCACTCTACTCAGATTGGTTTCGCACTAAATGAAAGAGATTCATGCTTCTGTCGAATATGAGATAGAGGAAATATTATCTATAAACTGTCTAAGGGTTTTACCAAAGAAAACGGCGTCGTGTGCTACTGAATCCTATAATGGATTTTACTACGCAGTACGCATGCAGTTACGATATATCACTACGTAAAGGGCAGTACTTAAAAGGTTATGTTAGAAGTGAGTGGAACTTGTTTCATGTTTAAGTAAGAGTTATAAGGAAGATAGGTTAACTATAGCGCTGCTAGGGTGAAACACGTCTTTGCTGGTATTAAGTTTCCTTTAGTCCGCTATCTAGACAGAAGAAGAGACCGTAAGTTCCACGTGAATTGGTATAAACGGTGAGGCAGCTAAGACAGGTCACCCAAAATACATCCAGAATGTTTTTTTTGTAACAAAAACTCCACAAACTGTTGTGCTTAAACCAAATTTAATAAGGCACAACCGGTTTCGTGGCTTGTAGCCACACCATCTGGTGCACATAAACATTTTCTTGTGGTACCTAGCATGACGAAGAATGTAGAAGGGCCAACGGTTTTAGTTAAAACTATAGTACCAGAACGGCTAGAGAAAACTTCTGCATATAAACACTAAAACAAGGTAACCAACGTTGTTTTAATCCTTGTATTCAGAATTTTTCCCTCGCTCGCTACATTATTCGACTCGTTGTGTACCATGTTTTAACGTTTATACGCACCTGATGATGTGGTTACAAGCCACGAAGCCGGTTGAACGTAATTAAAATTGAAATTACAATGAAGTCCAGACCATTAGCTGCTTACAGGTGTTGATAAATATCAACGAGGGAGGGTTGAAAATGTGTGCCCCGACCGGGACGCGAACCTGGGATCTTCTGTTTAGTAGACAGACGCTCTATCCGATTGAGCCGTTGAGGACAGGGCCGGGCATAATGACTATAGTTGGCAGGGGTACTACAAATGTAATGTGTGGACAGTAAGTTGCAAATTTGGGTATGACGGGGAGCTTGTCAGAAATCAGTCCCTGCAGTCGCACTGTTCTCTGTGTCCTTGATGGTTCAGTTGGATAGAGCATCAGCCATGTAAACAGGAGCCCCCGAGCTTGAGTCCCGGTCGGGGCACATATTTTCAACTGTCCCTGTTGATATTTATCAACGCCTATAAGCATCTGATGGTCTGCCGGCCGGAGTGGCCGCGCGGTTCTAGGCGATACAGTACGGAACCGCGAGAGACCGCTAAGGTCGCAGGTTCGAATCCTGCCTAGGGCATGGATGTGTGTGGTGTCCTTAGGTTAGTTAGGTTTAAGTAGTTCTACGTTCTAGGGGACTGATGCCATCAGAATTTAAGTCCCATAGTGCTCAGAGACATTTGAACCAACTCTTGCTATAAACAGATAAACCTTCTTCCCTTTTTTATATTCCTATTTACTTCCATATTCAGGTGCAAGATCGCCAATGGTATTCGTTCTTTCGGACATGTCCGAAAGTACAGATACCATCTCCATATCCACACGCTAATTAAAATTGATTTAAATACAGCTATGTGGGGAGTTATTGCAACAAAATGTACTACCACCGCAGCGGATGCCCAGACCTTAGAGTCGTTTGAACATCCAGAATAAAGAGATATGTCGAGCTGCTGTTTTCGCCGAGATATAGCGGATAATATGGCAAATATTCTGACGTTCGTGAGTAATTTTCGTGGTTTATAGTCACCTACTCACGACACCGACTTTGCTTTTTTTCTAATGGAAATAATACTTTTTCTGTGGCATTTGAAAGAAGCTTCTAAGAGAACTTCAACGATATAACAAGTATGCGACTTGATTAAATAGTATCGATATAAAAGCGCCGCAAACCATTGTCCCGCCGTCAGGAGAAGAGGTTCCACAAACGTCTGCCCTATTATACCAAACGCAAATAAGCACGGAACTCATGTGCGGTTCACGTATTCAACATCACAGCTGTCATTCCAAGAGCTCAAAACATTGACCCTGAACATTTCTATACGTTATAAAGTGATTCTGGAGAAACAATACTGCCCGTTGTATTGTATCGAGAGTTAACGGTAGAAAGGGCCTATGTTTCATACCCTTGGGAGTCGGTATTTCCTAGTAGACCTCTTGTTTTAATTTTCGCAGTAGCTAAAAGCACTGAAGTGTTAAGTTTGTTGAGTGCCCAGACCATTTTGCGTTTCTTGAACGACCGTTCCAATGCTCTCCAAATGTTCTCCTAATATGTGTCATTACATGGACGGCATGGGATGGACATTCGTCGTGTTGGTACCACAGTGATTGCCTTATGTCCAGTGGGATGTATTTGAATAACTGTGGCAGTTGTATATCTTAGGAGCACGACGCGTGAGTGTATTTAGATTCCTGTCAATAAAACAGAGACCAATGATGTGGGTCTTGAAAAACACGAACCAAACGTTGAAAGACCAAGAGCATTGTTTTTGTCCACTTCTTTGAGTCAACATGGATTTTCAACTGACGATTAGTGTATATTCCGAAGATTGACTTGCCCCTCGCCGGCCGGTGTGGCCGAGCGGTTCTAGGCGCTTCAGTCTGGGGCCGCGCAACCGCTTCGGTCGCAGGTTCGAATCCTGCCTCGGGCATGGATGTGTGTGATGTCCTTAGGTTAGTTAGGTTTAAGTAGTTCTAAGTTCTAGGGGACTGATGACCTCAGATGTTGAGTCCCATAGTGCTCAGAGCCATGTGAACCATTTTTGACTTGCCCCTCGTTTGTAAACAATGCTTCTTCCCCAAAAAAAATTTGGTTTGTTGGTTGATTGTGGTGGAAGGGACCAAACAGCTAGGTCATCAGTCTCTTGTTTCAAATGTGGCCCATTCAGACAGATTGACATCTCAGAAAAGTCAAAACGATAAAAGGTAAAAGGCTAAAAAACGTAAAAGTGCAGTCGTGTTGTCAATGGTGAAAACAAAATGAGGGAAAATTTGGCTTAGGTGTACCACATAACTTTGTAATTTTCGCAGATAGCATTCGAAGAACTGTAATCACTTCTGGAAGTCATAACCATGAAGCTGTAGATGCAGCGACATGTGAAGAGTTGAAATGCGATGGAATGAAATGTTCGCAAAGCAGTCATTTGGTTGATCCCTCTCGTACTTCCGAGATGCCCCTTAGTGACATTACCACTGTGTGTTGCTGCTGCTAAAATTTTAGTTTCATCTCTTTCATCAGTTGATCTTTTTATCCTTCCTATTTTTATAATGTTTGCAAAGATATATCGTGAGTGATTTGCGCGATCTGGATACTCTTCGGCGTACAAACGCAGCACTGTTTTATAGTTTGGCGACATTCGCCATTAAGGATGTTCACTTTTTTCGATTGTTTTATGCATTTTAAATGTATCAATAGCTTTAAGATCAAGTTATCTGATTGCTTCAATAGCAGGACACATACTGATAGGCTTCAAGCGCACGGGTAAAACAAGGGCCGTACCCGAGATACGTCTTAGCTTACAACTGAACCTCTTGTCCAGACAGCGGAAGAGCGCTGTTATCTTGATACCATTTGACCAGGTCACATCTATTTAATGTCGTTGAAGGTCTCGTAGAAGCTTGTTTGAAATGCCACAGAAAAAAAACAGTGTCGATATTGTAATTCGGCTACTATAAACGATAAAAACGAATTGCTAACTTTAGGAAATTCGCCATATTGTCCGCTATAACTTGGTGGAAACCGCACCGCGGTAAATTTCTTTATTCTTTAAATATTTAGAGTGGCATGTCGCAGCTGCTACAACCTGCATATGCGTATAACATACAATATTTTAACAGAAAATTTCAATTGTATTAGTATAACTGAGCTTTACGGTGTTTAAGGAAAAATATGTACATTAAGTATCTGCTTAAAAGAGAAGAAAATAGTTTTGGTGAAGAAATAATAAGCAGCCAATCACTTGCAAAATGAAAGGTTTATTCAAACCACCTTGACCATGATTTTTCAGCTTTAATAAAAACATCTTCAAAAGGATATTAGGGGCAAGTTGATTATTTGTCGTAGCGGAGGTAGGTTAAAAATAGCCGAAGAGCGACAGTAAAATACAGTGGGTATCAAAAAGAATCATCCGATTAAAAAATAAAATAACTATTATGTTATTTGAGATATGTGCGTGAAGAACTACCATTGGAAAGAGCAAACTCTCGAGTTTCACAAGGTGTGGATCCCCACCCTCTATGAACCATGACGTTGGTGGGGAGGCTTGTATGCCTCAGCGATACAGATAGCCGTACCGCAGGTGCAACCACAACGGAGGGGTATCTTCTGTTGAGAGGCCAGACAAACGTGTGGTTCCTGAAGAGGGGCAGCAGCCTTTTCAATAGTTGCAGGGGCAACAGTCCGGATGGTTGACTTATCTGGCCTTGTAACCAAAACGGCCTTGCTGTGCTGATACTGCGAACGGCTGAAAGCAAGGCGAAACTACAGCCGTAATTTTTCCCGAGGGCATGCAGTTTTTCTGTATGGTTAAACGATGATGGCGTCCTCTCGAGTAAAATATTCCGGAGGTAAAATAGTCCCCCAATCGGATCTCCGGGCGGAAACTACTCAAGAGGATGTCGTTATCAGGAGGAAGAAAACGTGGCGTTCTTCAGATCGAAGCATGGAATGTCAGATCCCTTAATCGGGCAGGTAGGTTAGTAAATTTAAAAAGGGAAATGGATAGGTTAAAGCTAGATATAGTGGGAATTAGTGAAGTTCGGTAGTAGGAGGAACAAGACTTCTGGTCAGGTGAATACAGTGTTATGAATACAAAATCAAATAGGGGTAATGCTGGAGGAGGTTTAATAATGTAAAAGAAGAATAGGAGTGCGGGTAAGACATAGACACGAAGCCCACGCCTACCACAGTAGTACAAGTTTATATGCCAACTAGCTCTGCAGATGATGAAGAAATTGATGAAATGTATGATGAGATGAAACAAATTATTGAGATAGTGAAGGGAGAAGAAAATTTAATAGTCATGGGTGACTGGAATTTGATAGTGCGAAAAGGAAGCGAAGGAAACATAGTAGGTGAATATGGATTGGGGCTAAGAAATGAAAGAGGAAGCCGTCTGGTAGAATTTTGCACAGAGCATAACTTAATCATAGCTAACATTTCGTTCAAGAATCATGAAAGATGGTTGTATACATGGAGATACTGGAAGGTATCAGAAAGATTATATAATGTTAAGACAGAGATTTAGGAACCAGATTTGAAACTCTTAAGACACTTCCATGGGCAGATGTGGACTTTGACCAAAATTTATTGGCTATGAACTGTAATTAAAACTGAAGAAACTGCAAAAAGGTGGGAATTTAAAGAGATGGGACCTGCATAAAATGACAGAACCGGAGGTTGCAGAGAGTTTCAGGGTGAGCATAAGGGAACGATTGACAGGACTAGGGGAAAGAAATACAGTAGAAAAAGAATGGGTAGCTTTGAGGGATGAAATAGTGAAGGCAGCAGAGGATTAAAGGATCAAGTAGGTAAAAAGACGACGGCTAATAGAAATCCTTGGGTAACAAAAGAGATGTTGAATTTCATTGATGAAAGGACAAAATATAAAAATGCAGTAAATTAAGCAAGCAAAAAGGAATACTAACGTCTCAAAAATGAGATCGACAGGAAGTGCAAAATGACTAAGCAGGCATGGCTAGAGGATAAATGTAAGTATGTAGAGGCATATCTCACTAGGGGTAAGATAGATACTGTCTACAGGAGAATTAAAGAGACCTTTGGAGAGAAGACACCAACTTGCATGAATATCAAGAGCTCAGATGGAAACCCAGTTCTAAGCAAAGAAGGGAAAGCAGAAAGGTGGAAGGAGTATATAGAGGGTCTATACAAGGGCGATGTACTTGAGGACAATATTATGGAAATGGAAGAGGATGTAGATGAAGCTGTAATGGGAGATATGATACTGCATGAAGAGTGTGACGGAGCACTGAAAGACCTAAGTCGAAACAAGGCCCCAGGAGTAGCCACAAGTGTATTAGAACTACTGACAGCCTTTGGAAAGCCAGCCCTAAAAAAACTCTACCATCTGATAAGCAAGATGTATGATACAGGCGAAATACCCTCAGACTTCAAGAAGGATATAATAATTCCAATTCCAAAGAAAGCAGGTGTTGACAGATGTGAAAATTAGCGAACTATCAGTTTAATAAGTCACGGCTGCAAAATACTAACACGAATTCTATACAGACGAATGGAAAAACTGGCAGAAGCCGACCTCGGGGAAGATCAGTCTGGGTTTCGTAGAAATATTGGAACACGTGAGGCAATACTGACCCCACGACTTATATTAGAAGATAGATTAAGGAAAGGTAAACCTACGTTTCTAGCATTTTAGACTTAGAGAATGCTTTTGACAGTATTGACTGGAATACTCTCTTTCAAATTCTGAAGATGGCAGGGGTCAAACATAGGGAGTGAAAGGCTATTTACAATTTTTTACAGAAACCAGATGGCAGTTATAAGAGTCATGGTGCATGAGAGGGAAGCAGTGGTTGGGGGAGTGAGACAGGGTTTTAGACTACCTCCAATGTTATTCAATCTGTATATTGTGCAAGCGGTAAAGCAAACAAAAGAAAAATTCGGAGTAGGTATTAAAATCCATGGAGAAGAAATAAAAACTTTGATGTTTGCCGATGACATTGTAATTCTGTCAGAGACAGCAAAGGACTTGGAAGAGCAGTTGAACGGAATGGACAGTGTCTTGAAAGGAGGATATAAGATGATCATCAACAAAAGCAAAACGAGGATAATGGATTGTAGTCGAATTAAGTAGGGTGATGCTGCGGGAATTAGATTAGGAAATGAGACACTTAAAGTAGTAAAGGAGTTTTGCTATTTGGGAAGCAAAATAACGGATGATAGTCGAAGTAGAGAGGATATAAAATGTAGACTGGCAATGGCAAGGAAAGCGTTTCTGAAGAAGAGAAATTTGTTAACATCGCGTATAGATTTAAATGTCAGGAAGTCGTTTCTGAAAGTATTTGTATGGAGTGTAGCCACGAATGGAAGTGAAACATGGACGATAAATAGTTTGGACAAGAAGAGAATAGAAGCTTTTGAAATGTGGTGCTACAGAAGAATGCTGAAGATTAGATGGGTAGATCACATAACTAATGAAGAGGTATTGAATAGAATTGAAGAGAAGAGAAATTTGTGGCAAAACTTGATTAGAAGAAGGGATCGGTTGGTAGGACATGTTCTGAGGCATCAAGGGGTCACCAATTTAGTATTGGAGGGCAGCGTGGAGGGTAAAAATCATAGAGGGATACCAAGAGATGAATGCACTAAGCAAATTCGGAAGGATGTACGTGGCAGTAGGCACAGGAAGATGAAGAAGTTTGCACAGGATAGAGTTGCATGGAGAGCTGCATCAAACCAGTCTCTGGGCTGAAGACCGCAACAACAACAACAAAACATGGTGTGGATCCTCCTAGGCACAGAGCATTAGACCATGGCATGAACAATTCTGAGAAACAAGTTGTTTGTGTACAGGCAAAATGCAGGGCCGTCCCCGAATGTGCGGCGCTATCTTCGAACGCATCCGTCATAGTTCACAAGGAGGCCACTGAAATCCATTTCCCGTGCAGCTCGACAGCTCGACATGTCCCCTATCTCCGTCTGGTGTGTGTTACGTCAACGTTTACTCGTGAAACCATACAAAATTCAGCAACTGCAAGCACTTCGTGAAGGTGACAAAGAACAACGTGTGGAGTTCTGTAATTTAGTCCTTGGCAAGATGGAGGATGACAGTTTTGTTCCACGCTTAGTGTTTAGTGACGAGGCAACATTCCATTTAAATGGAAAGGTGAACCGTCATAATTTGAGAATATGGGGTGCGGATCAAACAGATGAAGATGTACAAAAATGGAGGGACTCTCCAAAATTTAATGTGTTTTGCGAAGTTTCAAGGGAAAAGATGTATGGTCCATTTTTCTTTGTCGAGAACACTGATACAGGAAGCACATATCTCGACATGCTTGAGAGCTTTCTTTCCTCACAGTTGGAGACTAATTCGACCGACTTCAACTACCAACAGGATGGGACATCAACGCACTGGCATCTGGAAGTGTGGGACTTTTTAAATCGAAGGATTACTGAGCGATGGATCGGTCGCGCTGCACCGAATGATTCAGTCTTACATTATTGGCCTCCAAGGTATGGGACCTGACTGTATGTGAATATTTCTTTTGGGGTTTATAAAATACTATATTTATTTGCTTCCGTTACCAACAACAATGAATGAACTGGGACATCGCATAATAGCATCTGTGGAAGCTGTAACTTAAGACATGCTCGATGCAGTGTGGGAAAAATTTGAATACCGCATTGATACACTACTGGCCATTAAAATTGCTACACCAAGAAGAAATGCAGATGATACACGGGTATTCAATGGACAAACATATCATACTAGAACTGACATGTGATTACATTTTCACGCAATTTGGGTACATAGATCCTGAGAAATCAGTACCCAGAACATCCACCTCTGGCCGTAATAACGGACTTGATACGCCTGGGCATTGAGTCAAACAGAGCTGGGATGGCGTGTACAGGTACAGCTGCCCATGTAACTTCAACACGATACCACAGTTCATCAAGAGTAATGACTGGCGTATTGTGAGGAGCCAGTAGCTCGGCCACCATTGACCTGACATTTTCAATTGGTGAGAGACCTGGAGAATGTGCTGGTCAGGGCAGCAGTGGAACATTTTCTATATCCAGAAAGGCCCGTACAGGACCTGCAACAAGCGGTCGTGTATTATCCTGCGGAAATGTAAGGTTTCGCAGGGATCGAATGAAGGGTAGAGCCACCGGTCGTAACACATCTGAAATGAAACGTCCACTGTTCAAAGTACCGTCAATGCGAACAAGAGGTGACCGAGACGTGTAACCAGTGGCACCCCATACTATCACACCGGGTGATACGCCAGTATGACGATGACGAATACACGCTTCCAATGTGCGTTCACCGCGATGTCGCCAAACACGGATGCGACCATCATGATGCTGTAAACAGAACCTGGATTCATCCGAAAAAACGACGTTTTGCCATTCGTGCACCCAGATTCGTCGTTGAGTACACCATCGCAGGCGCTCCTGTCTGTGATGCAGCGTCAAGGGTAACCGCAGCCATGATCTCCGAGCTGATAGTCCATGCTGCTGGAAACGTCGTCGAACTGTTCATGCAGATGGTTGTTGTCTTGCAAACGTCCCCAATCTGTTGACTGAGGGATCGAGACATGGCTGCACGATCCGTTACAGCCATGCGGATAAGATGCCTGTCATCTCGACTGCTAGTGATACGAGGCCGTTGGGATCCAGCACGGCGTTGCGTATTACCCCCCTGAAACCACCGATTCCATATTCTGCTAACAGTCATTGGATCTCGACCGACGTGAGCATCAGTGTCGCGATGCGATAAACCGCAATCGTGATAGACTACAATCCGACGTTTATCAAAGTCGGAAACGTGACGGTACGCATTTCTCCTCCTTACACGAGGCATCACAACAACGTTTCACCAGGCAACGCCGGTCAATTGCTGTTTATGTATGACAAATCGGTTGGAAACTTTCCTCATGTCAGCACGTTGTAGGTGTCGCCACCGGCGGCAACCTTGTGTTAATGCTCTGAAAAGCTAATCATTTGCATATCACAGCATCTTCTTCCTGTTGGTTAAATTTTGCGTCTGTAGCACGTCGTCTTCGTGGTGTAGGAATTTTAATGGCCAGTAGTGTATATTCCGTACATATCGGAGGGGGCGGCATATTGAACATGAAAAAACTATTTGAGTTTCCCGTCATCAAAAAACAAAATTCATTGTTTATGTTTATTAGTTTCAGAAATATAGAGGTGCCAAATCGGTTAATACTTTTTTATACACCCTGTATAAAATTTCACTTCCATAACATTAAAATCATGCCTGACATGGCAGTCGTTACTGAGTAATACTTCACTAACGTGCAGTCCATGCACTTAGCTGCAAGCATACTATGGCCTTCAACAACTCCACATACATATACAGCTCCAAGTCCTGGTGCTCTGCCATTTTGAACTGCTTAACTGTATCCTGTAGGTCAGGTGTTGTTATATTCTGAATCTCTGTCTCATGTTCGTTGCCTGCAAAGGAGCATTTATCCTGAAATTGGGATCGATCTTCTTTAGTTCTACGTACTATGTCTTCCATCTACCTGTATGACTCTCCTTTATTTATTTTTTATTAATCTGTATACAATACCTTCGAAAGAAGAAGGTAGCATTGTCTCTTTCACCTCTGACGCTTTTTTGTAAACGTGACACACACGAAGGAAGGGCAGGAGTTTTCAGAAGTCACAGAGTACAAACTTGTTGACACGTGTTGTGCGTTTTCTCGCGGAGTAAGAATCCGAAATTATGACGCGCAAGTAGTTGGCACAGCGGAAGTCTGTGCTGCCGTGGTGCAGGCGTCGCCAAGTGTCGCCACGCGCGCCCCTGGCGGCGCACTTGGTAAGGAGGCGGCAGTTCCGTCCCCCGGGCGACCGGAGTGCTTTGTTGTGTCGATTCTTGTCGGCAGGACGGCCTGGCGCGGCATAATGCGAGAAGTTGCGCCGAAACATCGGCCCCATCCTGCGGTGTCCTAGATTTGCCTTCCCAGCAAGTGCCGGGCGCAAACACGTGGCGCGCCCCAACCAGTTACTGGAGCGGGGCGCCGCGCTGTGCAGAGGAAGAAAGGAAGATCAAAGTTCAACGTCCAGTCGACGACGAGGTTACTAGAGGCGGAGCAAAAGCTCGTATTGTCGAACTATAGCAAAGGAAATCAGTAACGTACCTTTCAATGAAACCACCCTAACATTTGCCTTACGGAATTTTAGGTAACAACAGAAACACGGTGGCCCTAAGGGGATTTGAATGGCCATCGTCTCGAATTCGAATCCAATGTCTTACCATTGCATCATGTTCCTCAATCTAAGTCGTCTGTGAGTATATACAGGGTGAAAAGTATTTAAACCGACAAACTCTGGGAGGTTGTAGGGGATATCAAAACAAATATTTTTCCCTAATTTCATTTTTTCCTATGAGGATTTTTTAGACAGGTGGAGGCCGTATTACGCTCTTCAGTTGTTGGCAACTGCTGTCCACCAGTGTAGTAGTACATTGTTTCTATTTACTAATGGAGTGCTACACCTGGAGTGAGTACACTGACGTGGTTGGTGCGCACTACGTAGCGCACCACAACGGACGAGCTGCACAGCAGGTTTATCAACAACAATATCCTAATCGCCGTATCCCGCATCATAAAACCTTTACTGCTGTGTACCAACGTCTGCGTGAGACCGGGTCATTTAGCAGATTACCTGGACAGGGACACCGTCGCACGGTAAGAACGCTGTCTTGCAGCATGTGGAGTGGGATTCTTCAATCAGCACTCGTGCAATTGCACGTAACATGGGGACGAATCAGACGAATGTAAGAACAGTCCTTCGAGAGCGATTGTTACGTCCATTTCACTTACAGCGTGTCCACAACCAGGAACCAATTGATTATCCACCCAGAGCACAGTTTTCGCAGTGGTACCTGGAACAGTATGAAATGCATCCTACATTTCCATCCTCTGTGTTGTTTACCGATGAAGCAACGTTCGGGCGTGATGGAGTTTTCAACATGCACGATTCGCATGTTTGGAATGAGGATAACCCACATGACACAGTTACTAGCGTTCATCAAGTGCGGTTCTTCGTTAATGTGTGTGTGTGTGTGTGTGTGTGTCGGTGTAGTTGGGGACTGTTTAATTGGGCCGTATCTGTTACCCAGGCCATTAAATGGCAGGCACTATTACAATTTTCTCGCCTGAGCATTGCCAGAATTGCTGGAACACGTCCCGCTCCCTACAAGACAACGCATGTAGTTCCAACATGGGACGCCGGCACATTTCAGTCGTCGTGTGCGTCGATTTCTGGACCGACGGTTCGCAGAAACGTGGATTGGCAGAGGTGGTTCTGTACCATGGCGTGCTCGATCCCCAGAATGTCCCTTCTGGACATTTTTGTGTGGGGAGAGATGCGTAACCATGTTTACGCAACTCCTGTTGTATCAGAAGAGGATCTGGTTGCCCGGATAGTAGCTGCAGCAGGAACAATTCAGGATACTTCTGGGGTTTTTGCCCGAGTCAGACATGATCCGATGGTGTAACCTCTGTTTACGTGTCAATGCAGGCATTTTTGAAAATCTACTGCAATTGAAATTGGGTTATGTTAATGTTTTCTCTCTTGGTCATAAAAAAATGGAAAAGTGTTTGTTGGTTTAATTAATTTGCTGCCAGAGAAATCTTCCTCTACCGGTTTAAATACTCCTCATAGGAAAAAATGACATTAGGGAAAAATATTTGTTTTGCTGGTACCCTACAACCTCCCAAAGTTTGTCGGTTTAAATACTTTTCACCCTGTAGAAACTAGCCGCCTAACTGCCATTACCCAGGTGTGTATTTATGCCAATTCTGTGAGTCCTCCTCCCCTCTCCCTCCCTCTGTCCATCTCCTCCTGCCACTTTTTCTCTTCCTCTCTCTCTCCCTCTAGATCCGTTCATCATCCACTTTTCTCTGCCCACCTCCTCCTCCGATCCCTTTGTCCATCCCCATCTTTTTTGCCCATTTATCCCTCGCCCTCTGACCATCTGCGCCTTCTCCTTCTCTGTCCACCCATGTTTTCCTCCTCATGCCTCTCTCTTCCCCACCCTCCTCCTCATCACATGAACAGCACATTGCTGCTTCTTACCCCCACAGCCCTTCTTTCCACAGAGCAAGTAATGTGTGTAGCAAGACTGATTGAAATTGATCCAGGGTTTGGGAGGAGCTTTCTAACCACAGCTTTGCCTGTGAACGCACATGTCTCACACAATTCACTTATATGAAACGTATTTTGCATATATTTGTATACGCATTTCGCAAATACCACCATCGAATTTCGCTCTGCAGTTCTGTTTTCAAGTAGATCATTGTTTATGATATTGTATCTCCTGAACTATATGTCGTACAATGAAATAATTTTGCAGGTGCGTCCTGTGATACATGTGGACACTGCGAAATGTTTTGCGACTACAGTAGTAAAGAAGTAATAAATTAAAACGTCATGCATGTTCCGATTTACCCACTTGGCATTCCATTTTCTAGCGTCTACAGCTCCACTCACTATCACCAACTGCCAAGATAATAATATGTTAAGTCAAATAGCAACTGTGAACTACACCCAGATGTGCAGAGTAAATAAACACGTAATGCTCGATACAGCACTTGCAGTGTCCTGCATGACATAGTCAAGTCCTTTAAACATCTGGGAGTAACGTTGCAAAGCGGTATGAAATGGAATGAGCGTGTGAGTATTGTGACAGGAAAGGCAAATGGTCGATTTCCGTTTGTTCGGTGAATTACAGGAATTTGTGGTCCATTTGTAAAGGAGTCCGCTCATAGGACGCTAGTGCAACCTATTCGTGAGTGCTGCTAGAGTGTTTTGGATCCGTAACAGGTCGGGTAAAAAGAAGACATCGAAGCAGTTCAGAGACGAGCTGCTAGATTTGTTACTGGTAGGTTCGCACAACGACCGCCAAGTGTTACAATATGCTTCGGGAACTCCAATGGCAATCCCTGGAAGGAAGGGGACATTTTTTGGGTAATTCGAATGAGAAAATTTAGAGAACCTGCATCTGAAGTTGATTGCAGAATGATTCTACTGCCTTCAACATGCATTGCACGTAAGGATACGAGAAATTAGGGAACATACGGAGGCATATAGACAGTCGTTTGTCCCTCGTTCTCTTTGCGAGTGGAGCATGAATGGAAATGTGGATTGCGGAGTATCGATGTAGATATGGAGGTACATGTAGGAATAAAAAATGGCAGTCGATAAATAAACCCATAGCAACCGGAATAGCAACACATGAAACAAAAGCGTTACGAACTTACGCAGCAACCTAATAAAAGCAGAAAGAATGTGCAACTGATTCTGCTAAAATTGGACGGAAAGGATGACAAAGGACGAATGAAACAGATCTCCAGCAGCTCGGGAAAAAAAGCACAACACGAAGGAATGGGAATCAGAGAAGTTAAAGAACGTAAAAATATAAAATGTAGGAGAAGAAATAATTACATGGTGAATATTTCACTCTGAAGCGGAATGTTTTGAAACTGACCATCAGATTAAAAGTGCGGGTCGGGCCGCGACCTAGGCAATGTTTCGACTTGCAGTCCTGGTCAGGCATACAGTTTTATTTCGACAGGAAACTTTAGTATCGCAAAGATTATGTTACAGTTGTGTGGTTAAGCTGGCAATGAACGAAAAAAGCAGATACTGTGGTAACTCTGTGAATAAAAACGAACGACAATTGTCAGAGAATTAAAGAAAAACCTTCGAATACCTTACTAAGAAGAAAAAAAAAATTCATGACCATTGTGCTAAAAATACGACTCTATGGGAAAAAGAGAAAAGGACTGCGGGTGAACTGGTAAAGGAAAATAAAAAAAGAAAAACAGAAGAGGTGGAGTGCTGGAACAATATTGGTGGACAACGAACGGCAAATAGAAGGATACTGAAATCGTCTCGTAGCCCTTACGTAGCTGCGACGAACACACACACACACACACACACACACACACACACAAAGACATGAGACCACAACTCGCTTATCATCCAGCGTATATTCGGATTATTTTCTCCGGATTTGGCCTCAAAAAGTCACATTGTGTCTGCTGCCAGGACTGGGAGTAAATACTCGCGGCCATAGTGTCTCATATGACGACAGGAGATTAAATATGGGATTCGGCGCCACCTCCGCCCGGCCTGCGTCACGCTGAGCCTTTTGCAGCGCTGGTTCACACTGCGCCCCCTGTCTGGCGCGCCGCCGTCCACAAAAATGAAAAGAAAAGGAAAGAGAAAAGCGGGTCGCAACAAAAAAGGAAAAATATGACGGCGCGGGTAGCGCGCGCCGTGCCTCGATGACGGCGAGATGCGTGCACCCGGCCGGGCAGCCGGCGGTGTGCGCGCTTTTTATTGTCTTTGCAGCTGTGCAGTACACGGGCGGCAAGAGCGGCAAAGCCCCGCCCGCGACCGCAGACAGTGCGCGTCAAAGGGACGTGCGCCCTGCTGCGGGGAACCTTCGAACAATAATACCTCCCCACATTCGCTGTACAGTGTCACATAACTTCTCACATCCTTATAAATTAAGCCAGACTGCCGGTTTGGAAATGAAGCCTCAGTTGCGACACGCCTCAAAGTATTCATTTATCGGCACGTACATTACTGTTATAAAGTTTTGCACGTCCTACAGAATTTTGACACTTCTGGTACACAGTTTTTAAAAATCCATTCGCCTATTAAATTTCAAACATTTGTTACAGAAGGATTGTCTATTAGTGAGAAGTAACATTATAATGAATGACAATATGAAACTTCCCGACCGAGACTCGAACTCGGGACCTTTGCCTTTCGCGGGCAAGTGCTCTACCATCTGAGCTACCGACGCACGACTCACGGCCGGTCCTCACAGCCTTACTTCTGCCAATACCTCGTCTCCTACCTTCCAAACTTTACAGAAGCTCTCCTGCGAACCAATATGGTTTATAATATTTTAATTCAAGCAAATATGTCCACAGTACGTACCTATCAAATGGTTCAAATGGCTCAGAGCACTATGGGACTTAACTTCTCAATTCATCAGTCCCCTAGAACTTAGAACTAAGCTAAGGACATCACACACATCCACGTCCGAGGCAGGATTCGAAACTGCGACCATAGCGATCGCGCGGTTCCAGACTGAAGCGCCTAGAGCCGCTCGGCCGGCACGTACCTATCTGTAGAATGTAACGCCACATCACCAGGGACGCTATAAAGACGCCGCTCTCTATCCACCAGTTTATTCCCCCCCCCCCCCCGGCTCTCTCTCTGTCTCTCTCTCCCTCTCTCTCTCTCTTACTTTGATAGGTATTGTCTTAGCGACATATATATCCACTTATATCCACGAAGATAAAGTGCTACAGACGCGAAATTTAAGCGACAGGAAGAAAATGCTGTGATATGCAAAACCGCGATTGCGGTTTATCGTATCGCGACATTGCTCCTCGTGTTGGTCGAGATCCAATGACTGTTAGCAGAATATGGAATCGGTGGGTTCAGAAGGGTAATACGGAACGCCGTGCTGGATCCCAACGGCCTCGTATCACTAACAGTCGAGATGACAGACATCTTATCCGCATGGCTGTAACGGATCGTCGTGCAGCCACGTATCGATCCCTGAGTCAACAGATGAGGACGTTTGCAAGACAACAGCCATCTGCACGAACAGTTCGACGACGTTTGCAGCAGCATGGACTATCAGCTCGGAGACCATGGCTTCGGTTACCCTTGACGCAGCATCACAGACAGGAGCGCCTTCGATGGTGTACTCAACGATGAACTGGGTGCACCAATGGCAAAACGTCATTTTTTCGGATGAAAAAAATCAAATGGTTCAAATGGCTCTGAGCACTAAGGGACTCAACATCTTAGATCATAAGTCCCCTAGAACTTAGAACTACTTAAACCTAACTAACCTAAGGACGGCACACACACCCATGCCCGAGGCAGGATTCGAACCTGCGACCGTAGCAGTCCCGCGGTTCCGGACTGCAGCGCCAGAACCGCTAGACCATCGCGACCGGCTTTTCGGATGAATCCAGGTTCTGTTTACAGCATCATGGTGGTGGCATCCGTGTTTGGCGACATCCCAGTGAACGCACATTGGAAGCGTGTATTCGTCATCGTCATACTGGCGTATCACCCGGCGTGATGGTATGGGGTGCCATTGGTTACACGTCTCGGTCACCTCTTCTTCGCATTGACGGCACTATGAACAGTGGACGTTACATTTCAGATGTGTTACGACTCGTGCTTCTACCCTTCATTCGATCCCTGCGAAACCCTACATTTCAGCAGGATAATGCACGACCGCATGTTGCAGGTCCTGTACGGGCCTTTCTGCATACAGAAAATGTTCGACTGCTGCCCTGGTCAGCACATCCTCCAGATCTCTCACCAACTGTAAACGTCTGCTGAATGGTGGCCGAGCAACTGGATCTTCACAATACGCCAGTCACTACTCTTGATGAACTGTGGTATCGTGTTGAAGCTGCATGGGCAGCCTGTACCTGTACACGCCACCCAAGCTCTGTTTCACCCAATACCCAGGCGTATCAAGGCCGTTATTACGGCCAGAGGTGGTTTTTCTGGATAGTGATTTCTCAGGATCTATGCATCCAAATTGCGTGAAAATGTAATCACATGTCAGTTCTAGTATAATATATTTGTCCAATGAATACCCGTTTATCATCTGCATTTCTTCTTGGTACAGCAATTTTAATTGTCAGTAGTGTAATTTGTGTGTTGAAATAAAGTTGAGTGAATATCTCTCCGTTATGTTGACAGAATTTGACGCCTTGTAGACGTTTGTCATATGCCAGTCGTATCGTGAAACTTCTTTTTTGTTTAAGTTGATGCTGCTGCCCAGACTATACACGACTGGCGAACTTCATTATACTGAAATCAGGAGTACAGTAAGGACACAAAGGTAACGTTACATGCTGTCAATCTGCTTGTGGGTTTTGGATCATTTGTGTATCTTTAGAACGAATCGTCGGTTTATTTCAATTTTAGTCTTATATTCTCAATAGAGAAACTAATAACTTACGAAACCTTTACTCCAGAAGTGCCAGTCGAGTAAGAGGCAACAGGAGCTGATTCCAAGGCATCAATTGTTAGGAGGAGACTCTGCAGAGGGAATGGAGGTTGAATTGCCAAGAAGAATCAATTTTTAACTGCTGAAATTAAGAAAAGAGGCTGGCAGGAGCCAGACTACTCGTAAACGGGACAAAAGAGCAGTGAACGGTTGGGGTATTAGCATATGAAAGCCGATTTTACATGAAGAGTGACAGGCAATAGTTCGTCAGGTGTGAACCCAAGGAAAGATTGTATCCTGACTGCCTTGTGCAAACCATGAAACATGTTCCATCGATAATGGAGTGAGGAGCAATGAGATAACAAGATGTTGAAAGGTTGTATTATGTTCAGGGAACAATGAACACTGATCAGTACGAAGTTGTCATTCGGCGCACTCTGGTGTTGCTACACATGATGCTTTCCCGGATGTGCAGTGGATTTCCAACAGGACATGGCTCCATGTTACACACCACAAAATATGAGAGTTTCTTATTTTATCTTTGTAATACAATTTTCGAGCTTACTGCTGTTACATATCTTCCAAATCTATCATTTCTGATTCGTTCTGTCATGACTGAACTGGGTATCAGAGAACATTCTCGCCGGCCGGCGTGGCCGTGCGGTTAAAGGCGCTTCAGTCTGGAACCGCGTGACCGCTACGGTCGCAGGTTCGAATCCTGCCTCGGGCATGGATGTGTGTGATGTTCTTAAGTTAGTTAGGTTTAATTTGTTCTAAGTTCTAGGCGACTGATGACCTCAGAAGTTAAGTCGCATAGTGCTCAGAGCCAGCCAGCCAGAACATTCTCGGAAAGTCGTAGATTTCCCAGGACCGATATCTTGCCAGTATCAATGTCGATAACAGGCAAACTCGATTCCTGAGATAGATGAACTTCTTGTGTACATAATTTTGTACTTAATCATAGGATTGCGAGTTCTACTCGCACCTGGCCATTTTTTTCTGTCTCGTTTTCATTCGACTGCCCATTATAACTAAAAATAACTGAAATTATAACTGTGTTCAACATTCCGCTTGCGTTAGCAAGCCAGGTCACAAAACCTATTGGTCTGTATTCGACGAGGCTGCTCGTGGAGAAACGCACGTCCATCGTATTTCACTGTAGGCACCCGAAATACACTGATGTGCATCTTTCAGATGATGATGTTCCCCCTGTGCTGTAAAAGCTGGTCGTAGATTCTCCGGACTCAGAATGTGGATGAATGGCTGTAGCGGTGTACAAAGATGTGAATTTTGACAGGAATTAGTGATCGAATAATAGCGAGTACGGCGGTTGAAGGGATGCCATTTTTAATTCTAGGAATTACCTTTGTGGTGTTTTACAAAACTAGTTTACACAGTCACTTATAATCCAACTGTGCCGTATGGAGGTTACAATGGTCTTACTGCGCAGTCCTGAAGCATCGACTGCACACCCCATTAACTCATGCGCCAATGGAACGAACGGGCAGCCCATACCTCCAGGAAGACAGAGTTCAGCGCCCCCTGTCAAAGCTGATATAACCAGCAGCCCACCGCTGACCGGCTAATTCGGTCGTAGTCTTCAAGAGCATCAGTACTCAGTAATAGGAAGATGTTACTTACCCTGCGTTCTGCGAGTAATAAGAGTCTGTATAAATAACTGCAGGTAGGACGCACATACAACTGAATTAAATAATGGTTCTCTTCTTAGTAGAAATAAAGTGATATTAATCTTAAATTTTAATGTGCAGATCATTTTGGATTCCTACTATCGGCCATAGCAACTTCTGTCCTTCCTTAATAGTGTCAATGCTAACTCCAACAGTAGCCGACACAGCATTTACACTCTCATTGTCAATTGACACGAAGTCAACACGGATTTAGAAAACATCGTTCTTGTGAAACACAACTAGCTCTTTACCCGCGGGAAGTGTTGAGTGCTGTTGACAAGGAATTTCAAATTGATTCTGTATTTCTAGATTTCCGGAAGGATTTTGACACTGTACCACACAAGCAGCTTGTAATGAAATTCCGTACTTATGGAACATTGTCTCAGTTATGTGACTGGATTCGTGATTTCCTGTCAGAAAGGTCACAGTTCGTAGTAACTGACGGACAGGCATCGAGTAAAAGATAAATGTTTTCTGGCGTTCCCCAAGGTACCGTTATAGGTCCTTGCTGTCCCTTATCTGTATAAACGATTTAGCAGACAATCTAAGCAGTCGTGGGTTGTTTGCAGATGATTCTGTCGTATATCGACTAGCAAACTCATCAGAAAATCAAAAAAATTTGCAAAACGATTTAGAGAAGATATAGCTATGGGGCAAAAATTCGTAATTGACCTCAAATACGAAAAGTGTGAGGTCATCAACATGAGTGCTAAAATGAATCCGTTTAACTTCGGTTACACGATAAATCAGTCTGACTGATGAAGACTGTAAATTCAACTAAATACCTAGGAATTACAATTACAAACAACTTAAATTGGAAAGAACACATATAAAATGTTGTGGGGAAGGTAAAACAAAGACTACGTTTTATTGGCAGGACACTTAGAAAATTTACGAGAAACAGCTCTACTAAAGAGACTGCCTATATTACCCTAGTTCGTCCTCTTTTAGAATACTGCTGCGCGGTGTGGGATCCTCACCAGATAGAACTGACATATCACATCGAGAAAGTTCGAAGAAGGGCAGCACGTTTTGTATTATCGCGAAACTGGGGATAGAGTGTCACTGAAATGATACAGGATTTGTGGTGGACATAATTAAAACATAGGCGTTTTTCGTTGCGGCGAAGTCTTCTCACGAAATTACAATCACCAACTTTGTTCTCAGAATGCGAAAATATTTTGCTAACGCCACCTGCATAGGGAGAAACGATAGTCATAACAAAATAAGGGAAATCAGAGTTCGCACTGAAAGATATAGGAGTTCGTTTTTTCTGCGCGCTGTTCGAGATTCGAATAATAGAGAATTAGTGTGAAGGTGGTTCGATGAACCTTCTGCCAGGCATTTAAATGTGATTTGTAGCGTATCCATGTAGATGTAGATGAAGATACTTACTTTTTACCATCTGTCCTGTTTTCATTTGTTTGCCACTTACATTCAGAAAGGTTGCCAGTCTTTTCTATATAGGCTGTAAATGATAACTCTTTATATTCTTCCACAGTATGTAGAGAGAATCTTTCAATTCGATATAGGACTCTTTCAGTCTATCAGACCAGGAAACAACCTGCCAGTGGGCATTGATTTATATCAATGGGGGACGTCGAAAATTAGTAGTGGACTGGAATTCGGACCGGATCTCGTTCTTTCTTGGTAGATTGACCACTACACCATCCGGGTGCAGTGGTTACAACCGCACGGACTACCCTAGCTTCCTCAACTTGTACCACACACTACTGATGTAGTCCCCATCTCATTAGGCCCTGCTCATTAGCCAACTCCTGTAAGAGTTCGAGCCTGGTGTGCATTGCACTGAAGGGATCATTGGCCGTCATCGGCTTAATTATATATATGGCGTCTGTTGTTTCGGAATGTCTGAAAGAATGGATACCACGTATATAACCTCCAATTGACGTACAACAGGCAAAATGGTTCAAATGGCTCTAAGCACGATGGGACTTAACATCTGAGGTCATCAGTCCCCGAGACTTGGAACTACTTAAACCTAACTAACCTAAGGACATCACACACATCCATGCCCGAGGCAGCATTCGGACCTGCGATCGTAGCAGCCACATGGTTACGGACTGAAGCGCCTAGACAACAGTCACGGAAACTACAGCGCATAGGTGAGGCGTGAGAGTTTCAGTATCCTCTCGCTCTGTACGCCACCGTCTTTGTCGGCTATTTCCTTACGTTATTAATTTAAGCTATCTCATGATGGTAATGAAAGGAAAAAGGTTTTTCTAAATGTTATGCAGAGACTAATTATGTTTACGATTTGGTCTAAATTTGTTCCTTGTAAGTAGTTATGTAATAAGAACACCAGCAAATAAAATCATTTATTTATTAATTTTATGCTCTTAAAAGTCACAATATTGAGAGCTAAAATTTACACGGATGATAGTTTGACATTCTGTAAGTACAAGAACAAGAAGTTTATAATATTTAATTACGATTTCGATAAAAACCGCACACTGTAACTTATCTAGCTTTTGTTGTTGTGTATGTCTCCCTTTACAATGGTAAGGAGAGGTGGGCTACGCAGTGATGCAGCAACTGTCATTGTAGGAAAACTGGACAGTGGTAGAAATCATTAGCGAACGAGTTGACACAGTAAACAGAAGATTTACTTAACCTGTATTTCTCCAAGGACGCGAATACTCGCCGCTAGGGATTAGCCGAGCGATCTAAGGCACTGCAGTCATGGACTGTGCGGCTGGTTCCGACGGAGGTCGAGTCCTCCCTCGGTCATGGGTGTGTGTGTTTGTCCTTAGGATAATTTAGGTTAAGCAGTGTGTAAGCTTAGGGACTGATGACCTTAGCAGTTAAGTCCCATAAGATTTCACACACATTTGAACATTTGAATACGAAGACTCATTAGAAATAATGCAGCAAGAAATTGAGTTCAGCTCTCAGTGTCAACAAGGAAGAGGCTCTCTGAACTTAGCATGGAAGAGCAGCAAGTAGGCAGCGTCTGTGTACCATCACGTAGCGAAGAGGCTCCAACTAGAGTGCGCTTAGTGGCTGCCGCCAGCTATTCTATATTCCAGCAGCAGAGGGAGCTCGTGATACGGAGCCAGTGGAGGCGTGGCCCAAAGGGGCACAGTACTGTGTCTGCCAGACGCCGCGTGACTGCTATCAGCACCTGATGAAAACTCGGAATTCCGTTGCCAACTTTCGACGCCGGAGGGGTGGTATCGATACGTGATACCACATCTTTAGGCCAATTGAGGCTGTTCCCCAGCTTGATAGATCACAAGTGTTCAATATCAATTTGTTTTTATCCAACTACACCATTGTGGCATGTTGTAAACAGTTATCGTTTGCACCCTGAGCATAAATGATAAGTAATTTGTACTCGAGATTTTCACCTCTGTCAAATGTAACTTTACATCTACAGAAAGGTTATTCAGTAACAGACATAAATGCGGAATTCATTTTTGTTGATTATATCGTAGCCCCATTCTCTGTCTACAGTATAATGGTGTCAGTAGAGATGAAGCAAGCTCGGATTAGTGCAAAAAGGGGAAAGACATGGGCGTTGGCTTTCAGGGGGACTATTCCAACTTCTACATTGAGCAATTTACGGAAATCACGCAAAACCTTAATCAGGATGATCTGAGATGGATCTCAGCCTTCTTTTACCCGAATAAAAGTACGGTCTACTAACGAATGCGGCACCTCACGCGGTGGGGTTGGTTAGGTATATAAGTCAGAAAATAATGGGGTTCTCTCCTCCAACTGGATCTAGATTTTCTGTGTTTTCTTTAAATCTCGTGAGATGAATTACAGAACTGTTCTTGAAACAGGTACAGCAATCTCCTCCTTCTCTTCCCTGTCCGCAGCTCGTGGTCGTGCGGTAGCGTTCTCGCTTCCCGCGCCCGGGTTCCCGGGTTCGATTCCTGGCGGGGTCAGGGATTTTCTCTGCCTCGTGATGACTGGGTGTTGTGTTATGTCCTTAGGTTAGGTAGGTTTAATTAGTTCTAAGTTCTAGGGGACTGATGACCATAGATGTTAAGTCCCATAGTGCTCAGAGCCATTTGAACCATTTTTTTCTCCTCCCGTTCTATCTAGTTTGAAAGCTGATACTACCACTTGACTTGAACCTGTTTGTGCATAGGATGTCTCCGATTGTAATATCCTGAAAGTATTCCTCTTTGTATGATATCCCACCCATGAATGAGCAACAATGCAATCTGACCACCATTAGCGAAATATGAAGCAATGAACCAAATTTCAAAGGGCAACGGAACGATAAAAGGGTCTTTAAAAGTTAAACCGAAATAAATTGAATCAAAAGTCTTGAACTGTCCTAATACCACCATATCAAGAAATTCTGTCTCTTCTGAGGGCATATCAACAAAATTTTTGAATAGATTACACAGGAACATCTTCCATTCTTCAACAAAGCTTAAATGAACGTCTTTGCAAATGAATGTTAAAAATAGCAGGATTGTAAACTATTTCCTGGGTAAAACAATTCGGTAAAATAATTCAAGAGAGACCTGATTTTAAACTCAGTATGTTTGTCCGCTTATGAACCACATGGCCTTACAGAACGACACATTTACAAGACAGAAAAATAATGCGGTATTCATGAAAATCGCCAGAGTATTCTTTGAAGAGTGGGAAAGCGGTACGCAAATCGACTGATACGTTCGGATGACCCAAAGAAAAATAGACATTGGTCCTCACGTATTCCAACAAATACGTGAATCCAACAAAAGAATATAATTGTTCACATGGATACACAATTGCGAAGCACATCCCTTGAATGAAACTGAAAAATCATGTAATTTAGCATTGTGTAGAACCACTGGAGGAAGTGACAACCAAACCATTTTTCGTATTGGCGTGAAGAATCATTGAGACAGACGACATATTATCAGACTTTCAGATAATTATCCTCCACATTTTCGAAATAACAGTAGTCCTCTTACTGTTATTATTTTATTCATTTACGAGTTTTGGGCATAGCTCATCGTCATCATCGTGTCAGTGCCTGTGAGGCTTACAATAGACGATCAGGGGTCCGATGGTATTAAATCCGCCAAATAAAGAGAAAAACAGACAAGCGCGAATAGGACTTGCGCTCTGACGGTTCCGCACAAACTGAATGGTGTGCATAGAAATTTAATTCACAGATTTTTATGAATAAATTTAAGTGTATCAAAATATATTTCATAATGGCCCTCTCTTTTGATTACATTGACTTAGAAGCTTAATTATTTACACCGTCAAGGGACCGTAGACCTTAGTATTTACCATAAATTTCAATTTCACATCTCTAGCCGTTCCTAAGCAAAAAAGGTGTTCTTAACTGACAGGCAGACAGACGCACAACAGATGTCATATAATTACAAATTAACAAGTTTGTGATATTTTCCTTCAGTCGTGCTGTGAATCTTTGCTGCTTGCCAAATTTCACGGTTCTAGGTCAGCGTTAAGTACCCTAGAGATTCTGATGAGTGAGTTTTTAAGTACGAGGGCTGTTTGGAAAGTTAGGTTCGATCGGGCGCTAAATGGAAACCACAGCAAAAATCCGATGAAACTTTGCACAGACGTGTTGGGCAATGTTCCCAAGTAAGCCCGTCGATCGCGTCACGTAGCTCGTTCAGTTCTGAGCCCACAATCAGACTTAGAGACGCCTAGAGAGTAGTATGAGGGCCTAGTGAAAGATTTCGCTTGATGTCATGCAGCCAACATGACACAGCAGTCATGCTTTTCCTTCTTCATGACAATTCTCGGCCGAACTCTGCAGGGGCAATGAAGATGCTCCTGCAGCGTATCGATGGGAAGTGTTTGAGCATGCACAATACAGCCATAATTGGTTCCCCCCTGACTTTCATCTCTGCTCCATGAACCGCTGTCTATGAAGACGACATTTTGGCACAGAAATGAGCTGTAAGTCAGCGTAAAGAATTGGAAGCACAGACGGCTGTCTTCTATGACGAAGGTAAAAGAATGTTGGTACAACGCTACGACAAATGTCTAAGTCGGAGCGTCGACTACGTAGAGAAAGTAGCTGGACGGTGCAGCTAACTGTTGCAAATAAAACGTTTTTGATTTTCTCAGAGGTTTCCATTTCGCGACCGATCGGACGTTACTTTCCAAATGGCCCTCGTATCAAGACATGTGACATAAATGCCCGTAGCTTTTGATTTCATTGACTTTGAACCGTATATGTTTTACATCGCCATGGGAAGTACACCTTACTATTTGACATAAATTTCAACTTGATACCTCTATCCAATTCTGATTAAAAAAAGGTGTCTTAACAGGGGGTCAGAGAGACGAACAACAAAGTGACCCTATAACGATTCCCTTTTTACCGACCGAAGTATTGACCCCAAAAAATGCGATCGAACACAGGCTGTACGTTTACAGCTGTAAAACTTTTTCTATGTAAACGGTACATCGCAGGCAATATAATCTTGTCCCTAAAAGAAAGAAGAACCTCTGTACAGCAAGCTGACTTTCTGCCTCGGTGGAAGGTTCTCGATTCAGCTGCGAGGCGCTCCACTGCGGACTGCTTTGACGGCTGCAGCCTGTGGGAGTCGGCGGGCTCCCCAGAGGCTACAGCCGGCGACTACCTGGGAGGCAGGCCTATGCAAATGCGGGGACCTCGACCTTATTTTCTCTCTCCCACTCGTTGCTGCTAGTGCACGGGGAGTAAGAGGGAACTCGGCTGCGGCGGCTTAATCAGATGGCTGCGGTCAGGCGAGTAGCAAGTAGCGGAAGGCTCCGTGAGAAAAGCGCCAGCCACGGGCCAGCGGAATTCTGCGGAGCCGACTGGTCAGCCAGCCGGCCGCAGCGAGCTGCCCCGGGCAGTCAGGCAACCACTCCTACATCTCGAGGGGGCGTGAAGCGCACGCCGGGAGGGGCAAACACACGCGAGGGCGTACGTTTTCAATACTTGATAATGTATGCAAAGCTCGCGCGTTAATTCCACCTCGTGCTCCCGTAACCAGTTACGCCCTCGGATTCCAGGGAGCACATTTCGCAACATGTTTTCTCTGTAAACTCTGTGGTTTCCGACGGACATCGGCAACGCTATTAATATTTTGATACGCACAGTAAACTCTAGTTCTACGCTGCCGGTAAACCAGCGAACGTGAACCGATTAAACAATTTAACGGGAACTAACGGTAAACAGTTTAACTTAAACAAATGGCTACGACCAACCAAAGCCAAACAACATTTCTCAAGGATATGATGATGATGATGATCATGATGATGATAATGTTTCGTTTGTGGGACGCTCAACCTCACGGTTATCAGCGCCCATACAAATTCCCAACCTTTGCTCAGTCCAAACTCGCCATCGTCATGAATGATGATGGAATGATGAGGACAACACAAACACCCAGGTGAATATCCCTGACCCCTCCAGGAATCGAACCCGGGATCCCGTGCTCGGGAAGCGAGAACGCGACCACGAGACGACCAGCTGCGGACATTTCTTAAGGAGTAGGGAGGCTCATGTGTACGTAAATTTTAACACACCGAGTAATTTATTGTAGCCAGTCAACTACTCGACCTTTCTAGTTAGAGCTTAGAAACTGCGCTACTGTCATACTGCCATTTTTACAAGAAATACTTTTCCTGTTATCTACCGATAGATTACTAGATTACCGTTAAGGCATAACACTAGATTGCCGTTAAGGCACAACTTACGAAGAGTGCAGAAAGTATCTGTGCCAGACGTATCACCTGAATTTGCAAATAATAGAGAAAAAAGGTAGATGATTTACTCCGCATCTATCTTCGTTCTCAGTATTTGCAATGTGTACTGTGCTGACAACGATCACTCAAAATGGATGTAGTCTTTAACGGGACCGGGACTCAGAAAATGACAAAAATGTTGTTTCTGAATTATTTGGACATTAAAATAGTACAGACTTTCCTTTACAAACTGATATATCTATTTTGTGTGTAGTTTAATTTTATGTATTTCTAAGTTACTTTGTAAAAATATATGTCACAAGTTTGTGGAGACATGTTCTCTGAAAAACAAATCTGTCATTCAGTCATTTCAGTAATCCCACAGGTAACATATCTGTGGAGCACGTTGCTGTGGTTGGGAAACATTTGTTTCCGATGGAGATGGTCAGTCTCAAGAATAACGTAAGCGGAGCTTCCTTGTTCGAGTGTGCCAAAGCCAGTACTAACGAAGAAAGTGTTAACGCCGTCGGGCGATATGTTGTGTAGTCACCGATTAATTCTCAATGAAACGCGTCCAATAGTATAGAATAGCTAGACCAAGTCTACGATGGATTCATAAAAAGGTGAAATTGAGACCACACAGTCTTACTTCAAGACCTAAATGAAGATGATCAGGATAGGTGTACAAAATTCTGCGAGTTATACACAACCCCACAAGAAGCAGATCCAGAGTTTTCAAAAAGCATTCTGTGGAGCGACGAAGCGACAGGCAGAGTTAACAGACACGTCGTATCTTCTGGGTTTCCACGAATTACTATGTGGTGATGGAGACAAACTCTCCTGGCATGACTGTATGGGCAGAGATGTTGAGGGGTGAGCTAATCGGGAATCATTTCTCAACGATACTATCAGTTCTATAAATTACTTAGATATTGCGAGGATTCGCTTATAGTTAAAGTTATCTCGTTGCGATCTACTTCGCGGAGTAGTCTGCGAACTGCGGACTTGTTAAATATTCTTCTTATTTGTAGAATAACTTAATTATTACTAAAAACCAGGACTCAGGAACTACGATCTGTTAAGGCTTTTATTTCACCTTTAAATGCAACAGTATTAGATGACAAGTGTCTTGTCACAGGATACCTTCTGGGTAACTAATAACAAGTGTTTTTTCAATACATACACTACTGGACAATAAAATTGCTACATCAAGAAGAAATGAAGATGACTAACGGGTATTCATTGGACAAATACATTATACTAGAACTGACATGTGATTACATTTTCACGCAATTTGGGTGCATAGATCCTGAAAAATCAGAACAGAACAACCACCTTTGGCAGTACGAACGGCCGTGACACGACTGGGCATTGAGTCAAACAGAGCTTGGATGGCATGTACAGGTACAGCTGCCCATGCAGCTTCAACACAATACACAAGTTCGTCAAGAGTAGTGACTAGTGTATTGTGACGAGCCAGTTGCTCGGCTACCATTGACCAGACGTTTTCAATTGGTGAGAGATCTGGAGAATGTGCTGGCCAGGGCAGCATTCGAACATTTTCTGTGTCCACAAAGGCCCGTACAGGACCTGCAACACGCGATCGTGCATTATCCTGCTGAAATGTAGGGTTTCGCAGGGATCGAAAGAAGGGTAGAGCCACGGGTTGTAACACATCAGAAATGTAACGTCCACTGTTCAAAGTGCCGTCAATGCGAACAAGAGGTGACCGAGACGTGTAACCAATGGCACCCCATACCATCACGCCGGTTGATACGCCAGTATGGCGATTACGAATACACGCTTCCAATGTGCGTTCACCGCGATGTCGCCAAACACGGATGCAACCATCATGATGCTGTAAACAGAACCTGGATTCATACGCAAAAAATTACGTTTTGCCATTGGTGCACCCAGGTTCGTCGTTGAGTACACCATCGCAGGCACTCCTGTCTGTGATGCAGCGTCAAGGGTAACCGCAACCATGTTTTCCGAGCTGATAGTCCATGCTGTTGCAAACGTCGTCGAACTGTTCGTGCAGATGGTTGTTGCCTTGCAAACGTCCCGGTCTGTTGACTCAGGGGTCGAGACGTTGCTGCACGATCCGTTACAGCCATACGGATATCATGCCTGTCAACTCGACTGCTAGTGATACGAGGCCGTTGGGATCCAGCACGGCGTTCCGTATTACCCTCCTGAAGCCACCGATTGCATATTCTGCTAACAGTCATTGGATCTCGCCCAACGCGAGCATCAGTGTCGCGATACGATAAACCGCAATAGCGATAGGCTACAATCCGACCTTTATCGAAGTCGGAAACGTGATGGTACGAATTTATGCTCCTAAGACGAGGCATCACAAGAACGTTTCTCCAGGCAACGGTTGGAAGGTTTCCTCATGTCAGCACGTTGTAGGTGTCGCCACCGGCGCCACCTTTGTGCGAATGCTCTGACAAGCTAATCATTTGCGTATCACAGCATCTTCTTCCTGCCGGTTAAATTTCGCGTCTGTAGCACGTCATCTTCGTGGTGTAGCAATTTTAATGGCCAGTAGTGTACTTACATATATACATTAATGATGTAAACTTCTGGTCACTGGTATTCCTTGACAGCGTGGCTGGCGCAGAAGACTTTGACTACGTTGTCCGTCAAAATGCCAATTGCACTTCAACTCTCTTCGACCGGCACTGAGACCAGGCGGACTGCATCACACAAATAATAAAATACATAAAACAGGACCCGTCGCCTAATAAATCATAATAATTAAAGCTTTATATTCTGAATGATTATTCTGGGTAACGAAACTGCATGCAATTTACTAATAAACCTTGTTCATTTATATTCAAAATTAGTACGACATTATACTTCCACTCAACGAAACCATATATTTCCAATCTTTGACTACAAAATACTTGGCAAATCTCGTACCCTCACAACATGCCTCAAGAAATGTTGCCAGAAGTTGAAAATAGTCCTCCTTTTGAACATCGTCAGCCGGTCAAGGATAAGTTGCCATGGCAACAAGACGGAGCACCCCCGCTTCAGGGAGTTACTGTGAGAGACTTTCTACATGTAAACTCATCTGGATTGGCAGATGGGGTACTATTGAATGCAGTCCACGATCCTCAAGTATCACACCCATGGATTTTTCTCTCTGAGGTATACTAAAAAGTGAGGTTCATTCCGTCAAGATTCATGATGATAATTTTAAGGAAGGAATCAAATCAGAATTTGAAAACCTCCAATCCCAAAAGATTTGCGACAGAATTTGTAAATCAGTGTTGAAAAGACGGAATGTTTGCTTACAACAAGATGGTACCCCTTTGATCGTCTTTTTTAGGTTCATTGAACTCTATACGTATTTCCATGTTGGTAATAAATATGTATTTTCATTTGTTTGGATTATTAAATCAAACGCATTTTCGGTATATAGCCGACCCTGTCTATCATACTGCAGCAGTTTTACCTGCTTAGAGGACCATCGGCATCATTTGGAAAAGATAGAGAAAGATTTTAGATTTTGACGTCAAGATATGGGTAACAAAAGCTAAGGCAATAAACAACGATGGAAAAGAACATATGAAGTGTAAATAGTTATGGAAGATAAAATTTGTAGATACTTATTCCTCATTGATTGGTTGATCCGACGTTGTAACTTTAGTCAAAATGCCCTTACTAAGTATTATGAACGTCTGACAGCAGACAGAAACTACAGCCATCATATTTTCCGAATAAAGTATAACTTTAAGATTTGCCGTTGTAACATTGTTCAGAGGGCGTGGGAAGAGCATTTGATATGAATGGATTTTGTTTTTGAGTCATCAGTCATCTGAATGGTTTTATGTGGTCCACTATGATCCCTCTTCATCTCAGAACAGCAATTGCAACCTACGTCCTCAATTATTTGCTGAATGTATTCAAGTCTCTGTCTTCCGCTACAGCTTCGCTCACCCTAGTACCATAGGGGTTATTCCCCGATGTCTTAACAGACGTCCTATCATCCCGTCCCTTCCTCTCGTGTTTTTCGTATATTCGATTCCTCGCCGATTCTCCGGAGAACCTGCTCAGTTCTTACCCTATCATTCCAACTAATTTTCGAAATTCTTATGTAGCATCCATCTCAAATGCTTCGATTGTCTTCTCTTCCCGTTTACCCACAGCCCATGTCTCACTACCATAAAAGTCTGAGCTCCATACTCACAATCTCAGAAAATGGATAGTGCCTTGAAAAGATGTTACGAGATAAATGACAACAAAAGTGAGACGAGGTTAATGGAACAAAATTGAATTAAGTGAGGCGTGGCTGAGCGAATTAAACTGGTAAATACCATATTAAAAGCAATAGGTGAGTTTTGCTGCTCGGGCAGTGACATAATGGATGATGACAGTAGTACAGAGGATATAAAACGGAGACTGGAAAGAGCAGGGAAAGCATTTGTGAAATAGAGAAACTGGTTAAAAATGATTATAAATTTAAATGTTACACAGTCTTTTCTGAAGGGTTACCCAAGAAGAGAACAGAAGCTTTTGAGATTTGGTGCCATAATTTTGTGGCACAATTTGAGTAAAAGAATGTGTCTGTTTTATGCGACGTGTCCTGAGGCGTGAAGGTGGTGTCAGTTTGATAATGGAAATAAGTGTGGAAGTATTATAGAGGGGAAACCAAGACTTGAATACAGTTAGCAGGTCAATACTGATTTAGATTTCAGTAGTTACGCAGAAACAAAGAGCGCTGCACAGGATAGACTAGCGCGGAGAGCTGCGTCAAATCAGTTTTTAGACTGATGACGACAACAACGATAGAAAAAAATTGGAATATTAGAATATAGACGAACCACCTTTTTTGCTGAATGCACAGTAGTATTTTCCTCTAGCAAGATAAATATTTAAAAATGATTTGTGAAACTTACTGTTACAAGTTTCAAAGTTGGCCTGAACATCAGTTACAATAAAACAAACAGAATGTATAATTAATACATCGATAAGAAAATGTCACAAAGTAGCAATGACGTCATCAAATATGTTGATGAGTTTTTATATGTAAGGAAGTTGAAAACAGCGACTGGACGTAAAGATAAAAAAATATCAGGCAATAGATTAACGTGGGAGATAATAGCTGAATATTGCATTACATGGAGAGGTTTGGAGAAGACTTTTACCCAGACCTGTATGTTAAAGGGCCGATGATGATGATGGTGATGATGATGATGATGATTAGGATGATGATGATGATGACAAGGAGGAAGAGGAATCTTTGGTTACAGAATTTATGTGTGTAGTTACTATATTCGTGCGAATTGTAATGACGATGGCTTTCACAAATAAAGCGCTGTTTGAGTTCTAAACGAATCAGTTGTTCTAAAGTGCACAGATCAAGCTTTGCAAACAAACAGTCACGAATATCATCGTAGATGATGATTATTAAAACAATACGGCGATAAAAATATAGTAGCATTTCAGCTAGCAGAAATAGTGCTAATGAAAATAGCCACATATAAAAGATGCTAAGAGCTTTAGAAGGTCAGAGAGGCACACGAGAATTGTCTACCTTTAATCTATATGAAACTAGCTTTGCTACTTGGGTCTATTGTAGGCAACATACAGTTAATGATGAGACAAAATGATTTGTGCTATGAACTGGATTTATAATTTTACTACAGTATTTATAGAATGTAGTTGTATTTTGCTTTCATTAAACTGGGGAATAGAACAACAGTGAACAGAACAATATAACTGAATAAGCCGATCGTTTCTAGTGAACCGTGGGGCATATATGCCATATACTATTTATGCCAATTTATGCGCAGCCACACGTTTAATTAGTCTGCATAATTTGTGTAATTGCCTGGCGTCTCTCTGGCTAACATATTGATCCATTCTCGAACTACGATTAGTAATGGGGTGTACAGAAATCTCCTATTTATGAGCTTCCGTCATTTCGTGCGAAATTAATCAGGAACAGATCTTTTTCACTGGTAAATGTTCACGCAAAAACGAATGTATATAAGATCTCTACATGTGTGAGGAAGTCCTCTGTCTCACTGTGGCGGTGCTCCTGACACGATAGCTAACTTAAAACGTAAGGAACTGAATGATGGCGAAAATATTATGCTGAATAAAGATTTACAGAATAATATCTCTCCAAACCTTAATAAGAAAATAAAAAAATTGATACAAATGAGCCATCGGTCACAATTATTTTTAGTCCTATTGAACAGGTTTCAACACTTCTAAGAGTGCCTTCATCAGAATTAAAACAATTAAAATGGCCTATAACATAGTTACAAATTTATAGGAAAAGACATTTTTTATATAAAACGTGTAAGTACTGACTAACAATAAAAGACAGAGGCAGTACTTACATGTCACATGTAAAATAATTAGCAGGCCACATATTTTATACGTGACATGTTATGTACTGCCTCTGTCTTTTATTGTTAGTCAGTACTTACACTTTTTATATAAAAAATGTCTTTTCCTATAAATTTGTGACTATGTTATAGGCCATTTTAATTGTTTTAATTATGATGAAGGCACTCTTAGAAGTGTTGAAACCTGTTCAATAAGACTAAAAATAGTTGTGACCGAGGGCTCATTTGTTTCAATTTTAATTTAGAAATGGTCACTGAACCAAGCAGTCATTTTTAAAACTTAATAAGAAAAATATGAAGCCAACCACATTGCAGACAAATGTTGCTTGTGAAGCAGCAAAAATAACGAAAACCTAAAATGCGGACATAACGGTTAAAATCAATAAAGCTTTATCGGGTAAGCATAGCTGTTCTAAAGGTGTTATCACAAGAGCCGTATTAAAAAAAATTATTAATGAATAGTTAGGGAAAGAGAAGACAATGGTCATTAGAACAGATTAGAGAAATATGTGAATGTGACTACGATCTGATCAGCTTAAACAAATAATATGTGAAGATGGCTGTGATCTGATCATATTAAATAAATACATAAAAATATTTGAAGAAAACGTAATAGTTCACAGAGACCGGATTATAGAGTTCCAAACCGATCTACGTAAAAAAATAGATAGTTTCCAATTTCTTCTTGAAAAGAACTAGCTTAAAATGATGATAATGAACTTTTCCAACTTTGTTGGATCTAAAATTAAAATACAACATGATATAACCAAACTATAAAATAATTAAGTCTTCTTAATAGCAAACTTAAAGCGGTTTACACTTTCAGTACCTATTAGGGGTTAAAACAGTTCTGGGCTTGCAAATGCGATCAAGGATATACCAATATGAAGTAACGTAACGCTAACACGTCTCAGTGTAGAAGATCTCTGTAGCAAAGTCGTAGCGAAGCTAATAAAAGAAACAACTGAAATTATAAGACGTAACCTGCTAACCCATAGTAAAATAGTACCGCGGAATATGCAGACTTTGTTTCAATGTCAAAATATGTGATCAAAAGTATGATATTGGGATGCATAAGTCTGGCTGATATTGTACCAAACACTTTTGCGAAAGACTTAGGATATCATTTTTTGCCTGGTCTCCACCTCTAAAAGGAAAAACCGTTTACTTATTGTAGATGTTATGTCGACGTTCTTTTGTTATTGGTAGAAGGTGAAAGTAATGGGGTTAAAATATTTGCCGTAGCAATAGGCAGCTTGCAACCACAATACCTTTACTGAAGAGGTAGAAAAAGAGAACTACTTAACTGCTTAGAGCTTACCTTTTAGAAGGTTAACAGAAAACGTAAATAGTCGATTTTCAGAAAATGTACATGCACTGATCTTTTGGTCAATGCCAATATCTGCCATCGACCACGATATGGAAGAGCCTTTTTCACACCAGTGATTCACCGGCTCTTTTGATTGCCCTTGACCGACTCTGAAATGTGTAAATTATTCAATATTTCAATGTGAACTAGAATATCCAATGATTTTTCTGCTAATGATATTATGCACCTGTAAAATAGGCTAAAGAAACAAAAAGTAAATATTATACAAACGCACAGTCACTCGGGAAACAGAAGTAGTAAAGAAAGAATGGAAACCAATCCAGTGGAATATCACGATAATATGTCCCAGCAAAAAAAGGAATGATTTAGAATACCTAATGTAGGATTTTTCCAAGTTAACAACGTACTAAAAATTCATGTAACAAGCATATGACAAATTTGAAGACTTTGGGGAGTACAGGATTGACTGCAATAACTGCTGTAAATACTATATCAGCCGTAGTGTCCTGCTCAGTAATGATGTTCTGTAAATCGTGGATCAAAGGCGACAGGAAGATTCAATATCCAATTTCCCGAAATCGTTCGACGAGCATACACATTAGGTTGCCAGATATGCGATGGTTCCAAGACTTCTTAAGTAATACAGTCTGGTACGCTGTCCTCGATTGCGACTGTTCGGCAGAAGCTAGGATATCGGCAGGAGACCACCAGGGAAGTGTCACGGAACCGGTAATATTCTATATATACATAGATGATCTGACGGAAAGTGTGAGCAGCAATCTGCGATTGTTTGCTGATGATACTGTGGTTCACGGGAAGGAACCGTCGTTAACTGAGTGTAGGACGATACGAGACGATTTAGGCAAAATTTATAGGTGGTATGACGAATGGCAGCTTGCTCTAAATATAGAAAAATGGAAGTTAATGCAGAAGAGTAGGAAACCAAATCTGGTATTGTTCGAATAGAGCATAGTAGGCCTAGTGTGTTGCTTGAAACCGTTACGTCGATTAAATATGTAACGTTGCAAAGGAATATGAAATTGTACGAGGACGCAAGGACGGTAATGGGAAAGACGGCTTCGCTTTGTTGGGAGAATTTTAGGAAAGTGTGGTTGATCTGTAAAGGAAACTGCATGTACAGCAGTAGTGCGACCCATTCTTCAGCACTATTAGACTGTTAAGACCCTCATCACGTAGGACTGAAGGAAGGCATCGAGGCAATTCAGAGGCGCGCTGCTAAATTTGTATACGGGTGATTCGGTCAGCACGCAAGTATTACGAAGATGCTTTGTAAAGACAAATGGAAATCCCTGGACGGAAGAAGACATCTTTTCGCGAGAAAGTTTAAATAACTGGCGTTTCACGTTGACTGCATAACGACCGCCATCAGTGAAGTTGTGCATCTGTTGTGTGTTACGAAATTGAGACAGCGGAAATTAGAGCAACGTTATGCCATCAGGCTTTGTGTTAAACTTGGGGAATTTGCGAGTGTGACCTCTGAAAAGTTCCTTATCAAGTGCACAAGTTTTCCGCTGGCACAAATCATTCTTGGAAGGCCGATAACATGTTGGATAGGAGCCTCGCTCAGGGCGACCTTCAACTTCAAAAACCAACAAAACGTCGAACGTGTGCGAGCTTTTGTGGGACCAGACCAAAGTTGTTTATCCAGGACAAACTGTCAACCAAGCGCTGTCGAAGGATGACCTTGGAAGGCTCAGGAAAAGTGTGAATCGAGTGAGACCAGACAATGGAGACAAGTGAATGCTGCATCACGACAACGCCCCATATCACATGGCCACTTCCCTCACGGGATTTTTGACCTCATTAGGCATTCTTGTTGTGTTCCTCCCCCACCACCTCTCCCATCCCCCGCCCCACAGACACTGGTGGTGGCTCCATAATGGTCTGTATTTAAATAGAGCGGCCTGGGTCTTCTGGTCCATCTGAACGTATCATTGGTTGGAAATGGTTGTGTTCCGCTACTTAGAGACCATTTTCAGCCATATTCCTGAACAAGGATGAAATTTTTATGAATAACAATCCACCATGATGAAATTTTTATGTATGACAATCCACCATGTCACCAGGCCACAATTGTTCTCCTGATGTGAGTCCTCGTGACTTTTTTATTATTCCGAAATTGAAACATGTCTTAAATAGATGTCACTTTGGGACCCTGAAGAAAGAATGCGACTGATATGTTAAAGGCTCTACCATTTGTAGCCTTTCAGCGCTGCTACCAAAACTGTGAAGGACTCCAACTTTGTGTAACTACCGAAGGAAACTACTTTGAAGGCGACAATATTGTTGTTTGGAAAAAATATCGGTGGGTAAAAAAATCGGTTCCTTTACTTTTCTCACACACGTCGTATGTAGATGTAAGCCTCTTTGAGGGTTAGAAAAGCCGTACTTCAGTTTAACGGGATGGCTTTGGTCTCTCCTGCTTACACTGAGGTGACAGAAGACAAGGGATACCTTTTAATACCGGGTCAGACCTCCTTTTGCCCAGTGTACTGCAGAAACTCGACGTGGCATGGACTCAACAAGTCGTTGGAATTCCTCTGCGGAAATATTGAGCAATGTTGCCTCTGTAGCCGTCCATAATAGCGGAAGTGTTGCCGGTGCAGAATTTTGTGCACGAACTGACCTCAAGATTATGTCCCATAAATGTTGGAAAGGGTTCATACGATGTAGGTGGCAAAATCATTCTTTCTAATTGTCCAGAATGTTCTTCATACCAGACGCGGACAGTTGTGGCCTGGTTCAAAATGGTTCAAATGGCTCTGAGCACTATGGTACTTAACTTCTGAGGTCATCAGTTCCCTAGAACTTAGAACTACTTAAACCTAACTAACCTATGGACATCACACACGTCCATGCCCAAGGCAGGATTCGAACCTGCATCCGTAGCGGTCGCGCGGTTCCACACTGTAGCGCCTAGAACCGCTCGGCCACTCAGGCCGGCTGTGGCCTGGTGACACGCTGGATTGTCATACATAAAATTCTCATAGTTTTTTTGGGAATATGGCTGAAAATGGTCTCCAAGTAGCCGAACATAACCATTTCCAGCTAATGATCGGTTCAGGTGGACCAGAGGACCCAGTCCATCCCATGTAAACACAGACCACACCATTATGGAGCCACACCAGCTTGCATAGTGCTTTGTTGAAACTTGTGTCCATAGCTTCGTGGTGTCTGCAACACCTGCGAACCCAGCTATAAGTTATTACCAACTGAAATTGGGAATAATTTGACCAGGTCACGATTTTACAGTCGTCTAGGGTCCAACGGATATGGTCAAGGGGACATGAGGGGCGCTTCAGGCGATGTCATGCTGGTAGCAAAGGCACCCGCGGTCGCAGTGTCCTAACAGCTACGTTCGTCGAACGATTTCCGAATTTGAATGTCCCATGCGTCTAGCTCCAACTACCATTCCGTGTTCAACGTCTGTTAACCTCCGTTGTCCAGACATATTCACGTCGGATAAGTTTCCACATGAATCACCTGAGTACAAATGAAAAGTCTGCCAAATCACTGCCCCTCCAAACCTTGTGTGCGCGATCGCCAACTGTATGTGTGCATATGCCTGTCCCTCAGTGTAGAGCGGTTGGCGAGGGCTGTATGTCCATCGAAGGAGGAAAGTGGCTGCAGCAAGATAGGCGGCGTTCAAGAAAGCTCTTCATTGTTACAACAAGCTTGAGCAGCTAACAGGCGCGCGTCCTTATCCGGGGGCACGGACTGGCGTCGGTCCACGTCGTTCATGTTCTGCGGACGTGGTCAGCCGTCGGTCACACGGTGACGGTAACTGTCGTGAAGATCCAGGAGCTGCTACAGTCAGCGCAGCTTGAGAGCGCAGCAACTTTGCGTGGTCGGCAATGCCACGTCGGTGCAGTGTCAGGTAATAGCACGGTAGTCTGGAGTTAATGGTGCTATCGAGGCGGCCAGGACTTGCCTAGCTGTGCGTCTGACAGAGGCACTGACGGCCAGGTAGCGAGCCCTGGCCAGGAGTGGGGCTGGCGGCATCTATTGCTGGCGGCCGTCCCTGTGTCTGACAAGGAACCCCTGGACTGCGAGGTCACTAAAGGCGAATTATATTACCAATTCGACGCCCCTCGTATTGTCTACCATGCAACTACACTACTGGCCATTAAAAATGCTACACCACTAGGATGACATGCTACGGACGCGAAATTTAACCGACAGGAAGAAGATGCTGTGATATGCAAATGATTAGCTTTTCAGAGCATTCACACAAGGTTGGCGCCGGTGCCGACACCTACAACGTGCTGACATGAGGAAAGTTTCCAACCAATTTCTCATACACAAACAGCAGTTGACCGGCGTTGCCTGGTGAAACGTTGTTGTGATGCCTCGTGTAAGGAGGAGAAATGCTTACCACCACGTTTCCGACTTTGATAAAGGTCAGATTGTAGCCTATCGCGATTGCGGTTTATCGTATCGCGACATTGGTGCTCTCGTTGGTCGAGATCCAATGACTGTAAGCAGAATAAGGAATCGGTGGGTTCAGGAGGGTAATACGGAACGCCGTGTTGGATCCCAACGGCCTCGTATCACTAGCAGTCGAGACGACAGGCATCTTATTCGCATGGCTGCAACGGATCGTGCAGCCACGTCTCGATCCCTGAGTCACCAGATGGGGACGTTTGCAAGACAACAACCATCTGCACGAACAGTTCAACGACATTATCAGCAGTATGGACTATCAGCTCGGAGACCATGGCTGCGGTTACCCTTGACGCTGCATCACAGACAGGAGCGCCTGCGATGGTGTACTCAACGACGAACCTGGGTGCACGAATGGCAAAACGTCATTTTTTCGGATGAATCCAGGTTCTGTTTACAACATCATGATGGTCGCATCCGTGTTTGGCGACATCGCGGTGAACGCACATTGGAAGCGTGTATTCGTCATCGCCATACTGGCGTATCACCAGGAGTGATGGTATGGGGTGCCATTGGTTACACGTCTCGGTCACCTCTTGTTCGCATTGACGGCACTTTGAACAGTGGACGTTACATTTCAGATGTGTTACGACACGTGGCTCTACACTTCATTCGATCCCTGCGAAACCCTACATTTCAGCAGGATAATGTACGACCGCATGTTGCAGGTCCTGTATGGGCCTGTCTGGATACGGAAAATGTTCGTCTGCTGCCCTGGCCAGCACGTTCTCCAGATCTCTCACCAACTGAAAACGTCTGGGAAATAGTGGCCGAGCAACTGGCTCGTCACAATACGCCATTCACTACTCTTGATGAACTGTGGTATCGTGTTGAAAGTGCATGGGCTGCTGTACCTGTACACGCCATCCAAGCTCTGTTTGACTCAATGCCCAGGCGTATCAAGGCCGTTATTACGGCCATAGGTGGTTGTTCTGGGTACTGATTTTTCAGGATCTATGCACCCAAATTGCGTGAAAATGTAATCACAAGTCAGTTCTAGTATAATATATTTGTCCAATGAATACCCGTTTATCATCTGCATTTCTTCTTGGTGTAGCAATTTCAATGGCCAGTAGTGTAAAATATTGGCTGCTAATGGCAGTAAGGGGTGGGACTGTAGGTATCCAATGGTGAGCACAGTATGATCCTAGGGCTGAACCGCTTATCCGACGAGTAACTTAGTGCTAGTGGTGTTGATACAAGGCAAAGCAATGCCAACAATAAATAAAGAAACATTGCTTTATATCTACAATAACAGTTTCCGAAGTTGGCATTTCGCCAGAAACGAACCCAAGGAATTTCGCAGAACGAGAGAGAAGTGGCAGATGTTATGGACAATGTACAACAGGTGTACAATCCTAAGCTTAACAAGTGAAAGTAATACCGAAACAAATGTCGAGCCATATAGTTCATCATCCTTGTCGGACAGGTAGCCACAAAGCCCATCTCCAGTGAGACATAGTAAAGGAACAATCGTTGTGCTAGGACCAGGTACTAAACATACATAATAGATCATTCGCAGCACAGTAAAAATTAAAAAAAATAGAAGGGCTTTCGAATAAGTCCGCAGTAATATGACTGCGCAGTGCAACATAAAATCTACGGATATTCAAGATAGGACAAAGCGCACTTGTTGAAACTGTTGTTTGCGTGTTTTGAGGAACCTCGATACAATTTACGGGTGGTATGATAATGACCTACTAGATTGTGCACTTCAAACTGCGCGGGTCATAGACTACGGTGATTTCAAGGAAAGTAGTGGATGGTAGCATAGCTTCCAAACAGTGTTGCAGAATTGGAAAATGTAAGAAAACGAAATTTCAACTAAAGCGTCATCTTATCGAAAATCTGTGGATGAGATGTTTCACCATCGTCAGAAGGTTCATTTGTCAGATAACATGAAAATAAATTTTTCCGTGATTGTACGTTTAGTTGTGAGATTAAGGTATTTACCTCCATGATATTATTAATAGAAAATAAACTGTAGCGGTAAAGAAAATGGTATAGACATGCATATTAAAACACAGAAATGTGTGCGACCATACGATCGGCAAAGTCTATGTAAAACAAGTGTCTGACGCTATGATTAGATCGATTACTGCTGACACAATGGCAGGTTATCAAGATTTAAGTGAGTATGAACGTGTTTCTATAGTCAGCGTACGAGCGATGGGACACAGCATCTCCGAAGGAGCGACGAATTGCGGATTTTCCAGTACGATCATTTCACGAGTATACCGTGAATATTAGCTATCCGGTAAAACACTAAATATCATTCATTAAATATCCGACATGGCTGCGGCTGGAAAAGATCCTGCAAGAACAGGACCAACGACGTCTGAAGAGAATCGTTCAACGTGACAGAAGTGCAACCCTTTACGAATTGCTGCACGTTTCAATACTGGGCCATCAACAAGTGTCAGCATGCGAACCATTCAACGTAAATCATCGATATGGGATTTCGGAGTCGAAAGCTCACTCATGTACCTGGACTGCACGACACAAAGCTTTACGCCTCGCCTGGGCCCGTCAACACCGACGTTGGACTGTTAATGACTGGAAACATGTTGCCCGGTCGGACGTGTCTCGTTTCCATTTGTATCGAGCGGATGGATATGTACGGGTGTGGAGACAACCTTTTGAATCCAAGGACCCTGCATGTCAGCAGGGGTCTGTTCAAGCTGGTGTAGGCTCTGTAATGGTGTGGGGCATGTGCAGTTGGAGTGATATGGGATCCATGATATGTCTAGATACGTCTCTGACAGGTGACACGTACGTAAGCGTCCTGTGTGATCACCTGCATCCATTCATGTGCATTGCGCATTCCGATGGACTTGGGCAATTCCAGCAGGACAATGCGACACCCTACACCTCCAGAATTTCTACAGAGTGGCTTCAGGAACATCCTTCTGAGTTTAAACACTTTCGCTGAAACCAAATCCCCCAGACATGAACATTATTGAGCATATCTGCGATGCCTTGCAAAGTGCTGTTCGGAAGAGATCTCCATCCCCTCATATTCTTATGGATTTATGGACAGCTCTGCAGCATTCACGGCGTCAGTTCCCTCCAGCACTGCTTCAGACGTTAGTTGAGTACATCCCACGTCGTGTTGCGGGACTTATGCATGTTCGCGGCGGCCCTACACGGTGTTAGACTGGTGTTCCAGTTTCTTTGGCTCTTCAGTGTATAAACCTTAGTATAACATTCTTTTTTGTGTAGCTATCTACACTACTGGCCATTAAAATTGCTACACCATGAAGATGACGTGCTACAGACTTGAAATTTAACCGACAGGAAGAAGATGCTGTGATATGCAAATGATTAGCTTTTCAGAGCATTCACACAAGGTTGGCGCCGGTGCCGACACCTACAACGTGCTGACATGAGGAAAGTTTCCAACCGATTTCTCATAGACAAACAGCAGTTGATTGGCGTTGCCTGGTGAAACGTTGTTGTGATGCCTCGTGTAAGGAGGAGAAATGCTTACCACCACGTTTCCGACTTTGATAAAGGTCAGATTGCAGCCTATCGCGATTGCGGGTTATCGTATCGCGACATTGCTGCTCGCGTTGGTCGAGATCCAATGACTGTTAGCAGAATATGGAGTCTGTGGGTTCAAGAGTGTAACACGGAACTCCGTGCTGGATCCCAACGGCCTCGTATCATTAGCAGTCGAGATGACAGGCATCTTAACCGCACGACTGCAACGGATCGTGCAGCTACGCCTCGATCACTGACACAACAGATGTGGACGTTTGCAAAACAACAACCACCTGTACGAACAGTTCGTTTGCATCAGCATTGACTATCAGCTGGGAAACCATGGCAGCGGTTACCCTTGACGCCGCATCACAGACAGGAGCGCTTGGGTGCACGAATGGCAAAACGTCATTTTTTCGGATGAATCCAGGTTCTGTTTACAGTATCATGATGGTCGCATCCGTGTTTGGTGACATCGCAGTGAACGTACATTGGGAGCGTGTATTCGTCATCGCCATACTGGCGTATCACCCGGCGTGATGGGTGTCTCGGTCACCTCTTGTTCGCATTGACGGCACTTTGAACAGTGGACGTTACATTTCAGATGTGTTACGACCCGTGCCTCTACCCTTCATTCGATCCCTGCGAAACCCGACATTTCAGCAGGATAATGCACGACCGCAGTTTCTGGTCGTGTACGGGCCTTTCTGGGTACAGAAAATGTTAGACTGCTGCTCCGGCCAGCACATTCTCCAGATCTCTCACCAATTGAAAACGTCTGGTTAGGTGGCGGAGCAACTGGCTAGTCACAATACGCCATTCACTACTCTTGATGAACTGTGGACTCGTGTTGAAGCTGCATGGGCAGCTGTACCTGTCTGCTCAATGCCCAGGCGTATCAACGCCGTTATGAGTGCCAGAGGTGGTTGTTCTGGGTACTGATTTCTCAGGATCTATGCACCGAAATTGCGTTAAAATGTAATCACATGTCAGTTGTAGTATAATATATTTGTCTAATGAATACCCGTTTATCATCTGCATTTCTTCTTGGTGTAGCAATTTTAATGGCCAGTAGTGTTTGCAGTACGGCTGACATTTTTCTCCGTTTGTCATCTTCAGTTAACGAGGATTTCTCAGTATTATGTTGCACATATTTCCCAAAAGGTAGTCCTGAAGTGACTCTATTGACGTTTAATTTCTAATTTTTGTTAGAGTACATTAATGTCACTATTTGCAGTACAGTGTCTGAGACACTAAGTTGGCGATCAACAGCCAAAACCAGTTACGTTTGAATATTCAAAGTGCGATTATACATTCGCAGTTGCTCCAGAACATTTCAGAACAACTGAAAATTTGTGCCAGATAGCCGAAGTGGTTTAAGGCAACTGCTCGCGACAGGTGGGAAATCCCGATTCGGCACAAATTTTTATTTCTCTGAAATATTCTTCAGCTGATGCGGAACCACAATCGCAGTTTGCGAGTTGATTCTTAATGTCATTATCATTATTTGTGTTCCGTATCAAAACTGATTTCTTATTTTACTTCTTATGTATCGTTTATTAGTTTAGTAGGGGGAGTAATTTCTATGTACTTACTTTCGGTTGATTCCACGTTTTCAAGCCTCTTTGTGAACTGTGCTCTCTGACACTCTCTGTGTCACTGCTTACGAGATACTGAATCGCTCCTTCATCTTGTTTTGTGCTCTGTGGTTGGAATGTGGAATCTCGGTATGTGTATGTGTGTGTGTGTGTGAGTGTGGGGGGGGGGGGGGCACTTCAGTTGGCAAGCAAAAGCAATAGACGGCAAATAACAATATTTACACGAACAGTTGAACGCCGGCCGTTGTGGCCGAGTGGTTCTAGGCGTTTCAGTTCGGAACCGCGCTGCTGCTACGGTCGCAGATTCGAATCCTGCCTTGGGCATGGATGTGTGTGATGTCCTTAGGTTAGTTAGGTTCAAAATGGTTCTAATGGCTCTGAGCACTATGGGACTTAACTTCTGAGATCATCAGTCCCCTAGAACTCAGAACTACTTAAACCTAACTAACCTAAGGACATCACACACATCCGTGCCCGAGGCAGGATTCGAACCTGCGACCGTAGCGGTCACGCGGTTCCAGACTGTAGCGCTAGAGCCGCTCGGCCACTACGGCCGGCTGGTTAGTTAGGGGTAAGTAGTTCTAAGTCTAGGGAACTGATGACCTCAGATGTTAAGTCTCATAGTGCTTGGAGCCATTTGAACCATTTGAACAGTTGAACGGAATATCTCAGCATCTGAAGTATTATATTGTTGCATAAGTAATTTATGGTTGCCACGAACTGTATCTATACGGTCGTAATTGTTGCACGGAAATGGTATTCTCCAGAAGATATTAGATAATCTCATTATCAAACTAAATGAAAAACAACCTTGTTTCTGTCAGCTATCGGCAGTAAACAAAACTCCTCATGTATGCCACCGTTTATTGATAAGGTTTGGTCTCATTGACTGCAGTATGGCAACAAAGCAAAATGTCATGCACAATAAATAAATCTGTCATTCCGAAAGTTGTTTCATTACGTCTTAAGGCTTGGTCATGTCCCTTACTGATTTTATTCCCTCTGAATCCTTTACTGAACCCGTATCGAGAACTGTTTTCTTTTGGATTGCGTATAAAGAATTGGAGCATAACCTCGTATGATCATTGTTTAAGAACGTTCCTGTGCGATAGATGGCGTCCTGCGGTAAACTGAAATTTGCATTCTTTCCATTCTTCATTCAAATCCTGTTTTGATTCAGTAAACATCTCGCTATTCCTGTCAATTACTTCCGTCGAATCTACGGATCACGTCATCAGAAAGGTCACTTACAATATATTACTGTATTCGTGTCAGAAAACATGGTCCATGTTTCTTCTGCAGGCCAAAGGTAAGGAATTTGTTACGTTTACAGGGATACAAAAATCTGGCTACATAATCACGTTTACTAGCTGCCGTTAACTATTCGTTTCAATGAGCCATACATTTTCCTACAAAACCACAAAATAATTTAATCACTTCATCTGGATCAACAAAATGGATGGCGGAGTGTTGGAGATGCGAAATTTGTACTGGGAATAGTTTTTAAATTTTCACCAGCACATATTGATGTAGTTTGTTTCATGGTTTCTGTCAATCAGCTTAAAAGAAAGCAGTTTCATCCCGATTTATCCCTATACCTTGGCCACCTTTTACCTCGATATTGGTATCCCATGTCAGATGAGTTTGTAGTCGACTGTGCCTCATTTAACTTGCAAAAATCTTTTAAGGATGCCATTTTTATTTGAAGCAGAATACTTTTTTCTGTAAGGAGTACTAGTCACCTTTATTTTTTGCTGCTGTTTTCCACTACAGGACTTGGTTCGTTTCTGCTTCTGTTTCATTAGCAGGCGAGATGATTGTCTGCTGACTGGCCGTAAAAGGAATTACACCGATATCGCTTTGCGATTGATGCGCTAATAAACTCCAACCACCCACGCAAGTAGAAGGGCGAGTACATTTAGCTTCACTGACGTCAGAGAAAGGGCTGTAACAAGATTTCTGAAGTTGATAGCTACTAGGTAATATTGTTACTACAGACAAAACGTGAATCTACCCAATGGCAGCCAATAACAGAACTTCTGAAACCGAAATAATTCGGAAAATGTGTTTAGCTACGGTTAAAACACAACTTTACGAATGCAATGAAATTCGCCAAAATATTTAAATACAGAAAATAATTTAGGAGAATACTTTTGCAATATTAATGTGACACCGATCTGGATAATCAAATGCACATGCTTATTTTCATGGGCACGAACCCAATTCTGTTCCAAATCAGAATAAACAATAAACGAAAAGTGATTCATACTAATTCATGGTAATTTGTAACCAGCGTGTTTTGATATTCTGAGCAGCATTGTTCTGTTTTATCAGCCCACTACTGATTATCGTAATAGAGATAAACCAGCCAGTCGCATTGGGAGATAGTTGAAACAAAATGCGTTTCAGTATCACGAAAGGTGCTAATTGTATAGTTTAAAAATTATCATCTCATTGTGTCCTCGATAGCCCTTCCAACTGCAAAGAATAAAAATGTATGCTACGGTTTGAATGAAGTGCATTGGATAGGTAAACGCGGAAATAATATCGAAAAGACTACTCAGGACGGTAAATAGATAACTGCAGTTGCTGACACGATAAAGAAAGGACCTAGGCAACACAAGAATCTAGGCAAATTTCTTTGCTCTCACAATGAGGAAAAGAATGACAAAGCAGCGCAGTTATTGATGGACAGTCAATCTTATTTCACACACGGGGAAGATACTGCGCACATGACTCCTGAAAATCTGAAAAAGCCTGACGGATGAATATCAGTTTATATGTAGAAGAGAACTGGATAAGAGACAGTGATGGATTGTCAGACATGACATCAGAACTGGGTTTAGAGGAAAAACGAGAAGGTATGTCATTAAAAAAATATTTCAACATGTCGCTTGACATGAGTCCTGGCAATACTCTAGGAAACTAGTGTGTGTGAGTGATCGGAAACTTGTTTGCAACCTGGAAACATAAGAAAATTTCTCATGATGACTGACAATTGCAATAGTGGTATACGGGAAAACAGCGTAACAAGATAGTTTAATGTGATCAAAAGCGGTCACTATATTATACGATATTTCAGAGGTATTGCAAAAATAGAGGAGAAATTATAAGCTATGTTAAGGGCGTCAGCAGAAATTAATCCAAGAGGAGGCAAGATTCAGAAAATGGCTTTTCTTATATGGCTTTTTCGACATTGAGAAACTGCAGTGCCCAAAGAAATGTATTACACTTAGAGTTACTCATCTCAGATGTCTGAATGTTATCCAGTCGATTTTTTTTTAAGGTAGAATTCACTTATACTTGAAAGGATGGCCTGTTTCATTAGTATATCCGAAGATCGTCTTTTTACATTATAGGAATGAATTTTGATGGAGGAAACCTTTAAAAACAGCTATCAAATTGGTGCGTAGAGTCAACCCTTAACAGCCTTGGGTCGAATCAAAATGATTTGACACCTTATTGCGTAGCCGTAGCAACCTGGGTGCTTAATTCATACCCATCTGGCTACATATCACGATGGGTTGCGCCCTCATAGTGTTTAAGAAAGCCCCAACACCTTTCAGACTTTGATGCTGAGCAATTTTTTCCTCTCTTCTTTCACACAAGATGGTTATAATTTTGCGTTAGTATAGGGAATACACCCACAGCACAGCCCGACTCTTTTCCTCTAACACTAATATCGTCCAACTTACAGGACAATGCATTCACTATGTCCAAGACAAATTGTAACTTGACGAAATTGAAATTCCGACATAGCAGCAATTGGGCACTGAAATATATTCGATGGTGGTAAGCGAATATTTGTGCCGTGCCGGGTCTCGAACCCGGAATTCCGCTTTACGCGAGCCATCACCTTCATCGTTTCGGCTATCCGAGCACGTTTCACATCCACTCCAAATTCCCAACCTGTCGCACAGTACATAAGTAGCATCTACCGTCCATAATCCTCATTGCTGGCAACCTCACGCTGATTCCCGACAGGCCGGACGAACATAACTGTCATTAAGTGTCGTCAATGTGCATGTAAAATCTAACTTACTGTTTAGATTAAGCTGAGCAGCAGACGATGCGGTTATGTTGTAGGAAATGTGGATAGATGCGCAACTGTTTAAAATATAATAGGCGTTGCAACTGCCCCTATCTGTAGAGTGTTAAGTTCTGTACAAGAAAGTGACGAAGAAAAGATCGAGTACTCTGTTTCGGTAATGTTCTCCAAGGTTCACATCTGCCAAGAGTGCAAAATAACGCTGAGGTCTCCGCCGCGACAATTTCCGTGAGCACCCTGACAATAGAACTGCAGTTTCTGTTAAGACACCGTCGTTTCCCCTTACACTTGGCAATGCTAGATCTGTCGTTTAGTGGAAGCGCAGGTAACCATTTGTAGAAACGCACTAGAATTCTGTAATGAATAAATTATCTACCCACATGTAGATCCGGTAGGATAGTGTGTCCCCTCTTGTCCCCCTTGTAGGCGCCTCTGTGTAATATACAGACGTTGTGGTTGTACCCCCAACCTAACACCATACGAGAAATAAAAGTTCTATTGTGTGAGAATATCGCTTGGGAATTAATATAGCAAAGTATAATCAGGAGGATACCTGATAGTAGTAAAGTACACCAACTGAAGTGTGGGAGCAAACAATTCGACATAGGTTAAAAATCAGTGACCGTCAAACTTATTTGCTTAAGAGCCTATATTGACGTTGTAGGGCGAAATATCGGGCCGCTTACGAAGGGGGACGGGGTTCTTGGTGGACATTCAAAGAAAAACTCAATTTTCGCCGGACCAAAGTTATTGATAGCTTACCATTTAGAAATTTTGAATCTGCATGTTAAAAGTTTGTGACTGTAGGCTTTCCCGGCGTAAACTATTGATGAAGGTTTGTCGGGTCCCCAGCCGGGTGGTAGCGTTGATATCTCGCGACGTTTCGGGAAGTGTCATACTACCCATCAGTATCTGAAAGAATACCAAGGGGATGCAGCAGAACACTTCCAATCGGGCTTTTGTGTTGCTTCAAATAGAACAGGTACGGTTTTAAATAATATAACTTATTTAGCGGTAATCCAAAATTTTCACAAAAAGTCAGGATAGTGGATGGTAGTTTTATGTTTAAAGAGTGTAGAAATCAGTTTTATCTGCGAGGTTTTGGAAGTAACTAACTGTTACCGGGGTAAACACCTTGGCCAATTTTCACGATCGGGCGCCGTGTTAACGTTAGTGATCTATTCCTTAGAAGCTATCAAAGCGGAATAAGTAATAGGTCAAAAGACGTTGTTTAAACATTGACGTAAAAAACTATTACTCTTTATCCAAGTGAGTTAACAAGAATAATATAAATGACTTCTCACATCAGACGGCTAACAAAAAGCTTTTACTGAAAAATAATTGTACAGTCTTCCTTTGTCAAACTCACAAAAATGGCTATGTATACTATAAGTAATCTGACCACTTTTCGGCAGACAGCAGCGCTGTTCAAGGAAAAAGATATGCAACACCCGCTTTTCCCATCCTGGTCACTTCATCACACCTTCCCCTATCGATATTAATATCAATTGGGAACAAATGTAATTTAGTGTTATATTGATAAGTGACTGCAATATTACGATGGCAAATGTTTACCGAATGTTTTAAATATTCTTTCGGTCATCGCATTGTCTTACAATTATCTTAATTTGGTTTCATATTAGTTGCTACAAACAAGCAGCACATTTGAAGACAGCCGTCTAACGCGCATTCACGAATCTATGCTACTTGCGCACGCTCGTGAGTTGTCACTATTGGAAGACATTTCCGCCCCCTCTCACTTCTGAACCCACAGTGGCCTAGCTACATACCCATGTTCTTACACGAGCGGCAAACTTCGCTTAGTTGAAGGCCGAATTCATGAAATATTAAAAGTAAGCACACATTGCAATATTGTTTCTAAACAGCTTTGTTTAGGAAACACTTAAAACCTAAAAGTTTACTTATTCTGTTAGTTGCTAGAAGCTCATTATTAGCAAACCACTGCTGAGAACCGAGGGCTGCACGAAGACTTGAGTCGAGACGCATGCGGCCTGCAAGCGCTGTATGATGACCATTGCGTCAAGTAGTTTTAACATATGAATCATTGTTGGATAATGACGCTTCTTATGTCAGTGCTATTTCATGTTTAACTAGCAAAGGCAAAGAGGTATTAGCAACGCTAACATTTCTGCTGATTGTAGGCAGTTTTTTTTTTTATTTACATTATTAACCTGCCAAATGATGCATATTGGCTGCGGCAATTACGTTCAGAACTAATAACACCCCTAAACGAAGAAAGAACTATGAATTATTTTCAGGTCTGACACATTAAGGGAACTAGGAAAAGTTCAGGAAATCAGGAAACAATTTTAGAGCTCAACAATAAAACTTTATTTGCTGTTTTATACACTATTACGTTTAATAAGCATTAAATTAGCATTTTATTTTACTTTTTTTATAAGAGGCAATCCTATTGAAGTTAGTGTCATTAAGCACTAACGCAACTTTAACAACTTTACTATCAGAGTGATTAAAACTAATCAGAGCAGTTACAGCATTTAATGTTATTCCTTAGATTGTTCTGTTTTGGAAGACAGACACTCTTGAACCGGCGGACTGGGGAGTTGTTTTTTCACGGTTTCGGCGGCAGCGGCGGCGGACGCTATGGCAGCGAGAACGGTGGTTGCTGATGCAGACGCTGCTGATGACTCAGAGGACGAGTGGGTAGATTGCTGTTCCGCCTGTCTTACTGGCGAAGTTGATTTGGATGAAGCGGGAGAGGGAGTCTGGTCCAGATACGCTCCGATGAGAGGCAGTCTGGACAACACCCAGACGGTGGCGCCGACGTAGAACAGGGCGACATTCGTGGCGACATGCAGAGCTTTTCTCGTCAGTGTGCGAGCGTTGATCTGCGGTGGTTCCGTCGCAGGTGTTTGCTCCTGTACCTGTGGAGCTGTAGAAGACATTTGTTAATGAGGAGTAATCCTTAAATTTAAGTGACTCTACAAGTACATAAGTGGAGGATCTTATCGGTAGGAAGCGAGTCAAACTGTGCCGTCTGGTAGGCACCCGTTTAACGTTCCCGTTTATCACGGTATAAGTGTATTTTTTTAGATTACATATTTTATGATTTTTTAGTTGGGATGGCTTTAAATATTGTGGGCTAGCATGAGAATTAACACCGCGATAACACTTGTGCGGACATCGGCTGCCCCGAAGTACGTACGACATTTTTAAACATAGCGCGCGACTTATCGCCTTCTAATAAATGGTTTGCAAGAGCGCTGCTATTTAGAAAAGAAAATATGCGTATTCTTACGCGAATTAATGTGGGTCTCAGGGGTTCCTAGTTATTTATGTACTAAATTTCACAAAGATTAAGATTGCGGAATGTAATGCTGTTCAACGTTTTTTGTTCAATATTTGCAAGGCAAAATTGAGAGAATCTGATCGGCTGTTAGGCGGTCAAAATGAAACTTGCTGAACTCAATATTCTACATATTGATAAATGAAATTTTGACTAACTTCGAAATTAATGGCAGATAAAAATTGAGACGTCTCTCGCATTTACATTTAATATGGATATGCTATTTTACTTAAATAGCAGTCAGCGTAATGGCCCACTACATCCTGCTAGGGGATGTGAGTTTCCTGCACAACTAAGTTCTGTAAAAACTTAGTTAATTATAATTAATGGTTGTGATCACTAGGTGATCAGTCAATATTACACACTTTCTAATGATTTCCATTATATTTTCAAAATGGAGAAAACTTACGTTTTGAGACAACACTACAATGGCAGCCTACCTCTAGACGAAACAAAACAGTTCAAAGCATTGTCTCTTCATGGCATATGTTACACATCAAAAAACTTGTTAATTACATTGATATTTGTGTTTTGATAATCTACGTTCATTACTATTTGTTATACGTCGCGTGCAGATACAGTTTGCATAATTATCCAGACGTTTCATAACAAAAACTTCCTCTCCAAATCTCGATTTATGTGACGTATCGTCACGTTTCAATATTATTTCTGTGGTTTTAAGCAGGCACTTATGTTAATTGTGGGCATAACCTACTGAATTTCGTTGTTAACCAAGTTTGCTGTATTAAGCTCACCAGGAAAATAAAATTCACCTCTGAGCAATTTAAGTTACTAAAAACTTAAATTTCAGGAAGTTTTGATTGTAAAATTTAAATTTAGGTACTGTTCTGTGATTTGTAAACAGTAATAGAAGTGAAGTCTAGCTTTGTCAGCCACTTGTGCAGGTTATATATCAGCCAACGGACTGAAGACTCGTAGGGAAAACGTATAGGCAAAACGTCAACGGGTGATAATTAGAGTCTCAAAATTTCGTACCGCAGTTTAATTTTGGGGCGTTGTTCAGGAGAACTAAGAGAAGAGAAAGGGGATTTTGAAAATGTTTGTCCCAAGGGACTAGTCAAGAGACGATGGCATGCGAATTCCGGAAGACTTCGATAGTTACGTCGCATCCTAAGAGTGCGACATGGTTCTGGAATTTTCGAAGACAGATTTGTCCCTTTAAGTGACCTTACGTGATTGTTCAAAAAAAAAAAAAAATTCGGTCAGGAGTTATTTAGATAACGACAGGCTTGAAGACAATTTCAAGCAATATGAGCCAAAGGAATTAAGTCTCGAGATGGTAACGTTAATAGTTAGCTTCCCGCCAGTCGAAACTAGCAATGTTATCTCTCAAATCTGAGATATCGTTAGTTTTAACTGGGAACCCTACATTCCATTAAGTGGCGAATTAATCTGTTCTTGAAGTATGGAATGAAGGAACTTTTGTTAACACAAAGTTTTCCTAGAGAACTACACCTACGAAATGACTTAGGATGTACTGACCCACTCGTCTTACCTTGTACTCCTTTAGATTTAGAATCATCAATGTATCTTTCCATTTTTTCCATCCACTCATCCAGAGTGACCACCAGCTTCCTGTACATCTGGACGACGCTTCTTGTCGCGTTACGCGTCCGCGTCTTGCCGTTGTTTACCATAAATTCAATTTTATCAATGACCGGAGAAATTAGGTCGCTGAATGCTAACTTTACAGCCTCTGATACCTGCAACAATATTACTGCTTAACATTTATCTTCACTTTGCTGGCAACTCAGGTGGTAGGAATGAGTCGTGTTACCTTAGTAGGTTGCTGCCGGACCACTGGTAGCTTCTTTTGCATTTCTTCCGCCAGCTCGCTGGCTGCTAGGTCAGCTATACGTATGGCAGGGTAGAAAGTTGACAGAACTTTCTGTGACCTCTCACGGAAAGCGCACACAGACTTCTCAGCAAGATTGAAGCTCCAGCTGAAGATTCGATTAGAAGTTTTCAGCGACCCGTAGAGTTCTTCAGCCTTCTTTACAGTTGCGGTAACTATAGGCCACTCTTTCAGAATGTGAACTGTTTTAAGCCCGTTTGCACCAGGATCATGACGCTGAGTAGAAGCCGCTTCAGATTCCGTTCTATCTTCTGGCCTAAGGCTTTTCGAAACAGAAGGCTGAGGTTCTGGCTGTACTTCGAGATCAGGTTTTTGGGCCATATCTTCTGAAACAAGAATTTTCATTAATGCGGTAAAGGTTTTAATGTTTAAATTTAAACTTACATGTGCACCGAGTAGTTTCAGTGTTAAGACTTCCACTATTTAGCGCGATGTGCTATTCACGAAACAATGGCAAACTTATTGCCATGAAGAACGGCGGAAGGATCTGCGAAATCGGCTTCGTTTTTCCACGATTGTAGCCCCTGGCACTGTACAAACACTTAAAGAATGATTTTAAAAATACGAGGAAGGTAAGATATCTTGCTACCTATTAATACTTTTAAAGAAATTGTTGCACGTCACATTTAAGATACACTTATGTGAAGCTAAGAAGAATCTCTTAACGTTGACAAATGAAGAAATTTTAACGTTTCATGTCGGGAAGGTTCCGTCAGAACCAAGACACTTCTGTTGAAGTAAGTTTGTCACAACATCCCATTATTTCTTAAATAATGGAAATATGTCAAGTTTAGCAGTACGAACTTCACATCCTTATTAGAATAAGTGTTTAATAAGTACTATAGTGGCGCAGTTAATGTTTCTTTTATACTATGCGCAGTATAAAACTGTTACAGTTCAGGGGACAGGTTTCGATACCCCGTTAAGAACTTACAGGAGAAGGTCTGTTATTAGACAGTTATGATGTTTATTAATAAGTGTATTAAAGGAAAAGGTACGAGTAATTCCATCAGATTTGTTTTCTAATCCAACAGATTGGGTGTTGAAACAAATGTAACGAAGTTAACGCATTTACAGTTTGAAAGAGTACCAACATACCTTAGAATTACAATATTGAACCTGTGTACCGTTATAATTAATCACCACCCCCAGATGACGGACCATATTGATCTGTAACTATAGACATATACATACTTACCACTGCTTCTTAGCGAACTGTCTGAATTACAACGCCGAACTGTTGAGGTAGCATTAGCGGACGTCGGAATATATCGGAGGGCAGTGTGATTCACGAAAACAGCACCAGAGGGCATTGGTGGTTTTGGATTACAGTCTGTCCTTACGCTTTTTCGCTGTGACAGAAGTTTAAACATTTCAAAATGAGCATTTTCTTCTAGAGGTTTTACTACCAATAACAATTTTTTCCTGCAAGTAGCTATATTTACAAGATAGGCATTTCTAAAGGCCCCTGTACACAAACACACACACACACACACACACACACACACACACACACACACACCAACCGACCGACCGATAAACTGGGCATGTGTACGCGATTTCACCGACCGACCGACGAACTTCGTACACACCCAACAAACTGTGGCTTGTGTAGCGCTGTCGCGCCAACCGCCAAAGTAAAGTTCCGTTTTCTGTCACTGCGCGCGGGATTAAATGCTGTTCTAAAATACATGACAGTGTGCGAGGAGGACGAAACGCTTAAGGGCAAAGTTTCTGGACAAATTCAAAGGCTCCAGCTGTTTTTGGACACGTCGTGCGATGAGTATAGCAATATATATGCAATAAATTAAGCGCTTTTCTTAATTTTTTAAAGGAAACCATAATGCTTACGTGCGTCAGAGAGAGAGAGAGAGAGAGAGAGAGAGAGAGAGAGAGGATGGAAGTCCGTCGACCTTCTGTATTTCTGTTTTTAGGTTCTGTTTCCGTTGCTTATTGGAAATTGTATCTAAAAACGGAAATATCACATTCAATAGACGTTAATTCATAAAATATAATTCCCTTACTGTTAAAGCCGGCCGGTGTGGCCGAGGGGTTCTAGGCGCTTCAGGCTGGAACCGCGCGACCACTACGGTCCCAGGTTCAAAAAAATGGCTCTGAGCACTATGGGACTCAACTGCTGTGGTCATAAGTCCCCTAGAACTTAGAACTACTTAAACCTAACTAACCTAAGGACATCACACACATCCATACCCGAGGCAGGATTCGAACCTGCGACCGTAGCGGTCGTGCGGTTCCAGACTGTAGCGCCTTTAACCGCTCGGCCACTCTGGCCGGCGGTCCCAGGTTCGAATCCTGTCTCAGGCATGGCTGTGTGTGATGTCCTTAGGTTAGTTAGGTTTAAGTAGTTCTAAGTTCTAGGGGACTGGTGACCTCAGATGTTAAGTCCCATAGTCCTCAGAGCCATTTGAACCTTACTGTTAAAAGTATTAGAAAAGTTTAACCTTTATCCAAGTTCTCTGCAATGAAGAAGAGCGGGATATTTTTTACAATACCAACAGTTGTTAAATGATTAATTTCTTAAGTATCTGTTGTTGTATTTATTAGATGTTGTGCGCCACCACAATGTGCAGTTTTACTTGTTCGAATTAGAAACTACTCTCTTAACCTGCAGGTTATCTTTTATGCTATTTGTATAAATAAATTATAACGTTTACATGAATTTGCTTTGTTTTATTTATTTTGCATTCACACGATGTGTTTCCTCAGTCTACTGTAAATCACGTTGTGGGGATAAAACAGTGTCGAATGGCTTGAAACTGAAAGTAACTAACAGCCTCTCTTCGTGGCTTATAGCATGTTCCGTGACTATTTTTTTTTTCGTTGAGAATGGTTTGATGATATTCAGCAGCTCCGAAAGCCCATGATTCATCCATTCTTAGATAATTACGAAGAACATTTAAACAGCGACTTCTTTGCCTCTTTGGTCTTGTTACTTCTAAAACAGACAAGGAAAACTGCAGTTTTTGTTTCTGTGTAAAACTAACGGACTCCCGTAAGACATAAACACAATGAATTTAAGATAAGCAAATCACAACAATAGGGGCGGCGCTGTAATGGCTTCAGTGCAGGCGGTCGGGACGTGTGTAGGCTGCCGCGAAATTGGACGGTCGGTCGGCCGATAAGTTGGTATGTGTGTAGGGGTCTTAAGTTCTTCCGCTATACGTCAAGAGGGCGCACCAGTTGGGCCAGTCTCGATTTCCAGGTGGAACTGCAGTCCAGAGCGGATCGCGAGGTAGACATGTGCTCCCAGTGTTGACCGCAGCGCGTTGTTGTAGAGTAAATAACCGTTAACGTTTGTCTCCAGGCATCGTGGTGTGCTACCTAGTTGCCCTTGATTTCCACAGCATTGATTTTACGTAAACTATTCAAAAGTGCGATACGCCTTTGTTAAAGTTAAAATACATGCGTAGTTTTCTGTTTGGTTGATACTCAAATATTCGGTCATATCGAGGTAAATAGCTATTACAGCCGGCCGGTGTGGAAGTGCGGCTCTAGGCGCTTCAGTCTGGAACCGCGTGACCGCTACGGTCGCAGGTTCGAATCCTGCCTCGGGCATGGATATGTGTGATGTCCTTAGGTTAGTTAGGTTTAAGTAGTTGTAAGTTCTAAGAGACTGATGACCTCAGACGTTAAGTTTCATAGTGCTCAGAGCCATTTGAACCAAATAGCTATTGCAATTGGCGAATGTTTATACTTAAAATGATAGCGGAATTAGTTTGGAACCGGCTGAAGGGTCGACTAAAGTTAGTCGACATAGTAGAGTTTTAACCACGGTGGTTGTGGCAGGCGTCAGCATCAAATTTCAGATTTTCATCTTTGCTTTTTCAACATTTGGATGGAGTTACGCGTCATGTGCGTTTCACATCCCGATAAAGTTCAGTTAAAAAATTAAGCTTAAATCTTTTAAAGTTAAGCCGCATCATGTTCATCTAAAATTTCTTCTGTCGCAGTCGACGTTCCAACCACTCTGCTGGGATATTCAGGATCTCCAGGATCTTCTAGAGTTCATGTAATCGATAAAAATGATCTCTTTACTGAGTGGATGAACACCAGAAGAAGATACCATCAGAGTAGCTGAAACGTAGATTGCGCCACAAGAAATTGAAGAGGAACGTGACGCAGCTAAGGAGCTTAGAATATTTTATCTTCAATGACAACCTTTAATTATCTTGCCATACATGGTTACGAATATTGAGGATATAGGAAAGTGCTCGCAGAACTAGAATATTCTGACACGTCGGAAACCATATGTCCTGTACAGTTTATGAAATGGGATAGGGCGGCTGTTAAGCAGGTTCATGCCTACGTTTTAACGTCAGTGAACCGCGGCGGGAAGATAATGGTGTCGGTGTATGGTTATCCAAAATATGAAAAGCTCTAGTAATGTTTTATTCAATAATACTCCAGATTATTCAGCCTGTTAACAAATGTGGTTCAGGACTTTAGAAATTCTGAGAAGTACTGCTACTTCTCATCGTTTATCGATGCGAGTGTGCCGCGTTCGACTTTTACTGTGAATGAAAGTGCCTTGGGGCACCATTAAGTCTGAAGTATCTCCTTCACTGCCGTAATTCGGCATGAATTGCATGTTCCGCACTGTAAGGCTAGGCACAAATTGAGACGCATATAGCGCGTGTGGCGCGACGCAGCGCAGCGCGCGTTTTTGTAACATCACAGGTTCAAGTGGGACCGCGCAAATTGCGACGCGACGCGACTGGGACGCGACACGCGCCTGCGCCAGGTCGCGGCGCGAAGCGTTGTGGTTGTGGCACAGTTTCTCGCGCCGCGCGTGCCTCGGTAGCACCGTGGGAAATTTGAGGCGGGGAGCGGAAAAGTAGCCCGGCCATATGCTCACATCGGAACGGCGCATATGAGCAGTGGTAGTATTGCCCATACGATAAATTTTGCCTTACTGTGTACTAAATTTTACTGTCTTTGGATAGTGTTTCGTTTTCCGCCATTTAAACGCTCCAATTTTCTTCGTTAGTACGTTATACTATTGTTATTTATATCTGTATAGTTTTGTTTTGTTTTTTCTTCTGTCAAGAAAATGCATACTTCAGTAACTGATGAGACATTGGCCGCTGGTATTGTATCATATGCCTCCGCGATGTTTTCAGATCGCAAGAAGGGACAGAGGGTAGTGAATATCGAAGCAAGGAATATTATAAAATCATGTGATTAAGAATCAAGGCAGGAAAGTAAAAAAAAATATCTTCTCGCTGCCTAAAATGCTGGCGTATCTGTACGATCTGTTACAAAAATTTAGAAAGATAATCTCCACAGGTGATCCCTTAGTGCTCCTGGTAAAAAGCGTCCAAGATCTGAAGTATAGAAGTCTCACTGCGCTTACTCTGGTATGGATGTAATAATGTAATACGACACACTTTACTACATGCATGTGAAAATCACATTTCCACTGCAAGTCGAAAAGCAGTCACAAATAACAATGTTTTAATTGCTTTGGCGTGATAAGAAAAAGAATTTCAATTGTTGCATGCACATTATCAGCATTAATAAACTAACAGGCTACACATATGAAGAAAATGGTCGGCATTATTACGAAAGTAGGAATTTCCTAAAAGTGTATTATGATTAGATATATTTAATTTGTTGAAATGCACTGCTGACAAAGGCAGATCTACTTTCATGACAATGTTTTTCGAACTCACTCACAAGGCACACATGGTTAGCTTGTGCATTCCTGTCGTGTGCATTATTCTCCGCTACTGACAATACACTGACCATTGTGTTGTGCAACAGATAAATTATTTTTCTCATTAACAACTATTTTATTCGCGATCCCACATTGTCAGTTTGGCAAGCCGTAGGTGAATAACCTGTATCTGGCATTTGCCTATCATTCCGCTTGAAGGAACGCTCGTCATTATTTTAATACTGCTCAGATCAAGAGAAGGAATAGAATCCTTTGGTAAGTTTCCATTCCAGTCGCTCAGTGTTAAGAATACGATGGGTTATGGGGATTCCACCAAAATTCCAACTGAATTGGCAATCTATTTTTGTGTGAGTTGTTAACCTTTTTTCATTCGAAGAAGCATCACCGTTTGTGAGTAACGGCCACATTTCTCTTGGTGACTGGTTTAATTGTAATTCCTTTGTCAGTGTAATTTGCCAAACTCATCTCACAGAAGCTATTGAGACAGAATTCCGAAACAGAGTGCCTCAAAAAAAAAAAAAAAAAAAAAATGGTTCAAATGGCTCTGAGCACTATGGGACTTGACCACAGCTGTTATCAGTCGCCGAGAACTTAGAACTACTTAAACCTAACTAACCTAAGGACAGCACACACATCCATGCCCGAGGCAGGATTAGAACCTGCGACCGTAGCAGTCGCGCGGTTCCGGACTGCGCGCCTAGAACCGCGAGACCACCGCGGCCGGCTGGAGTGCCTCATTAAACAAGTAATTGGCAATCACACACCTCAATAGCTTACGCAAAACCTCAGTGTCGGTTTGCAGTAACATAAAAGAAATTTCATGTTTATTTTGATACTAGGAAGCTCTTGTTTCGCTAGCTGTCGATAACTCTTAACAAGTTAGGCATTGGAGTGAAATAAATAAAAAGGGAAGTGTAAGTACTGATATATCGCCATAGATAAGGAAGTTCCGTGTGTTTATGAATTGGCAAAACACTCTTCTCCTTGTGCTATCATTCGCCAAACTTTCGTTTCGATGTCTCGAGTGGTTTAGGAGATATGAGAGACGTTCCGAGTATTTTATTCTCGCGGGCGTGGGATCGGGATTGTGCGCGCTACATAGGATCCATTTTCTCGAGATCGGAGGCAGATCTCCCAAGTCCAAACAAAAATTCAGCATGTTAGCTAAATTTCATACGCAGCAACATATGGTGTAATACGCACCAAACGCAAAATCATAGCTACCCCTAATTTTCGATGCAAAACTTTTTGAGTTTTGCGTAGTGTCTAACTAAAATGTGTACATCACAATAAGAACGGTCATTAGCGAGGTGATGAGCACTGCGGCACGAAGCTGACATATAACCCTACAAGTAAGGCAAAAATCATATTTTCAGTGAATAGTTTCTGTAAAATCGTTTGAGAAAGGTAACAGGTTGCGCGCGCTTCGGCTCTGTCAGCGCATAGTGTCGCCAGTCGGCGCCTGCGAAGTATGGTGTACGCGTCGCAATATGCGCTGCACCCGCGCGACCCGTGCGGCACGTGCGTGTCGCGCTGTAGTGTCGTGTCAAGTCACACGTGCTACACCTTCTCAATTTGCGCCTAGCCTAACGTGTATGGACGCGGCCCTTGATTCTATTGCTGCGTATATTCTCAATTCAGTCCCCTCTCTTCTAATAAGTGAGCCAGTATGGAGCGTAGATGGTGTCACGCTGCCGATTGGTGGGATCGTGTTCATCTCCGCCTCAAGGGTTACTTGTTCTATGTGAAAGAAATCATGAAAGTTAAGATTTGTGTAACTGATTTTTCATTTCTGTTACATATAACAACTTTTATACCCATCTGTAATTTTAACTATAGCTTCTGCATTTCGTGTTATGGAAATGACGCGTATTCACAAGACTTTGCAATATGAACTGCATCCAACAAATAATTCGACCTGTGTTGATAGTTCCACCTCAAACCAATAAAGCTAGAGTACTGAAATGCTTTTTACGAAAACATTTTACTCAAGGAAAAATACTTCAGAATCGACCCTAACTTGCGCCATAGATCTAAAACGCATGCTATGATTACACTCACCCATCGAACCTGCTCGCGAACTGTTATGCGTTCTTAGCAGACACCGGGAAGCTGCGCCGATTGATTCAAAACTGTCAAGTTAACACAAAATACTAAGTCATTTAGAAAAGTCAAATCGAAAACGATACAATCCTACGAAAACCCACTTGTAAGTTTCAGAAATGTTTATCCGAATTAGTTCTATGTATGTATCCAAATGGTTTATTCGATTAGCGTCCCCCAGCCTGACTAGAACCAAACGTTATCAGACGCTGTGAATACCTCCTTGCCACTTCAGGCCTTTACTTATCTCGGAGTGACTCAGCGAAGTATGCGCACATGTATGAATAACGTTAGTGTTATGAAGTAGTCGAAAGCATAAGGCCATATTGTCTGATAAACTTGCGTAACAGCGGAAGCCCAGTTCGAGCAAACTATCAGAGTAGGCCGATGTTGGGTGGTCAGCCTATCAGTTCAGCCACCTGACACCAAAATACTTCCAAAGGTATCCCAGCCCATGGAATCGTAATCCCGATCTGTTACAGCTAAACTAAGCGATATAACCAGCCAGCATATATTTCGTTAACCTAACTAGTCCAGATTAACAGTAACCTATTAGTTACACAAACTGTCAAATAATTCCTGTGAATACCTGCGAAAAGTAAATTACGTGGTCCCGGCGGAGGTTAGTCCTCCCTCGGGCATAGGTTAAGTAGTGTGTAATCTTACGGACTGATGACCTTAGCAGTTCAGTCCCATAAGATATCACACACATTTGTTTTGTTAAATTACGTGGCTACCGTCTGCTTAAAAGAGTGTATGAGCTTTGTAACCCTAAAGTAAAAGAATAAAACTACTATAATGAACACCGGAAGTCCCATAGCGCACGGTTTTTGCCTTTATCTAGAGCCTTATGTGGCCATAGGTAAACTCTCACGTGATTGGCTGATCAGATGCAATCTGTTTCGTCCGCAGAGGTCTTTTGTTCAGCCCTTTCGCAATTTTTTTCCGTTTTGGAATATTGTTTCGAGGGTGATGGAAATGATTGAAATTGTAGTTTAGGGTAAGCACTCTGTTTGTACCTTGGAAATCTTGTAGATTTTAAGTGTGTTGACTTAAACGTGAGACTTTCACCCGAGCGCGTTTTTCGAAATTCAAATAGTAAAGTGTTCGTGAGGAAACTAGTAATATTTTGAAGCAAGCACGATGACATTTGTACCGTGTATATTTAACCATTCTTCAGATAATCAGAAACGCCAGGGTGTCCTTTTCTCGCTAAGACGGTTTAACGTATCGTCGATGGCAGTGTCTTCTACTGCAGCTATATTTCGTTTTGCTGGCGATGCTGCTGCTGACACAGCTGTAGTGGTTTGTCACTAGATATTGCTTTAATTTTTGCTGGTACAGAAACTGTTGACTCTTAAACATTTTTGTTCCTTTTCTGTTTCTGGGTAATCAGGTGGGGCAAATTCAATGACTGAGAAGTCTGGTGACAGAATTAGACCATTTCACTACTTAACCAGTTGAGATTCGTTGTTGGGGCATATGTAAGATTTGCCGCTTTCGTTTGGGTTTTCCGTTGTTTTGGAAATCATTCCCTTACAGCTCGACGTTTCTGAGAAATAGGCATCTGATGAATCATTATGCAGATACCGTTTCACCTTCTGAATCTGTTCCATAAGAACCGCTAGGGGTGCTTGCATAATTTCGTGCTTCTTTGCTTTACTCTGACTCCAGAACTTTAACTACGTTCCTGTAAATGTACCGCCTACTAATCATAATCCGTCTTAAAAATCTGCACTTTATTTAAAATTTCGTATATACGAGCAGCTTTTGCGAGACTAAATCTTCCACTCATTACTTTATTGCTGCTGTAAAGTACTTTACGTTAATCTTTTATACTAAGACATAAAACATCACTTTGTTTTGGTTTCGACAATACTGCTTGTATGTTGGGTGGTCAGTTAACGTTTCACCGTAATTGTAGATACTGCTGAAATAATGTCCACTCTAATCAAGCGTCCACCAGAAGACTTTTTGGTGTGTAAATAGCCTTAGCAAGTCATAACGTCTCTTGACATGACATCTGCAGCTTAATTGCCTAAATTAAGATATTAATTTTTATTGGAGTGCAGCTACTTTCCTTATTGATTTATTAGGGATCTGACAGGCTTTTCATTCTTGAATCTATTCATGAAAGTAATTGTCAGCATCCATGAATAATTCTGCAAGAGCATCGCATCAATATTTCTCGCAACATCTACAAATACCCGTTCCGTCAGAAACGGACAACTAATTATCTGACAATGTGCGTTTCATTAACTTTAAGCTCTCAAGCTTCTAGTATAAGCATAAATTTCTAGTATACTTTCTTAATAGTGCAGTGATTTCACCTGAATGAGCGTGAAAGCAGAAATACCTACGTGCCCGAATAGGTAAGTCACTCTATGAACTGCGCGTACCGCAAGCTTATAGAGCGGTATTCTGATGTATCGGCCCAATAGATAGAAAAAACGTTTACTAATATATTATTCGCAATTCCGTCTCATTTGTTTGTGACAGCGGAAGTAAGGAATATTTGAATGATTCGCAGTATTGGTAAATAATGATTTGAAATTTGAAATTGTAATTGTGCCATTCTGGGAATCGAAACGGAGAGCAGGCTCAGTGTACTATTCACACTTGCCTCGCGGACCGTTTCAAAGTTATTTATTCACCGCCATCTCAGGACTCCGTTTTAGGTGTTCTTAACGGGGATGCTACAGGAAATTTAAAGTATCGTTACATCCGTAGTTACTAAGATACTTGAAATTTTGCGTACATAAAGAGCTATATTTTAATTTAAAACTGTGGCAAAAGACCCAGGATACATATTTCACCAACATATTTTAACTTTTTAAAATCAGGAATTGAAATTCTATAAATGCAGTCAGTTTGAAATTTTATTGTAAGGCCATAAGAGAGGTTATAAAATCAATGAACTACAATCATTAATTTGTTTAAAATTTTATTTACGAGGTTCAGAATTTTGGGCAGTTTTTGCTAACATACAATTCTCTAAATCAGAATTTAACTGAGGTTATCTCCTTAGTTCCTTTGGGACTGCAACATGTTTTGGACAATCCTGAAAATTTAGTAGCATTAGTTCATTTTTGTAGAAAAAACTTCTAATGTAAAATACATCGAACGAACTAAGAAGCAGTTTAGACTTAGCTCATATACTTCAACATGTAACAGGCTTGCTTGCCTGTATTTTAAAATTTTCCATATTCATACTCTTCCTCAAGGTTTCTCTTTTCTCCCCCTTTCTAAAGTCTGGCCTGTAATTTTAGATATTCGCCTGTCGGCTTTGTTGAGCCCTCTTTAATCGAAAATGTAAAATACTTTTGTAGAAAACACTCTTGGTTTTACAGCAACTCTTCAGATCTTCCATTCTATCGTTATTTCCCTCATTAAAACGTAAAACTGCATCATAGACATCCATTTTCAGCACATGTAGCCCAAATAACGTCTTTGACCGTCTAATCAAAATTATTTAGGCTTTCATTCGATTTTTTGTTTTCGCATGAAGTGACTTCCTCAATAGATCGGATTCTGGTAGTGTCATTACGTGAATGTTTCATTTACCCCAGTCATCTACACAGGTTATCCGTTGCTGCTTGCTCGGTGGATATCTTGTGAAAGTAAATTGTCCACAAACAAGCTTCATTGCATTTAAATTTTCTATTTTTCCTAATAGGTCTCCTGTAACAGCTGAATATAAATTACCTTGAGTAAGCTTGCAGTTTCCTCCTAGTTTTCCTCCTTCAAGCGCTTCATACATTTCCTTTAGCAAGCGACACAGTCTACCACCAAGTTTCTTTTAGCTATGGCCAACACAATACAACTTTTTAAATTTGAGTACTGTGTAGTTTATTATCTATTACAGCTTTGAACACAATCACCATTTCCGAATTGTCTGAAAAGGTGGGAGTGGCTGCGAGAGCAAACATTTTAAAATTTTAAAGGCATTTATAATGATATCAACATAACATTTATACACAACATATAGATTAAACTCTGTAAAACGAGAAATACTTTTGAAAAAATATTTGAACTCTAATCCCCCCTCACAGCTTTTCGCTGTGACCTTGCTCTGAGCACTAGCCTTGCGTGAGTTCCTTTGTGGATCGAATGTACGAAGAGAAATGGCAACTTAACACCTCGTTTGTCCGTGAGGTGTGCGCTACCAGTATCTGCGAAATGTGTTATTCGCGCTCTTGCACACAATATTAAGTTGCCACGGTAGTTCATCGTAGCGTATACGACTAAGAATCAGGAAAATATCTTAAACAACTGGCGGTCTCATGCGTTGAAAATGGCAAAGATCGGATATTGCTGAGGAAGGCGGGTTGCACAAAAATTTCAGACGTATACCGAATGTAGATTGAGGGAGACGAGACGTAATCGAACGTGCGCTCACAATTCTATCGACAAATTGTCCAAAAGGTAAATACCTACCTAGATTCCTGAGGCATGGCTGCCGTCCCTCAGGTTTGTAAGCAACACTGTTTAATTAGCAAAATGTTTACCTTTTGCGCCTATGGAAGGTTTGAGAAGGTTAACGGAATGGTTGTCGTACAAAGTTCAGGCAGCGTAGTTTTTTTTGAACGGTGCGTGATGACACTCCTCGAGAAAACTGAAGTTCGTAGGACTAGCTGAAAAGAAGTGGCACGCTTGTCACGGATATCCTGTCTCATAGTAATTGCAGCATGCACACGGAGACCTCTGATGGGAAACATTTCTTCACTCCTAAACATCCCTAGGTTCACTGTTTCCCATGTGATAGTGAAGTGGAAACGTGAAGGGACACGTACAGCACAAAAGCGTAGAGGCTGACCTTTCTGCTTAGCAAATTATTCTTTGCTGGATGGCGAGGCTTACGGCATGTTAACGGCAATCAATAGCTGCTAACTTAAGAGACTTTATATGTGCAAAATATAAAGCATGTCAAAAGGTTGTCAAACCAGTTTTATCACTGGTTGCCTTTTGAGACGTCAAAATGCTGTTAGAATTTGTGATTCAGTGTCACACGATGTTTTTTACCGATAAAGTAGACGTTTGCTTTCACAGATTGGAACGAATACAAATGACCTATGTTGGGTACTTGTTTGACTTAAATTACAGCTAAATAAGGCAGCTAAGCAGGAAACTGAAATATTTTTCTAACTAAAAGACAACACAAAGTATGTACATAGTTTCTCGTATTTTTGCATTGGTACAACTATCATCGTGGGAAACACGCTGGACGCCCTGTTAGGTTTAAATGCAAACTGTGTGATCATGCAATCTCGTGGTTTGTATGCAAAGATCATATGTAATTCGTATTGTCCGTAGCGTCGCTAGAATAAATGGCTCTAAAAAACTTACGTGTAATGGTTACAAATGTCACATTAACTAGCAATTTATTTTGTTGGTCTTAAACACAAAGTGAATTGATTTTATTCCATTCCTGTCTATCCCAAGAACTGTCCACCACAACTATTCTCGATTCGCATAATATAGATAACGCGACGATTCATAAAATTTGTCTTATTACGGTCTACAAGAGCAATTTATGAAACCCTCTGAATGGATATTACCGTAATGTGAAAACTTTAACAAATTTAAATATAAATCACTTGCGGAATACCTTCGTATATTTGAAAGCGAATCGAACATACTGATACTCCTCATAAGTACTTGAGTACAACCATTAGCATTACATCCACATAATTACTCTCCATCTCACAATTAAGAATGTGGGAGAGGGTTCATTGAACCACCTGCTACCTATTTCTCTACCGTTCCACTCTCGGACGGCACGAGGGAAAATGAACACTTCAGTCATTTCCAAGTAAGCTCTGATTCTTCGTTAGTATTGTCGTTTCTCCTCATGTATAAATATTTCAACATCCTGGGGAGAGAGTGGGTGACTGAAATTTCACGAGAAGATTCTGCTACAACGAAAAACGCCTTTGTATAAGTAATTGCCACACCAATTCGATTATCATATACGTGGTACTATCTCCTCGGTTTCGTGGTATTAAGAAATGTTCATGCTGTCAAATGTATATTTCGAAGCTACACTCTAATCAACAGTATCCGGACACCTGGCTGAAAATGACTTAAAACTTCATGGCCGCCCTCCATCGGTAATGCTGGAATTCAATATGGTGTTGGCCCACCCTTAGCCTTCATGACAGCTTCCACAGGCATACGTTCAACCGGGTGGTGGAAGGTTTCTTGGGAATGACAACCCATTCTTCACGGAGTGCTGCACTGAGGAGAGGTATCGATGTCGATCGGTGAGTCCTGGCACGAAGTCGACGTTGTATAGGATTCAGGTCAGGACTCTGTGCAGGCTCGTCCATTACAAGGATGTTACTGTCGTGTAACCACTCTGCCACAGACCGTGCATTATGAACAGGTACTCGATCGTGTTGAAAGATGCAATCGCAATCCCCGAATCGCTCTTCAACAGTGGGAAGCAAGAAGGTGCTTAATACGTTAATGTAGGCCACGCTAAAAACAAGGGGTGCAAGTGCCCTTCAATGAAAAACACAACACAACACCACACCATAACACCGTCTCCGCATTTTACTTTTGGCACTACACACGCTGGCTGATGACGTTCACCGGACATTCGCCGTACCCACACCCTGCCATCGGATCGCCACATTGTGTACTGTGATTCGTCACTCCACAAATCGTTTTTTCACTGTTCAATCGTCCAATCTTTAATCTCCTTACACCAAGCAATGCGTCGTTTTTCATTTACCGGCGTGATGTGTGGCTTACGAGCAGCCGCTCGACCTTGAAATCAGTTTTCTCACCTCCCGGCTTGCTGTCATAGTACTTGCAGTGGATCCTGAAGCAGTTTAGAATTCCTGTTTGTGCTTGCCTGTATAGATGTCTGCCTATTGCACATTACGACCGCCCTTGAACTGTCGGCCTTCTCTGCCAGTCAACAGACGAGATCGGTCTGAGCACTTTTGTGCTGTACGTGTCCCTTCACGTTTCCACTTCACTATCACATCGCAAACAGTGGATCTAGGGATGTTTGGGCGTGTGGAAATATCTGGTACAGACGTATGACACGAGTGACACGCAATCACCTGACACATTCCAAGTCCGTGAGTTCTGCGGAGTGCCTCATTCTGCTCTGTCACGATGTATAATGACTACCGAGGTCGCTGGTAAGGATTGCCTGGCAGTAGGTGGCAGCACAATGCACCTAATATGAAAACGTATGTATTTGGGGGTCTCCTGATACTTTTGATCAAATGGTGTATTTACTTGGTTCATAAATAAATCACTGTTCGTTGTTGAACAGTAAAAGATATCATAACAACGCATTTCATTTCTCAGCTGTCGAAGTGCGTCTCACAGTAAATACCTTGTTGATTAGCCTGCAAACTTTAAACGTCAGGAATACTCAACCTATTAAGATACGTAACATGTAGGATTCGTTGAATTAGAGTACTGTTAATTCACACATACATTAGGATAGTTTGCCGAAACCAGAATACGGGAAATTTTTTCCTGACTTGAAAAGAATACTCAAGTTTTCGAGCCGATAAACACACGTAGAAATAAACAAGCAGCATTTTTCACAGACGTGAAGGTTCACATGATGCTGATAGGATGATAACTCTACGGAAACCGATTAATTCAGTAAATCTGAGGTGATTTTTTAAAAACGACCATCTCTCGCTCTATTGTATCGAGACATGACCAAACAATACTCTCCGTAATCCCACAGACACTATAAAGTGCTTCAGAAAACATAAGATATTTACAATATAAGAACTACTTTCTTGAAGAATGGAGTTAAATTTTACGTATCCATCTGCAGTCTTTAAATAGATGGCAGAATATGCTTTGCACAATGGGTGGAGAAATATTTTATTTTGCAAAACAAGTAATGTTGAAACCACACAGCTGCATTATACTTCCAGGTTCTAATTACATTATTACTTACAATTATCCTTCGACTAAGCAAAAGCAGATGTTGCACTGACTATGGGGCACTACTTAATAAACTAATATTCTGAGCACGTTTTACCAATTTCGTTACGTAGACATTTATTAATCACATCCAATTTAAATGTAAAGTGGCTTTTATACAAAGGAGATTGCTTAATTTTTTATTTATTAAATTCGTCATATTTCGGGTACTGCCATCAGATCCAGATTTTAAACTTACGAATAAACGTTCGTCTGTGCAGTAACACACACACTGAAGGCGCGTCAGCTCACATATCGTGGAGAGAACTATTTGTATTTGTGATAGAAACTTTAACCACGACATTCGGGAATAAAGAAACAGTTGGGTAATGTTAGATACAAATGTTCATTTTTTTCTTCCCCATTTTTATAGCGAGATTTGAAATTGTCTTACAAGCATTCTAACCAGTAGAGATATTTCCTCATCGTAATGACCAAGATCGACTGGAATAAAAGATTTTCCTTTGTTTTTTGCACGTTGGATTTGGTCTGCTAGCTTGTACTTTGGAATCGCGATATAGCTTATTACCTCAACTGATCAAGATATAGCCGGCCGGTCTGGCCGAGCGGTACTAGACGCTTCAGTGTGGAACTGCGTTACCGCTACGGTCGCAGGTTCGAATCCTGCCTCGGGCATGGATATGTGTGATGTCCTTAGGTTGGTTAGGTTTGAGTAGTTCTAAGTTCTAGGGCACTGATGACCTCGGCCCATAGTGCTCAGAGCCATTTGATCAAGGTATCTGGTCTTGTTGCGTCTTCATTGCGTTCTGTAACCGTGAAAAAAATGTTCAAGAGTTCATAAAGAGAGAAACCACATCCAGAATCCGGTTACCGTTTCCCATTTCTAGTTCGCGATATCAGGTATGCAAATTACGTATCTCCTCTCTTTTTGAGTCATTTGTCTTCCGAATGGTTTGACATGGCTGCTGCAAATTTCTCTTATGCCTACATTTTAATCCCAGAGCAGCAATTGCAGCTTAAGTACTTATCTGCTGGATGTATTCCAGTCTCCATTTTCAACAGTTTTTACAGCTCTATAGTACCAAGGAAGTTATTCCCTGATGTCTTAACAGATGTCCTTTCATCCTGTCCGTTCCACTTGTCAACTTTTTCACACATTTCTTTTCTCACTGATTCTGTGGAGAACATCCTCATTAGTTATCAGTTTATCTCATTTTCAACATTCTTCTGTAGTACCACATCTCAAATGCTTCGATTCTCTTTTCCGGTTTCTCCACAGTCCATGTTTCACTACCATTCAAAGCTGTACTCAAAACGTAAATTCTCAGAAATGTTTGATACTGAAGTGCGCGTCATTTACGACGGCGGCAGAGTTTAGGTTCGTTCTGCACATCTGACGTCACAAAAGTCAGCCAATTAAGAGAATGACGTTGCCAGAGCTCGACTGCACCCTGAGGGGGTCCACAACTCTTTTGTGGATATGTGCGTAGCGAGCACGGGACCCCGAGCTAATGTGGCCCTCCTTCCTTTCCGGGATGCATACCTTCCTTTTCCGCATCCTTCCCCATCCCCCATCTTCGCCCCACCCTCCCCACCCCTCTGGCTCTTTCCTTACCTTTCTCCCCCTCTAGGAGTTTGGTTTGTGCCTACGTCCGGAGACGAACGCTCCGAAATGTAACGCATTCTTCGCCTTCTCTGCTTGCATGTCTTCATTCTTTCTTTGTCCTTCTCTTTTCCTTACCTCTTCTCTTTACCCTTTTCTACGCTGCGGCGTTTGAGACCTCTCTTCTTTCCTTTCCCTTTCTTCCTCCCTGTGCATGTCTGAAGGCCGACGCACGCATTTTTGTGAGTAGCCGGTGACGGGGTAACGCGTAATTCCCCGCCCCGGGTAGACAGGTAGGATACGTACGTACCCCCTGGTAACGGCCAGGCCCAGGGAGAGGTGATTACCCGAGCTGATACCTTCCGAAAGTGCCGATTGGTCCCTCTGTCCGTTTGTCGGGAGGTGTGACCTGGGGTGTGAACAATCACCTAAGGCGGGAGTGCCCTCAGAGAGGGCCCCCACAAGGGAGGAGCGCGCCATTGGAGGCGCCGGTAATCGTGGGGGATTCTTCCGCAATGGTTTCCTCTTCTTCTACCATGTCTGCTAACAAGCGTAAGTTCAATGAGTATCAGCCACAGACAGTCCTTCCATTGTTGCCACAGTTCCTTGTTGTTTCTTGGTCTGACGAAGGTCATGACTTCTCCAGTTAACCCTTTCATTATTCAGAAAGGTGTCGACGCAATTGCAGGTCCTGTAAAGTCTTGTTCCAGATTACGGAATGACACCTTGTTGTTAGAAACAGTCAGTGCCCTCCAGGCACAAAAATTGCTGCGTACTTCACTGCTCCACACCTTCCCTGTCCTTTAAATTCCTCGCGTGGAGTCGTTTATACACGCTCCCTCGATGGATTGTCTGACGAAGAAATTCAGCACTACCTGTCTGACCAGGGCGTAACGGCTGTTCATAGTTATGAAAAGGGTTGACACGAACATCATTCCAACCCACACTATCTTCTTGACATTTGACAAAGTTCAACTCCCATCGAAAATCAAAGCGGGCTACGAGATAATTTCCGTTCGCCCTTATGTCCAAAACCCTACGTTTTGCTATCGGTGTCAGAGGTTCAATCACACCAGCCAGTCCTGTTCCAATCCGGCCAAATGTGTTATGTGTCAAGGATGCCCATGAGGGTGCTTGTCCACCTCCATCCCCTCGCTGCATCAACTGTATGGGTGACCACGCTGCTTCCTCTCGAGATTGCCCCGTTTTTAAAGACGAAAAGCTCATCCATGAAATCAGAGTGAAGGAAAAGGTGTCGACCTTTGCGGCTCGAAAATTATTCGCCAGTCGAAGACCCACTGTGCCTCAGACAGGAAAATACAACACTGTCCTTGCTTCTCCTAGGCCAACAAAGGAGGCAGCCACGCAGACTTGCGACCTCAACTTTAGTGCCACGGTCGTCAGATCGGCCAGAGCTAAGATCGCCCATTCAACCTCACCACTTTCGCCTGCCCACTCTATGGCTCACCCTTCATCGGGTTCTGCTAAATCTCGAGCCCAAAAGTCAGACAAGACTTCGAAAAAAGAGCATACTTGTGAAGATTTTTTACGTACCCCAACTTCACAACCATCGGTTCCTCCTTCATCTAAACATATTTCCAAGAAGGCTACAAAGAAACCCAGTTCATCTCCTTCTCCGCCAAGGTGTGTCCCATCTACAGCACCACCTGGCGGAAATCGCTCTCGGCCATCGTCTGTGTCGCCGAGACGCACTGCTGGCGGCCGATCAACTGGCCGATCGCTGGTGGCAAGAGCTGCTCTTGAACAACCCATGGATCACGATCTTTTGCCTTTGGCTGTATGCCATTCCATGCTGTCGGTCGCAAGCTCTGAGCAGTCGTTGAGTTAACGGCAACCTTGGTCACATTCCTCCATTTTCTGTTCACCTTATGTCCGTTATCCACTGGAATATCCGCGGCATTCGAGCCAATCGGGATGAATTGTCGATCCTCTTACGATCCTACTCGCCGGTCATCTTCTGTCTTCAGGAAACAAAGCTGCATCCCCATGACCGCTTTGTTCTCCCTCATTTTCAGTCTGTCCGATTTGATCTACCCTCCGTTGCAGGCACTCCAGCCCATGGACGACTCATTCTTCTCCATGATACTCTCCATTATCACCCAATCCACTTAAACACTTCCTTCCAAGCTGTCGCCGTCCGGTATTCCCTTTCTGGATACACGTTCTCTCTTTGTACTGTATACATTCCATCGTCCACACCAATGGCACGAGCTGATCTCCTTCATCTTCTTGGTCAGCTTCCACCCCCCTATTTGCTGGTTGGGGACTTCAATGCCCACCACCCGCTTTGGGGATCTCCACATCCTTGTCCATGTGGCTCACTATTGCTAGACGTCTTCCACCAAGCGGATCTAGTTTGCCTCAACACTGGGGTCCCTACACTTTTGTCTACCTCCACGACAAATTTATCTCATTTGGACCTTGCCGGTCGGTACTGTTCCGCTAGCTCGGCGCTTCGAATGGTTCGCCCTTGATACACACTCCAGTGACCACTTTCCATGTGTCCTTTGATTGCAGCCTCAACTGCCATATATGCACCCGCGACGCTGGAAGTTTGCCCAAGCCGATTGGACACTTTTTTCGTCTCTAGCGACGTTCGATGACCGGCACTTTCCCAGCGTGGACGATGAGGTCACACACATTACCGACGTTATTCTTACAGCTGCGGAACGTTCAATACCACGCACCTCCGAATTGCGCCGGCGCCCCCCAATTCCTTGGTGGAACGAGGCATGCCGTGACGCAATACGTGAGCGGCGACGTGCTCTCCGCATTTTCCGCCACCATCCTACTTTGGCCAACTGTATCCGCTATAAGCAGTTCCGAGCGCGATGCCGTCGTGTCATCCGCGATAGCAAGAAGGGAAGCTGGAAATTCTTTATTAGCTCATTTAACACCTTGACTCCCTCCTCGGAAGTTTGGAGTCGGCTTCGACGGTTCTCAGGCGCGCCTAGTTTCTCCCCGGTCTCTGGGCTCACTGTCGCGCACGATACATTAGTGGACCCCGTCGCAATTTCTAATTCATTGGGTCAGCACTTTACTGAGATTTTGAGCTCTTCAAATTACCTGCCAGCGTTTCTCCCGAAGAAACGTGCAGCGGAAGTGCGACCTCTTGCTTTCTCCTCTCAAAATCGCGAAAGCTACAATACTGTTTTCTCCATGCGGGAACTCAAACATGCACTCTCTTCTCGCTCCTTCGCCCCAGGACCGGATGGTATCCACATCCAAATGTTGCTGCAATTATCAACCCATAGTCTGCGTTACCTCCTTCGCCTTTATAATCGCATTTGGACCGACAGTACTTTTCCCAGACGATGGCGGGAAGCTATCGTCGTTCCTGTTCCGAAACCTGGAAAGGACAAACATCTCCTCTCTAGCTATCGCCCCATTTCTCTCACAAGTAGTGTCTGTAAGGTTTTGGAGCGTATGGTGAATTACCGTTTAGCTTGGTGGTTGGAATCCCGCAGTCTTTTAACACCTGCCCAATGCGGATTCAGAAAGCATCCTTCTGCAGTTGACTATCTTGTTGCTCTCTCCACTTATATCATGAACAATTTTCTCCGGAAACGCCAAACAGTAGCAATATTTTTTGATCTGGAGAGAGCATACGATACCTGTTGGAGGACAGGCATCCTCCGCACACTGTTCTCTTGGGGCTTTCGGGGCCGGCTGCCCCTTTTTCTTCGCGAATTTATGGCAGAGCGCACATTTAGGGTGCGGGTGAACACTACTCTCTCCCGTACTTTCTCCCAAGAAAACGGGGTACACCAGGGCTCCGTGCTGAGTGTTGTACTGTTTGCCATTGCCATAAATCCAGTTATGGATTGTCTCCTTCCTGATGTCTCGGGCTCCCTCTTTGTGGACGATTTTGCGATCTACTACAGCTCTCCACGGACCAGCCTTCATGAACGACGTCTTAAAGGATGTCTCGATTGCCTCCACTCTTGGAGCATCGAAACCGGCTTCCGTTTTTCTCCCAGTAAGACCGTTTGTGTTAATTTTTGGCGACGTAAGGCGTTTCTTCCACCCGCCTTACATCTAGGACCTGTCAACCTTCCGTTTTCAGACGTCGCTAAATTCTTGGGTCTTATGTTTGACAGAAAACTATGCTGGTCCTCCCACATTTCGTATCTTTCGGCTCGCTGTCTGCGATCCCTCAACACCCTCCGTGTCCTGAATGGTACCTCCTGGGGAGCGGACCGAGTGGTCCTTCTCCGCCTTTATCGCGCCATAGTGCGCTCGAAATTGGATTATGGAAGCATAGTCTACTCCTCTGCTCGGCCGTCTATTCTTCAGCGTCTCGACTCTATCCACCACCGTGGATTACGTTTAGTGTCTGGAGCTTTTTACACCAGCCCTGTGGAAAGCCTTTATGCTGAGACTGCTGAACCTCCGCTGTCCAATCGGCGAGCAGTCCTGAGTCGTTATGCTAGCCATCTGTCTTCCATGCCTGCAAATCCGGCCCATGACATTTTTTTCGACGCCTCCTCGGATTTAGGGTATGCTGGCCGCCCTTCCTCCCTACTACCACCGGGTGTCCGCTTCCGTTAACTGCTCCATTCTCTTTCCTTCCACTTTCCTAAAACTTTCTTGACAACTTGGGGTACAGCACCGCCTTGGCTCTGGCCCCTGACCTACCTGCTCTGCCCCCCTGCGGGTTCGGGGGTTAGAATAGGCCCGCGGTATTCCTGCCTGTCGTAAGAGGCGACTAAAAGGAGTCTCACATGTTTTGGCCTTATGTGATGGTCCCCTCTCGGGTTTGACCTCCATCTTTCTAAATTATTCCGAAGAGCGAGCCAATTGGGGAAGGGCGCCTTAAATGGTGCACTGTATCCGTCGTGCAATTAGACCTTTAGCCGGCTTTCACGTCGTTGCAATGGTGTCCCGCTCGTTTTCGATCTTTAGGGCGGGGATACGTCCCTGGGTGCGATTACCACGCTGCCCTCTGCAGTGTTTCTTTTAACTGCGACGACCACCTTGGACAGTTTTGCACCTAAGATCCAGCACGGTAGCCAGTCCGTTGTGGTGGGGCCGCCATGTACCCTCTTGGTTGTAGCCCCCTGACAACACAGGGATCGCTCTACTGATGCCTGCGCCGTTCACTCCCCACGTATGCCAAGGAGTAGATGCCTATCCTCCTGGGGTATCAGGACTCCCGGCAACGGCCATCCTGCCAGGTGGCCTTTGCTGTGGCTGGGTGGCGCCCGTGGGGAGGGCCCTTGGTCGGAGTAGGTGGCATCAGGGCGGATGACCCGCAATGAAGCGTGGTACATCATCTCTCGCTGGCGGCCAGCCGCCAGCAGTCTCTAAGCGTTCTCGGGCTCAATTTAATGCTCAGAAGTACGATCCGCAAACGTTCCCCTCCCTGGCCACGCCGTGGGAAGAGCGTAAGTCCCAGGATGAAGGTAACAGTTATTCGCCCCGATTCTTAGTTTGCACGAGAGCTGATGGGGAGTCTTTCCTCTCCACAAAGCCTCAGTTCTTCGTCGAGCATTTAGAGGACAAGTTTGGGGAGGTGGAGGGCTTGTCTAAAATGCGCTCTGGCTCAGTACTGATACAAACGGCATCCTCCGCCCAGTCACGCAGGTTACTTGCTTGTGACAAGTTGGGGGATGTTAACGTTACTATTACTCCACATAAGAGTTTAAATATGGTCCAGGGTGTTATTTTCCATAGGGACCTCCTTTTGCAGTCTGATGACGAGCTGCGCGCCAACTTAGAACGTAGAGGTGTTCATTTCGTCCGGCGCGTTCATCGGGGTCCGAGGGACAATCAGGTTGCTACCGGTGCCTTCATCTTGGCCTTCGAGGGTGATACGTTACCGGAAAAGGTCAAGGTGATGGTCTACCGATGTGACGTCAAGCCCTATATCCCTCCCCCGATGCGGTGCTTCAAGTGCTGGAAGTTCGGCCATATGTCTTCCCGCTGCACTTCCAGCCTCACATGTCGAGATTGCGGACGCCCATCTCATCCCGATACTCCATGTGCCCCGCCTCCCATCTGCGTCAACTGCGGGGAGCACCATTCACCTTGCTCGCCAGACTGCAGAATATTCCAGAAAGAGCGCAAAATCATGGAATATAAGACCCTGGACCGACTGACTTATACTGAGGCCAAACGGAAATACGACCGATTACATCCAGTGCGAATGACAACTTCCTACGCCGCTGCTACACCACCTGTGCTAGCCCCATCAGTTTCGCGCCTTCCGGCCGGATCGACGAGTGGTACAACTCCTCCTGCCCCCTTGCCAGTGGGGGGCTCTACCCACCGGGTTGCTCCTGTGCCACCTACCTCAGGAGCAACACCATCCCGCCCATCGGGGACGTCGGTCCCCGCTTCTAAGCCGGAGAAGTGTCCAACTTCTTCGGTTTCTCACGCTCGCAAGGGGTCCCTTGGGTCCCTCCCTTCCCAGGTTTCCACCGGCGGGAAGGCTGACGATCGACAGTGGCGTAAGTGCCCACAAGCTGCAGGTCGAAGGGCTTCCCGATCCTCCTCAGTCCCGGAGACTGGATCGGTGAAGCCCTCCCAGCCAGTTAAACCCAAGGAGCAGCGTGAGAAATCAAAGAAGAGCAGCTCTAAGCCCAAGGAACGCGCGGTGGTAGCCACCCCATCGCTACCTTCTAGCTTTGCGTCTGAGGACGAGGTGGAGATTCTGGCGTCCGCTGAGGACCTCGATCTCGCCGGTCCCTCAGACGCCGTGAATAGCAATAGCACTAGCACGGGTGCTCAATCGGAGGCAGCAGGTGACCCAGCGGCGTAATCTGCCGTCCCAGTCCTGGCACGCCTTTCTCAGCCATGGACAAAACCATCCTCCAGTGGAACTGCAGCGGTTTCTTCCACCATCTAGCTGAGCTCCGCCAACTTATCAGCCTTCACCCTTTCCTCTGCATTGCTCTGCAGGAAACTTGGTTTCCAGCAATGCGCACGCCCGCCCTCCGTGGCTATCGGGGTTATTATAAGAACCGAGCAGCTTATGAAAGGGTGTCTGGTGGCGTCTGCATCTATGTCCTTAACTCTCTTCACAGCGAGTCTGTCCCTCTACAAACAGCTTTAGAGGCTGTCGCTGTTAGGGTGTGGACGCCGCAGGCTCTTACCGTCTGCAGTCTTTACCTTCCACCGGAGGGTGATGTCGCGCAGCATGTCCTGGCTGCGATGATAGCCCAATTGCCGCCACCTTTCTTATTACTGGGCGACTTTAACGCCCATAATCCTCTGTGGGGTGGGTCAGTGGCAACAGGTCGAGGCGCCACCGTTGAGCATTTATTGTCGCAGCTCGATCTCTCGATTTTGAATGATGGTGCCTCCACACACTTCAGTGTGGCGCATGGCACCTACTCCGCCATTGACCTTTCAATCTGTAGCCCTAGCCTCTTACCATCTGTCCACTGGAGTGTGCATGACGACCTGTGTGGTAGTGACCACTTTCCGATTTTTCTGTCACTACCACAGCGTCACTCTTCTGGGCGCCCTAGCAGATGGGCTATTAATAAGGCTGACTGGGACTTGTTCTCCTCCACTGCCGCTATTGAGCCTCTCTCAACTGATGCCATTGATGCGGTGGTTACATCGGTCACCGCCGGCATCGTCACTGCCGCCGAGTCTGCCATTCCCCGTTCTTCTGGGTCCCCTCGGCGGAGGGCTGTGCCTTGGTGGTCGCCTGAGATCGCTGAAGCGATTAAAGATCGCCGGCGGGCGCTCCAGCGTCACAAGCGACATCCCTCCATGGACCACCTTATCGCCTTCAAACGGCTGCGTGCGCGGGCCCGCCTCCTTATCCGCCAAGACAAGAAGGAGTGCTGGGAGCGGTATGTGTCCACCATTGGACTCCATGTCACTCCATCGCAGGTCTGGGCCAAGATTCGACGGGTCTTCGGCTATCGGACCCCTGCCAGCGTCCCTGCGCTCTCACTGAATGGAGCAGTTTGTACTGACTCCGACGTCATAGCAAACCGCTTAGCAGAGCAATTTTGCTATGAGTTCCGCTTCTGCGAATTACCCCCAGGCCTTCCGCTCCATTAAAGAGCGGATGGAACGTCGGAGCCTTTCTTTTCGCACCAACGCTTCTGAACCCTACAACGCTCCATTCAGTGAGTGGGAATTTCAGAGTGCCCTTGCCGCTTGCCCTGATACCGCTCCCGGGCCAGATCGCATCCACTGTCAGATGCTGAAACACCTTTCAGTGGACTGCAAGCGACGCCTCCTCGACCTTTACAACCGTCTCTGGGTCGAGGGTGAGTTTCCGTCGCAATGGCGGGAAAGTATTGTCATCCCCATTTTGAAACCTGGAACGAACCCTCTGGAGGTGGACAGCTACCGTCCCATTAGTCTCACCAGCGTTCTTTGCAAGTTGCTTGAAAGGATGGTGAGCCGGCGCTTAAATTGGGTGCTGGAGTCTCGGGGCCTTCTGGCTCCGTCTCAGGGTGGGTTCCGTAAAGGCCGCTCCGCCACCGACAATCTGTTGAGCCTTGAGTCGGCCATCCGGACAGCCTTTGCCCGCCGTCAGCACCTGGTCGCTGTCTTTTTCGACATGCGGAAGGCGTAAGATACGACATGGCGTCATCACATCCTTTCTACGCTTCATGGATGGGGTCTTCGGGGCCCTCTGCCGATCTTTATCAGAAATTTTCTGTCGTATCGTACCTTCCGCGTGCAAGTCGCGGCCTCGTATAGTTCCTCCCTCGTCCAGGAGAACGGGGTACCCCAGGGCTCTGTCCTCAGTGTCTGCCTGTTTTTAATTGCAATAAACGGTCTTGCTGCGGCAGTAGGAAATTCTGTCTCCGCTTCCCTGTATGCTGACGACTTCTGTCTTTACTATAGTTCTATTAGCATTGCAGCAGCTGAACGTCAGCTACAGGGCGCAATCCGCAAGGCGCAGTCTTGGGCTGTAGCGCGTGGTTTTCAGTTTTCGGCTGCCAAGACCCGCGTTATGCATTTCTGCCGGCGCCGAACGGTCCATCCTGAGCCGCGGCTTTATCTTGCCGACGAACTTCTTGCTGTGGTGGAGACCCACAGGTTTTTGGGTGTCCTTTTTGATGCCCGGTTGACTTGGCTGCCTCATATCCGGCAGCTTAAACAAGCGTGTTGGCGGCATCTCAACGCCCTGCGTTGTTTGAGCCACACCCGCTGGGGCGCCGACCGATCTACCCTGTTGCGGCTTTACCAGGCGTTAATCCAGTCTCGCCTGGACTATGGGTGCCTAGCTTATGGCTCAGCATCCCCATCTGCGTTGCGGGTGCTGGACCCAATTCTCCACAGCGGGATACGCCTTGCCACTGGTGCTTTCTGCACCAGCCCTGTGGACAGCGTCCTAGTGGAGGCAGGTGTACCTCCACTGCGGTTCCGACGCCAACGTTTGCTGGCCGCTTATGCTGCCCATGTTTTTAGCTTGCCCGGGCATCCAAATTATCGTGTCCTGTTCCCGCAGTCGGTCGTCCATCTGCCAGACTGTCGGCCCCGGTCGGGTTGTCCGATCGCCGTACGCATCAAGGAGCTTCTCTGCGGGCTTGGGTTTTTCCCAGTTCCACCTCCTTTCCGGGCGCCTCTGCATACACCCCCGTGGTGTGTTCCTCGCCCTTGCCTTCGGCTCGACTTGGCACAGGGCTCAAAGGACTCCGTCCCTCCAGAGGCCTTCCGCCGCCGCTTTTATTCCATCCTGGCCACGTATCAGGGCTCTGGAATTGTTTACACCGACGGTTCGATGGTTGCTGGTCGTGTCGGGTATGCGCTAACTCCAGGGGACCATTCCGAACAACGGTCCTTGGTGGCTGGCTGCAGCGTTTACACTGCTGAGCTAGTCGCCATCTTTCGTGCCCTAGAGTATATCTGCTCCTGCTCAGGTGAGTCCTTCGTTATCTGTAGCGATTCCCTGAGCGGTTTACGAGCTCTCGACCAGTGTTTTCCTCGTTCTCGTCTGGTGATGGCTATCCATGAGTCCCTGCATACTCTTGCGCGTTGCGGCCGCTCTGTGGTCTTTGTGTGGACCCCCGGTCATGTCGGTATCCCGGGCAATGAACATGTTGACCGCCTGGCGAAAGAGGCCACAAGTAAACAGTCTCTGGACGTTGGCCTCCCAGAGACTGATTTGCGGGCAGTCCTCCGCCGAAAAGTTTTTGCGCTTTGGGACGCTGAATGGCGCAATCGGATCATGCCCAATAAACTCTCGTGCCATCAAGGAGACGACGACTGTGTGGCGGTCATCCCTGCAAGCCAACCGCAGGGACTCTGTCGTCCTTTGTCGGCTCCGCATTGGCCACTCCCACCTGACACACAGTTATTTACTGCGCCGGGAGGACCCTCCTGTATGTCGCTGTGGGGCGGCTTTGACAGTGGCCCACATTTTGTTGGCCTACCCCCTTTTAGCTGTGGTCAGGCAGACATTTGCGCTGCCTGATACGCTCCCTGCCCTCTTATGTGATGACCCTGGTATGGCTGACTTAGTTTTCCGTTTTATTCGGGCAGGGGTTTTTATTATTTACTGAGTGTTTGTTCTGTTCTTTTGTGTTGATTCTGGCCATTGGCCTACGATTTTACGCTGAGTTTTTAATGTGTTCTCGGTGGTTGGCTTTTCCTTTTTATCTCTATGGTCGGCCAACCACTGTCACACTCTGTGATTTTAATTTGTTTCGTCTGATCTCTGTAGGAGTATTTCTTGTCCTGTGTCGTCTGACGTCTTTCCTGTTGTTCGTTTCTTTTTTTTTTTTTTGGGTGGTTTCCCTTTTTTTTGGAAAAAGGGACCGATGACCGTCGCAGTCTGGTCCCTTTAATCCCCCCCAAACCAACCAACCAACCAACCAACCAACTACCTGCTCTGCGACCTTTATCAGTTTCCCAAGAACGGTACCCCTTCTCTTGTTTATCGTCAGGCATTTGCTGCTATCTGTGCACAAATGAAGGATGCCACATTTATTTACACTGATGGCTCCAAAACATCGTTTGGTGTTGGGAGTGTCTATATTGTTGGCGACACCCCAAATCGATTTTGGCTTACCGACCAGTGTTCAGTTTATACTGCGGAGCTTTACGCTGTTCTCCAGGCTGTCCAATACATCCGTCACCATCAGCGGATACAGTATGTTATCTGCTCACTCTTTCAGCTCTCTCCTCAATCTCCAAGCTCTCTACCCTGTCCACCCTCTAGTCCACCGTATTCAGGACTGCCTCCACGTTCTCCACTTGGGGGAGGGGGGGGGGGCGTCTCTGTGGCGTTCCTCTGGATCCCAGGACATGTAGGTATCTGTGGAAATGAGGCGGCCGATATAGCGGCCAAGGCTGCAGTCTCTCTTCTTCGGCCAGCTGTTTGCATGATTCCCTTCGCCGATCTACGGAATGTTTTATGTCGTCGTGTTGTTCTTTTATGGCACGCACGTTGGTCGACACTTCCCAATAATAAATTGCGGGACGTGAAAGCTCTTCTCTGTGCTTGGACCTCTTCCTCCCGAACTCGTCGTCGGGAGGAGGTAATTTTAACTAGACTCAGGATAGGGCACAGTCTTTTTAGCCATCGACATCTTTCAAGCGGCGCTCCTCCCCCCTCTGTCCCCACTGCTCTCAACTGTGGACGGTGAGACACCTTTTACTTGAGTGCCCCTATTTTACTCCATTAAGCGCCCGTCTACAGCTGTCGCCTGACATATCTTCCATTTTAGCGGATGACACACGGTCAGCCGATCTTGTTCTCGAGTTCATTAGTGCCAGTGAGAGGACGTCAGTCATTTGAAGCTCTTTTTGGGGACAAACAACCCCCCTTCTATAGCGGTTTTTTAAGCTTTCCTTCTGTTTTTGGTTGCCCCACTTTTTGAGTTTTTCTTCCATTGCTGCTGGTTTACAGTTTCGTTTTTTATCTTTTCCTAAGTCACAGACTGGGCGCTAATGACTGTAGCAGTTTTGTACCCTAAAACCAATACAAAAAATATCAGTGGTGTCTTTGGGGCCCACTCCCGATTTTTATCCGCCAGGTCCTGTTCCATCGGTCATCCAGGGTTCGGGTCGGTACTGTTTTTAGTTCTCCATGGACGCAGGAGATGGGCATCCCACAGGGTTCTGTCTTGTGTCCTTTTCCTCATTGCTATTGACGGACTTGTGGCCTCTGTCTGTCCTTTGGTCACCCCTGCCCTATATGTGGACGATTTCTGCATTTGGGTTAGTTCCTCTTCGATGACCTCTGCAGAGCAGCAGCTCCAGGGAGCTATACGGCGTGCCTCTGCATGGACCCTCAGACGGGTTTCAATTCTCTCCTTTAAAATCGCGGGTGGTCCACTTCTGTCGCTGTACTACGATCCACCCTGATCCATAGCTCTATCTCGATGCACAACGATTGCCTGTGATCCCAAAGTTTCGTTTCTTGGGTCTTCTTTTTGACAACAAGCTCACTTGACTGCCCCATATCAGACTTCTGAAAGTAGGATGTTTCCGTTAATGTCCTTCCCTTCCTTGCCCACTCCTCTTGGGGAGTGGGCTGCTCCCTCCTTCTCCGTCTTTATCGTGCTTTAGTTCTGTCTCGCTTGGACTATGGGTGTCAAGTTTATGGTTCAGCTGCACGTGCTGGATCCAGTCCACCATCGTGGTATCAGTTTGGCCACTGGTGCCTTCCCTACTAGCCCTGTTAAGTCTCCTGGTTGAAGTTGGGATCCCCCCCTTCCTGTTCGGCGGTCCCAGATTCTGGTGTGTCATGCACTCGCTGTCCATTCCTCTCCCAGTCATCCTTCCTATTCTATCCTGTTCATGGACGTCGCCCACATGATTTCCGCCCTCAGGTGGGTTTACCGGTTGGGCTCCACCTTACATCTCTTTGCCGTGATTTTCAGCTTCCTTCTCTGTCCTGTCTTCCTCACTCCCTCCCCTCCATCCCCCCTCTTGGTTAGTTCATCGGCCTCGACTTCGGATGGATCTCCGCCGAGGTCTGAAAGATTCCATCCCCCCAATGGTGTTCCTTTTTCCGCCGAATTTTATGGGAGTTTCGGGATGCTGCTGTTTTTTACACTGATGGCTCTAAATCTGCTGAACATGAGGGATATGCCTTCACGTCCTCTGTTGGAATGGAAAATCTGCTGCCACCTACATGTGGGATGTTTACTGTGGAATTGATGGCAATTTCCCAGGCCCTTAGCTTTATTAAGCAGTCCCAACACAACCGCATTTTGTTATGTACGGACTCAATGAGTGGCCTTCTGGCTATTGACCGGTGTTTTTCGCGCCATCCCTTGGTCTCTGCCATCTATGACCATCACGTTGATATTCACCGTGCTGCTTGTTCCGTTGACTTCCTTTGGGTCGCTGGCCTTTGAGTATCCCGGGTAATGAGCTCGATGATCGTTTGGCTGGGGGAGCAGTCACTTACCCCCCTGTTTTCTATAACATCTCCTGCAGCGGTTTTACGGCTTCACATCAAATCCCACTATGCAGAATCATCGGTCAACTCTTGGGAGGCTACTTCCCTGTCTAATAAACTTTGTGCGATTAAGGTGACACCAGGCCCATGGCGTTCTTCTTTCCGCCTCTCCCGAAAGGACTCGACCACAATTTGTCGTCTCCGCATTGGCCACACGAGGCTTACCCATGTTTTTCTTTTGCATAATGAGCCACCCCCACTTTGTGGTTGTGGAGCCTTCCAGTCAGTAGCTCAAATTTTGATTGAATGCCCCATCTTTTGGCTCTGCATGCTGAGTAGACTCTCCCCCACACTTTACCTTTGATGTTGGCTGACGATTCCTGGATGGTCGACCTGGTTCTCGGTTTCCTTCGGGGAAGTGGTTTTTTTTCTCAGTTCTAAGGTTTTAAATCTCTCTGGTGTTGGGACAGGGCGGTGAGTGTTCGGGTGTATCCCACTGTAAGCCGTGTTTGGGGATTCCCGACTACCCTCCTGACCGAGATCCTCTTTTCTTCCCCTTTTACTCTTATCATTTTTTTAAGGGTTTGTTAATCTCCTTTTCCAATACGCACTTCTCCATTTTAGCGGTTGCACCTTTTAAGTTGCAGATGGTCTTGCCTCTGCTGCTTCAGCATAGCGTTCGGTTCGCTCTCTTGCTGACTTACCTCATTTTGTATTTACCATTGACAACATGACTACTCTTACACATTTTTTAGCCTTTTCCCTTTTATTGTTCTGATATTTGAGATGACACTATCGGAATGGACCACATTCGAAACAAGGGACTGATGACCTTGCTGTTTGGTCCCTTAAACCACAACCAACCAAGTCTGGACGAAGATCAGACGTCTCTTAGGGTACCAGACCCATCAGGGGTCCTGGAGTTAACATCAATGGCATGCTCTCTAGCCAACGCAATCATGATTACCGAGCGCTTCGCTGAGGCCTTTTGCACCTTCAAATGGTGGATGGAAAGGAAAGTGCTCTCGTTTACTACATGCCACAGTGAACCCTATGATGCCCCATTTACAGAGTGAGAGGTCCTCAGTGTCCTTGCACATTGTCCCGACTCAGTTCCTGGACCAAACTGGATCCACAGTCAGGTGGTTAGACATCTCTCATCTGACTGCAAGTGATATTGCCTCATCACCTTCAACTGGATCAGGTGCGATGGCTTCTTTCTACTGCAATGGCGAGACAGGACAATCATTCTGGTGCCAAGACCCAGTAAAAATGCACATCGTGTGGATAGCTATTGGCCCATCAGCCTCACCAGCGTTCTCTCTAAGCTGATGGAAGATGTCAGTGGTTGGTTTGGGTCGGGTCGGATCCTGGAGTCACGTGGCCTACTGGCTACATGTCTGGGCGGCTTCCACCAGGGTTGCTCTACCACTGATAATCTTGTGACCCTCGAGTCTGGCATCTGAGCAGCCGTTTACGGATGCTGACATCTGGTTACCGTCTTTTTTGACTTTGTAAAGCATATGACACGACCTGGCGACAGCATTTCCATGCCAAATTGTGTGTGGTCTCCAGGGCCCACTCCCGATTTTTCCCCCCCAGGGGTCCACAACTCTTTTGTGGATACGTGCGTGGCGAGCACGGGGCCCCGAGCCATTGCAGCCTTCTTTCTCTCCAGGGCTGCATTTCCTTTCCCTTCCCCTCCTTTACCCTCCTTGCTCTTTTCCCCTCCCCCTCTCCTCTCCCTCTCTTGGTGTCCTTGCTTATGTTGGCCCTGTTATCTTCCTGGTTCTCTTGGTTTTCTAATTCGGCTTTGTTGCATAATCTCCTCCTTTTGGCATTCCTTGGTCCCCCTCTGGGGTTTGACCTCCATTACAAAATTTCTCCTGCGTAGTGTGAGCCATTTGGGGAAGAGCACTTTACCTAGTGTCTCCGACGTGCGCCCTCCTAGTACATTCCATCTTTTCTTTCACGTCGTTGTCTGATGCTAGGGTGCATAGCCAGCTTGGTAGCCAGCCTGTGTGGTGGGGTCGCTATGTACCCTTTTGGTTGAGCCCCCTGAACACACAGGGATCACACTTCTGATACCTGAGCTGTGACCACCTCATGCATGCCTTGGAGTGGTTGCTCGTCGTCCTGGAGCATCGGAACTCCCGGCAATGGCCCTTGCTGTGGCTGGGTGGCGCCCGTGAGGAGAGCCCCTGATCGGAGTGGGTGGTATCAGGGCGGACGCTATGCAAATGAAACGCATACGGGTCCAGAACTCTGGCCGTTCTTCTGCGGCCGTCTCTCTGCGTGGAACTGATTCAAGTGCTGCTTCTCTTGCCCCTTCGGCCTTCCCTTCCATGGCTACCCTGTGGGAAGAGGGTCAGGCCCGTCGGCTAGGGGCAAAACCTTTCCCCTGTTACCTAGTTTGCACCATGACTGATGGAGATACTTTCACCAATACCAAACCTTTATTCTTTGTGGAACACATTGAAGACAAGTTTGGCGAAGTGGACTCCCTGAGCAAGATGCGGTCGGGTTCGTTGCTGATAAAAACTGCTTCAGCTGACAATCTGTGGCCCTTCGTGCCTGTACCCATCTTGGCTCAATACCTGTGTCCATTACCCCCACCAGTCTCTAAATATGGTACAAGGTGTGATTTTTCACAGGGACCTCATCCTTCAAACTGATGAGGAACTTCGGGACACTCGGACGGCGGGGTGTTCACTTTGTTCGGCGTGTTCAGAAGGGTCCTAAAGACAATCGTATTGATACTGGTGCCTTTATCCTGGCCTTTGAAGGGGATACCCTCCCTGAGAAAGTTTTGAGATTATGGTCTATCGTTGTGATGTGAAGCCATACGTCCCACCTCCTATGAGGTGTTTTAAGTGCTTGCGTTTTGGACACGTCTTCCCGCTGTTCACAGGCCCCTCTCTGTGGTGACTGGACGTCCACTCCATGAGGGGAGTCCCTGTGTTCCCCTCCTGTCTGTGTAAATTGTCATGGTTGTCATTCTCCACGTTCACCAGATTGCCCAGTATATAAGAAGGAAAAAAAGAAACAGGAGTATAAGTCCCTCGATCGTATAAGTAACAGGAGTATAAGTCCCTGAACGGAAGAAGAAACAAGTCCCGGGACAAAGAGCCTCTGGTGTCACCGGAGGTCCCTTTCCCGACTTCACAACCGGATTCTGACCTGTCGTTCATGGATGTCGCCCCCTCCTTGTCGGTGACAGGTGGGGACCTGGCGGTATGACTGGATTTAGTGTTCAGCCCCCATTTAAACCATCGTTCTGTGGTTCTCCAATGGAATTGTAATAGATACTATCGCTACCTTCCGGAATTGAAATCCCTTCTTTCGTCCTACTCTGCAGCTTGTGTGGTTCTCCAGGAATCTCATTTTACTGGTGCTCACTCACCGACCCTCCGTGGTTTCCGTGTTTTCTGTCGAAATCGGGTCGGACCCCTGCGGTCTTCTGGTGGCGTTTGTACGTTGGTCCGTACAGACATAGCTAGCACGTGGATTCCTCTTCAAACTACATTGGAAGCGGTTGCTGTTAGGGTCCACTTTGACTCTGCAATCACAGTTTGCAATCTTTATCTCCCTCCTGACAGGACTCTTACACCTGCTACCTTAACCGCCCTTCTTCAGCAACTCCCTCCTCCCTTCCTCCTCCTCAGGGATTTTAATGCTCATCCTTTGTGGGGCAGTGCCTTTCCATCTAGACGAGGTCTTCTTATAGACCAATTTATTGCAGACCACGACCTGTGCCTTCTTAATGATGGCTCCCCTACTCATTTCAGTGCCAGTCATGGTACCTTTTCTGCCATTGATCTTTCTTCTCGCTCTCTCCTCCCTTCATTACACTGGTTGCCACACGACGAGCTTTGTGATAGTGACCATTTCCCGTTGATTATCACGCTCCCTTCCCGCTCCCCGATGGATAGGTTGCCTCGTTGGCCTTTCCAACGCGCCGATTGGCCTCTATACACTGCACAGGTCGCGTTTTCTCCCTCTTTGTCGGGTTGTATTGATGACGTCCTACGTGACGTGTCTGACGCGATTGTTCGCGCTGCTAGCCTTGCTGTCCCGTGGTGGAGTACGGCTATTGCTATTGCCATTGCCATCCGTGATCGCCGTCGAGCTTTGCAACACTTTAAGAGGCACACATCCGTAGCCAGCCTTACTACCTTTAAACGCCTTCGCGCTAAAACCCGTTATTTAATCAAACAGAGCAAGCGGATATGTTGGGAACGATTCGTTTCTTCCCTTGGTTCTACTGTCCCTCTCACGGGTATGGGCTACACTTTGCTCTCTCCAAGGTTGCCATCGGCAGTCCACCCTCGCAGGCCTTCACCTCCCGGATGGCATTTGTACGGACACATTAGTTCTTGCAGAACATCTAGCGACCCTTTTTGCAGTGGCATCAGCGTCAGCCTCCTATCCAGCTGCTTTCCTTCATCAAAAACAGCGGGCTGAAGCTTCCACCTTATGTTTCACCCCTTGTGAGTCAGAATCTTACAACGAACCTTTTACTGAATGGGAATTTCTTTCTGCTCTATCTTCTTCTCATGATACGGCCCCTTGCCCAGATTCCATTCATAACCAACTGCTTCAACATCTCAGTGCTCCACAACGGCAACATCATCTTCGGGTGTTTAACCGTATCTGGCTCCAGGGTGACTTCCCTTCTCAGTGGAGGGATAGCATTGTGGTTCCTGTCCTTAAGCCTGGTAAGAACCCCCTATCTGTTGACAGCTATCGGCCAATTAGTTTGACCAATGTTGTTTGTAAGTTACTTGAACGGATGGTAGCCCGTCGGCTCAATTGGGTTCTCGAATCTCGGGATCTATTGTCCCCTTACCAGAGTGGCTTTCGAGAGGGACGGTCTCCAATCGATCATTTACTCCGCTTGGAATCCGCAGTCCGGCAGGCTTTTTCCCAGCGCCGCCATTTAGTTGCAGTGTTTTTTGACCTTCGCAAGGCCTATGACACGGCCTGGTGCCATCACATCTTACTTACCCTTCAGCAGTGGGGTCTTTGGGGCCCACTCCCGATTTTTATCCGCCAGTTCCTGATCCATCGGTCAGAGTCCGAGTTGGTACTGCTTTTAGTTCTCCACGGACCCAGGAGACGGGCATCCCACAGGGTTCTGTTTTGAGTGTCCTTTTCCTCATTGCTACTGATGGACTTGTGGCCTCTGTCGGTCCCTTGGTCGCCCCTGACCTGTATGTGGATGATTTCTGCATTTGGGTTAGTTCCTCCTCGATGGCATCTGCAGAGCAGCAGCTCCAGGGAGCTATACGGCGTGCCTCTGCATGGACCCTCAGACGGGTTTCAATTCTCTCCTTTAAAATCGTGGGTGGTCCACTTCTGTCGCTGTACTACGATCCACCCTGATCCATAGCTCTATCTCGCTGCACAACGATTGCCTGTGATCCCACAGTTTCGTTTCTTGGGTCTTCTTTTCGACAACAAGCTCACTTGGCTGCCCCATATCAGACTCCTGAAGGTAGGATGTTTCCGTAAACTCAATGTCCTTCGCTTCCTTGCCCACTCCTCTTGGGGTGCGGACCGTTCCATCCTCCGTCTTTATCGTGCTCTAGTTCTGTCTCGCTTGGACTATTGTTGTCAAGTTTATGGTTCAGCTGCTTCTTCCACACTGCACATGCTGGATCCAGTCCACCATCGTGGCATCCGTTTGGCCACCGGTGCCTTCCCTACTAGCCCTGTTGATAGTCTCCTGGTTGAAGCTGGGATCCCCCCCCTTTCTGTTCGGCGGTCCCAGCTTCTGGTGTCCTATGCACTCAGTATCCGTTCCTCTCCCACTCATCCTTCCCTGTTCCCAGACCATGGACGTTGCCCACCCGACTCCCGCCCTTGGGCGGGTTTACCAATTGGGCTGCGCCTTGCGTCTCTTTGCCGTGACTTTCAGCTTCCTTCTTTGTCCTGTCTTCCTCGCTCCCTCCACTCTACCCCTCCTTGGTTAGTTCCTCGGCCTCGAATTCGGATGGATCTCCGGCGAGGTCCGAAAGATTCCATCCCCCCGGTGGTGTTCCGTTCCTTTTTCCGCCAAATTTTATGGGAGTTTCGGGATGCTGTTGTTTTCTACACTGATGGCTCTAAATCTGCTGATCATGTGGGGTATGCATTCACGTCCTCTGTCGGAACGGAAAATCATCTGCTGCCACCTACATGTGGGGTGTTTACTGCGGAATTGATGGCAATTTCCCAGGCCCATACCTTTATTAAACAGTCCCAACACAACCACGTTTTGTTATGTACGGACACGATGAGTGGCCTTCTTGCTATTGACCGGTGTTTCTTCGCGCCATCCCTTGGTCTCTGCCATCCATGACCATCTCGCTGATATTCACCGTGCTGCTTGTTCCATTGACTTCCTTTGGGTCGCTGGCCATGTGAGTATCCCAGGTAATGAGCTCGCTGATCGTTTGGTTGGGGGAGCAGTCACTTACCCCGTTTTCTGTAACATCTCCTGCAGCGGATTTACGGCTTCACATCAAATCCCACTTCGCACAGTCATGGGCCACTTCTTGGGAGGCTACTCCCCTGTCTAATAAACTTCGTGCAATTAAGGTGACACCAGGCCCGTGGCGTTCTTCCTTTCGCCTCTCCCGAAAGGACTCGACCACACTGTGTCGTCTCCGCATTGGCCATACCAGGCTGACCCATGGTTTTCTTTTGCGTGATGAGCCACCCCCACTATGTGGTTGTGGAGCCTTCCAGTCAGTAGCCCACATTTTGGTTGAATGCCCCCTTCTTTTGGCTCTGCGTGCTAAGTATAGGCTCCCCAACACTTTACCTTTGATGTTGGCTGACGATTCCCGGATGGTCTCTCTGGTTCTCGGTTTCCTCTGGGAAAGTGGTTTTTATTCTCAGTTTTAAGGTTTTTAATCTCTCTGGTGTTGGGACAGGGCGGTGTGTGTTTGGGTGTCTCCCACTGTAAGCAGTGTTCGGAGATTCCAGATTCCCCTCCCTGACCGAAATCCTCTTTTCTTCCCCTTTTACTCTGTTTTTACCCCTTTTTTTTTTAAGGCTTGGTTAGTCTTTCTATTCCCATACGTATTTTCTACATTCTAGCAGTTGTACCTTTTACGTCACAGGTGGTCTTGCCTATGCTGCTTCAGCATAGTGTTGGGTTCGTTCTCTTGCCGACTTCCCTCATTTTGTTTTTTACCAATGACAACATGACTGCCCTTGTACGTTTTTACCTTTTCCGTTTTATTTTTCTGACTTTACTGCGTAGTCCCATTAGCGGAATGGAGCCTATTTGAAACAAGGGACTGATGACCTTGCTGTTTGGTCCCTTAAATCTCAACCAAACCAACTCCCGATTTTTATCCAAAACTTCCTGTCGCTCTGTATTTTCTGTGTCAAAGTTTGGCGCCTTCCATTGTTCCCCCATATTCAGAAGAATGACGTTCTGCAGAGTTCCGTATTGAGTGGATCTCTTTTAGTGCCACCAATGGCCTAACAGCAGCTGTAGGGCCGTCGATCTCCCGTTCTCTGTATGCAGATGACTTCTTTCATATTGCTCCTCCAGTACTGGTGTTTCTGAACGCCGCCTACAGGCAGCCATTCAGTCATGGGCTCTAGCCGACGGTTTCCAGTTTTCAGATGCAAAGCTATGTCATGCACTTCTGTCGACGTCGTACTGTTCATGCGGATCCTGAATTTTATCTTAATGACTATCCACTCACTGTAGTGGAGACATATCGATTCTTAGGACTGGTTTTCGACGTCCGATTGACTTCGCTACCTCATATTTGGCAGCTTAAGTGGGAGTGATAGCAGCACCTCAATGCACTCCGCTGCCTGAGCGACACCAACTGGAGTGCAGATAGCTTTACGCTGCTGCAGCTCTACAGAGTCATTGTTCAATCCCGCCTAGACTATGCGAGTCTGGTTTACGGTTCGGTGGCGCCCTCAGCGTTGCGTTTGCTCGACCCAGTGCACAACTGTGGCGTTCGCCCAGCTACAGGAACTTTCAGAACGAGTCCAGTGACAAGTGTTCTGGTGGAGGCCGGATTCCCTCCATTGCGGATCCGACGTGCACAACTGCTCGCCAGTTATGTTGTACACATTCGTAGTTCTCCTGTGCATCCGAATTACGGCCTCCGTTTTCCACCTGCGGCAGTTCATTTCCATCGGCGGCCCAGGTGAGGATTCACGACGGCTGCGGTTCGCGTGCGATCCCTTCTGTCTGAACTGGAGTCCTTCCCTTTACCACCTCAACTGGAGGTCCATTCACGTACACCTCGGCCGAAGCTTCGTATGGATCTTTTACGTGACTCCGTTAACCCCGCTGCTCTCTGCTGTCTCTCTCGGTTCTCGACGTGTTCCAGGGCTTTGAAGTTGTTTACACCGACGGCTCGATGGCTGATGGTAATCTTGGTTTCGCGTGTGTTCAGAGGCCATATTGAACAGCATTCGTTGCCCAGCGGCTGAAGTGTGTCCACTCCAGAGCTTGTGGCCATATCTCGTGCACTTCAGTACATCCGTTCGTGTTGTGGTGAGTCGTTTCTTCTGTTCTGACTCCCTGAGCAGCTTACAGGCTATCGACAAATGCTACCCTCGCCATCCTATGGTAGCGATCATCTAGGAGTCCTTCTCTGCCCTGGAACGGTCCTGTCGTTCAGTGGTGTTTGTGTGGACTCCACGACACGTCGGAATCCCAGGCAACGAACTTGCTGACAGGCTGGCCAAACAGGCTACTTGGAAACCACTTGTGGAGATCAGCTTCTCTGAAACTGACTTGCGTTCTGTCTTACGCCGCAAGGTTTTACAGCTTTGGGAGACAGTGGCATAACAGTATGCACAACAAACTGCATGTCATTAAGGAGACTGCGAATGTGTTGAAGTCTTCTTCCCTCTGGGCTTCTCGCAGGGAATCAGTTGTCCTTTGTCGACTCCGCATTGGCATATGTGGCTGACACATGGTTACCTCCTCCATCGCGAGGACCCACCTCGGTGTCGCTGTGGCTCACGAATGACAGTTGTCCATCTCTTGCTGGACTGCCCACTTTTAGCTGCTCTGTGGCGGCCTTTTAACTTTCCCAGCATTGTGCCATCGTTGTTGGGCGACCACGCTTAAACAGCAACTTTATTTTTACGTTTTATTCGTGAGGGTGGGTTTTATCATTTGATCTGAGTCTTAGCGCATGTCCTTTGTCCCCTGTGTCTCCTCCACCCTAGAGCTTTTAGGGTGGAGGTTTTAATGTGTTGCAGAGTGGCTGGCTTCTCCGTTTTTATTCTCATAGTCAGCCAGCCAAGGTAATCTTTCTTATTTTTAATCCATTCTCCCTGTTTCTTTCGTCTCTGTGGTTTTCTTGTCCTGTTTTGTCCATTGTAGTGTTTGTTGTCCTGTCATTCTTCTGGTTCTTCCTTTCTCCTGTTATTGTGCCATAAGTCATCTTTTTCTTTTCGGTAATTGTTCTACCGGAACCAAGTGACTGATGACCTGACAGTTAGGTCCCTTCCTCCCCTTTTGAACCAACGACCAAACCAACCATTGCTTGGTCTGAAGTCGCTTACAGGAGATTGAGGATGCCATTGTTTTTTCACACTGATGGCTCTAAACCTACGTCCTATATCGACCATTTCTTGCCTGACGCATGTGCAGTTCTTACTGCAGCAGTGATGGCCATCTATCAGGCCTTCTGTTTTCTTCAACGGTCCTCTCTCGACCTAGTTCTGTTATATAAAGAGTCAATGAGTGGCCTTCAGGCTACTGTGTTTTTCCCCACTACTCCTTGGTCTCTGCGAGCTTGAAGCTGCTTGTTCGATAGACTTCCTTTTGGTTCCTGGCCATTTACGTATTCCAGGTAACGATCATCTGGCTGGATGGGGGTGGCCACCTATCCCCATTCTCCATGGATTTTCTGGTGAGGATTTGCAGCAGTACTTAAATTCCTTTTGTGCTCTTATGTGTGCTGACCCTTTGGGGTTACCCAACTGTCTAATAATCTTCATGCCATCAAGGAGACTCCCGCCATGTGGGAGTCTTCCCTCTGCCTCTCCCAGCGGGTGTCTACCAGCTTCGGCCGTTTTCGTATTGGCGATACTAGGTTGACCCATTTGTATTTTACGCCGCAATGAGCCACCTGCCAAACACCCCTCCCCCACCCCCTTCATTGTTGCAAGGTTTCGCTCACGGTGATCCATATTTAATGGACTGCCGACGCCTTTCGGCACTTCACACCACTTGTGCGCTCTCACCTTCCGTGTCTCGGATCTTAGCGGACGATCCTCGCGTGCTTACGTCTATCCTCTTTTTTTTCCGCGAAAGTAGTTTGTACTTTGAGGCCTAAGTTCTTGAATTTTCCTTCGGGATTTGGATCCCTCAGTTAGCGTATGTTTGTTATGGAGATCCTGATCTTACCTCCACACCGATAAGGTTCTCCCCGTATTTCCCTACATTTTGTCTGGTCTGTTGTGCTGTTCTGTTTCCCACGTTCATTGTCTTTTTCTTAGTCTGGTGTTGTCACCGTCATATTGTGATAATGTTATGGTACAGCGTGGGAGTCAGGACGGTTTAGTAACGGTGCTGTTGTCCCCTTACACATAGCGTTTCTGGGACACCCCTTCTCTCCCAATTTCCACCTACCCCCTCCTGTTTTTTCCTCTGCCTGCTTCCCTGACGTCCCTTTTTCGCTCTATTTTTGCACGTTATCCATTCTCCTTGACTGGACTGTGCTGTGCTGATTGTGTTGCTCCTCCCTTGATTTCTTCCGTACTAGATCGTGGGACCGTCTTCCAGTCTGAGCTTTCTCAAGTTTTCTGTATCTGACCCTGTCTTTAACGGCTAGGCTTCACTTGTATTTTGTGGATGGTGTTACAGCGCAGTGGTTGTATTAATAAACGTTTTGATTTTGGATGTTTGTACATTACTCCTAGCTTCCATTTGCTGTTACTGTGTGGGTGGTTGTTTATCTGAATCATTGTGTACTTTGTTTTAAAATTTTAGGTAGAATTTGCTCCTTGCACAACTGTTTTCGTGTCTGATGAAAGTTACTGACACATTTGTGACAAGTTATTTACGAAATAATTGACTGTTCCGTGTTTGATTAATCTTGTGCTGTTGCGTTGGTACCCTGTTGTAGATTCCTTACGCAGACATTCAATTGCGTCTCTTGTATTATCTTTCTCAAATTAATTTGTCAAGCTTGAAATGAATTACTAAGTTATTTGTTATAGTGGTTCTAATTTTGATATTAATGGCGAAGCATCATTGGTGTTTCATGTCTCGTCTATTGAATGGGTTTTAAAGTGTTTCTCTAGTATCTTATTGTTTTAGTAGATTGTTCTGATTGTTCTATAAATGTGCTACAAAATGGTTTATTTAGTGGTGAACTAATTCTGCTTTTGGCAAGTGTAATAGGCATAAAACGTAAATTTACCATAAGTATGGGCAAATACATGTTAAAAGCTTGTTTAAATGAAAGAAAAATTATTTTATCAACGAGTAGAACTACTACTCTTAACCTAACTCTAACCCTCCGTCTAGCGACATAGACATACAAAAACACCGAGAAGCTTATTTTTTTAAGTTCAACCCCAGATAGTGAAGTAGGGGATGAAAATTTGTATAAAAAGATTTCGTTATATTAAAAAAATTAAACCTGAATGTATGCAACTTTGTACTTCGTTAGAAATAAAGAAATGTTAGAGGATGAAAATTTCAATAGGAACATCATCCCAATAACTCGATAACATTAAAAAAGCGTCTGACTCTACCTACCAGAGTCTCTCTTTGGTCAGTAGTACTTTCGAAAAAGGTCATTCTATGCCCTTAATTAGCGTATATAGATTAGGTGTTTGAGTTTCTGAACATAAAAATTCTATTAAAGAGAAACAAAATAAATCCTTGCAGACTATGCAGTCTATACGAACGGAGTAGTCAGCGCTGAGTTAAGAATTTATATTTGCAAATGAAAACTCAAATTTTGTATTTGATACATGATTATAAGACGAGCATTTTTCACAAAACAGCGATTAGATATGTCACAGCATATATTTGACGTATTTTATATTTAAATGTGGGTGTTCGAAAGGAACGGAGAAAAACTTAAAAAAATGACCGAGACGAGACCCGAACCATCGATTACCAGTCTTGAGCACTACTGATTCTTTTCCATCTTTACGTATTTCAAACTTCATAGACCTGCTAGCTGAACATCTCAAATTTGTATAAGCCGGAAATAGTCTAAAATCCCCACGTGGCAGGCGAGAATTCTACCACACAGCCACACGTCCTGTCGAGAAAAATCAACATTGCTGTAAAATATCAAACTGAGTCGGAAAACTGAAGTCGATTAACTCGAAATTTGAGAACCGCAGCCAACTGTTTCGGAGGATCAATATTTGAGCTTTGAACGTTACATACCACAATCAGAAAAAAAATTACAAAAATTTATTACACCACCGGCTACTAATGTTCCTCTTGTGAAAGGATTTAAATGTGACCGTTATCGTGAATTTAGTAGTTAAATTATCGGACTATTTTCGTGGCTGAAGATTTCTATTAAAAGGTAGCAATAATAGAACAAAGGGGTTCGAGCCAAGGTTCTATTAATAAAATAAATTGTAATTACGTACAAGGAAACCGCCGCCAGCCTTATTAGGAAAAGTTGTACCAAGTACTAAGAGGATTCAAAAAGTTAACTATTGGGATTGATTTTACTTGTCGCAGAGATTCTTTTTTAAATAAGATACTAAGCACCAGCGCAGTTAATCAGACAAGGTAACAATAGTTTGGTACGCACAACACACAAAGCATATTAATCAGTTTTGGGAAAACTGGGTCTCAATAACACGATTTGTATATTAAAGCGGAAAACAACTGATTATTATGGGTGAATAATTACTAATGGTGGAGCAATATTTAGGGAAGAGGTTCTTCTATCAGCTTAATTTTTAGGAAATATTATCCTTGGAATGGTTATCAGGTAATTACATTCCATAGTCCTATTATTTGTATTCTCAAGGAGCAATCACTTTACTGGACTAGTTAGCTCGAATAGAACATAGTGTATCTGAATCCAGTGTATTTGAATAGTTGTAGCTATTTTCTTACTATAGTACACCAAGCTATAAGAATGAAATTTGTACTTCTTGAGCACTGTTGTTATATTATGAAATTTAAGTCTAGCTCAACTATCAGTATGGGGCCCCAGAAACGAGTTATCATTAGACTCTGATACAGGCTGAACGTTTTAGTCACGACACAATATTAGAAAATTCTGAACTTCATAACGCATGAAGTAGCAACCACATTCTTCAGTAAGAAGAATCTTTAAAGTGAATATTTTCAACGTTGTGTTAGTAACTGTGCGTGGATGAAACTTCAACAATCCTTTCAAGAAAAATACATAGTATTTCACAACTTATGCTCACGAAATTATGTACTTTACAAGTTCATTAATTTTTGTTACGGAAGGTAACGGCTATTCATTTCAGTAAAACAGGATACTCCGAATTGGGATACACCATTATCTAGGTAAATGACTAAGGATAAAATACGGTGACTCACCACGAAGTTAACAGAACACAAACTTTTTATTGAAAAAGACACCACATAACTTGTCCATGCAACCATACAGTACCCAACTGGTAACAATTGAAGATCGTGGCAGTGTCGATCTGCTGTGTTATTGAAGAAAGGCGGCAAAAGTATCCATGGCTTTTGCTGTGTGACAAGAACTGAAACTAACGTACTTAGCGTCTGATTTTCGTAGTACAGAGGTAACAAAAGTAAGAGGAGCTGTCGAAAAGTTTCTAGCCCGAGATATCGTAATGTCTCGCACAACCACCACCACCTACTTTTATGGTGGTGAACTCTGAATGTAAGTCAAATTTCGCGACTCCAGCTTTCGCTAGTTTTGCCGCTAGTTTTGCCGCTAGTGTGCGTTGTATACCGTAGTGTAAGCAAAATGTGCGAATATCGAGAGAATCAAGAACCGTGTTGTGGTTGAATATCTTAATTTCAAGGGAATGACCCCCAAGGAAATTGCTGAGGACATGCGGAATACACATAAGGACAATGCTCCGTCTGACGCTACAATGAAAAACTGGGTGTCGGACTTCAAACGTGGAACACACGCTAAGGACCGGAAAGCCTATCACCGTTGCCACTAATGCAGTGACTGCAATTCACGATTCGATTTTGCAGGATCTTCGACCAACGTTGCAGCGGATTGAAGCCACATTTGGAATCTACCAGCGTGCTCATGACATTGTTGCAGATATTTTGGGAATGCTGAAAGTTCCATCTTGGTGGGTCCCGAGAGACATGAATGTGGATCAGAAACGGGAGCGTGTGCAGTGTTTTGAAGAAATCATCCGCCAATTTGAAGCGAATGAAGACGGTTTTCTTGCTAGGTATATGATAATGGACGGAACATGCGTTCACCACTTTAATCCTGAGACAAAACAAGTCACAACGATGGAAACATCCTTCATCCCCACCCTAAAAATCCCGGGTGCAAAAATCAGCCGGTAAGGTGAGATGCAGAAGGGGGTAATTATGGAGCATTACTTGCAAAAGGGCATAATTACCAATGTATCTTACTGTTGTAGCCTCCTGCGCCGTTTGAGACAGAGAAAAAAGGTGCTGAAAATTTGGATGCGTAGCTCTTTTGCATCAGGACAACGCACTGGCGAACAAAGCTCTCGCAACACTAAAAACTCTGCGTGATGCGGATTCGAATCCGCTGTATTCTCCAGATTTGGCTCCATATACTTTACTTTTCCCAAACCTAAAAAGCTCAAAAGACGATTTGACAATGATGATGCAGTGATTGATGCTGTGAACGCTTGTTTGGACTCGAAAGCGAAGACTTTATTTGAATGGTTTGCAGAAGTTATCTGATCGTGCCAGCAAGTGTATTAGTGTACACGGTTATTATATTGAAAAATAAAATGGTATTAAGAAATTTATCATTCTTTGTTAGGCTAGAAACTTTTCGACCCCTTCGTATGGAATGAGTAGGAAGGCAAATTACTTCAGCATCCGAGGCTGTATCATATAATTTGCAGTTCTCGCCTCTTTCCCACTTCACAAGATGCGCACATTTCGCCTGCTAGTCACCGACTGACTTTTGCCACAAAGGAACAATGCAGTTCGGCCACCAATTCCACCTATTCTATTCCCGCCAAGGTAGTTTCGTTGCAGCGGGGCTTTCCTTCATGTTTTCATGATTACAAACCTACGCCCCATATGCTTGAAGCGTTATCACAAATAGTTTTAAAATTTTCGTTCATTTACAGAATGTTACCTTTCTAAATTTACATCCATAGATTTATTATTCACCTAAATTATCATAAATAATGAATAAAATGTTACATGAAACAGCATGATTATACTGAAGTCACATTAAGTAAAAACAAAGAATTTATGAGATCATTATAGGTAATGTCGATAGTAGTGCTACAAATTCTATTGCCATGTAAATACCTTCGATATAGAAACAAATTGCTTTAATGTTACAGCTCAAGAAATTATGTAATTTCTTATTGCCAGGTAGCAAAACGTTCTTTCGATCTTCGCGTTTTTCTTTCAAGTAATAATATTTAAATCTAAAAGTATCGAACCAACACGAATGATAAGTAAATCCAAAGACAGCAAATACAGCGTCATTCAACGGAAAATGATAAAATGTTTGTTTGTACCATACAAACTCGATTTATTTCTTATTTCTTTTTGTAAATGCGGTTGCAGTACTAATGCAGAGCAGATGTTACAACAGAACCGAAAATGCGGTCGTTCAAAACCGCATATCGACAGGCTCAAATACCACGCGCCGATATTCGTTTCGCGGTCGTAACACGGTTTGAATGTCGACTGTCGCTGTTAGTCACTACAAAACTTCTTGCAGTTAAGTGGTCAAGAGATGGTAGGGAGGCTGGGGAGAGGGGAGGGGATGTGGTATGCAATATGACATAAACGTGCGCGGGCAAAGCCGCAGGTAAAAGGCTAGTTTAATATAAATTGCGCTGGTGTACAGAAGCGCTAACTGTATTTCTCATGAAAAGAAATACATTACTTCTTACATGTATTAAGGCTCAAACTTACTAACTTTCATAAGTGACTCCTTGCGTGGTTCTCATTCCAAGTAAACATATTTCTCAATGGGACGTCACTCTATTTTCCCTCGGACTGGTGTTTGCTTAAAATAATACGCTCCAGCAAATGAACTGGAACGTCTCTGGGTGCTGGGCCTATAGCCAGTTTTTATTTGCTTTCCTCGAGGGCAGCGTGTGTAGCGGAACTCGGAGCTGTGTAGTAATCGCTAGCCACCTGTGATAAAAAAATAAATAACAAAAATGCTCTTTTAAGGTTGTGGAGTTACACAGGTCAGCGGCGTTTGTGGGTCTGTCACCATTCCACAGTAAATCGTGTGATTCACCTGATCAAATTCGATTTTTGATTTGACCCATTCCTGTAGCGGGCAGTTTGTTTACCCGTCTCATAGGAGAACTTAGTATTTAATTTGTCCACTTTTTTATATCCAGGTAAGGTGAATCCTGACAGTCCTGGCACCGGCACCACTAGTATAAATTACAGCTTACCTGTCACAGCCTTAGCAAGACAAATTTAAATGAGCGTACATTCATTACAGAACCATTTTGTTAAAACACTGACGGTTAAAATCTATAACCGATTGTATTGTCACAATCATTTAAAAAATAATTTTCAACAATATTAGCAATAAAATTATTTAGAGATTTTAATTTTCTATGAAATATTTGATCATTTTTTGACTAAGAAATAAGAGAACTGAATAAGCCCCTCTTCTTCTCAGACCCTCACTGCTAGAAGGTTGAATTTCTTCTATCTCAAATTATGTTCCGAATTAACGCAATATAAATCAATTGCGTCTTTAATTTGAGAGTAGTGCGCATAACCATGCACCCATGCGGTGACTTAGTTGGAAACAGGGTTAATTTAAGCCAGAACGTACCGGAACGGCGTTTCAGTACCTCCCAGAGAATGTTCTTTGAACTCAGTGGAACAAGTTGGCAGCGGAGATTTGAAATATATATGTATTAAAGGGCAGCGTAACTATAATTTGGCACTGTACCGGCACCAGCGCGAAGCAATGGAAGTTAGGCGATGTGTGGACCTGATACCTTTTGCGTGAAAAGGAAAATTAATTTACCTGAAAACGTCGGTTTATGCCATGCGAAAAGTAGTAATGAACAAATCGCAATATAATAATTACGTGTCATCTTATCGACAGAGTGATGTATTTTGTCTTCGACAACATTTTACTCACATGGATGAATTTAAAATATCCAACCAGACAGTGTTGATGCAATCACTAAACTATATTTGAAATATCTTACGACATTGCAGCTACACATTACATTAACTTTATGGTACTGGGTGTAGGGTGTAGTAATAATGTATGGATGAAAGGTTTTTCGAGGAAAACACTAGAAAATAATTTAAGCGAATCGATTTTGATCAATGCATTGACTGCAGTAGACAAATTCAGTGATATCGATATGAAATTCAGTGACTGAGATACGTAATCCATTCATTTAACGATAAATATAGGACTCACGACTTGAGTATTTTTCGTTGATTTAATATGTTAGTTCTCTGTTCTGCGAACTTGAAGTTTAAAGAACGTTGTTATGGATTGGAATAATTCGCAGTGTACTGTCTGGAGGGTTCATACGGTTGAAGGCCAGCGGTAATGGTATCTGTTCTGGTAATTCGGAGAAAAAAAGGTTACTATTAAAGGCGAAGCTGCTTCTCCGTTCCACAGCTTAATTTTGGGTTGTCATAAGAGAGCTATTCGGAAAGTAAGGTCCTATTGGTCATGAAATGGGAACGACTGGGAAAATCTAATAACATTTACTTGCAACGGTTAACTACACCTTTGAGCTGCTTCTACATATATTCGCTGCTCAGACTTAAACATCTGTTTTAGCGTTGCACCAGCTTTCCGATACCCTCGTCATAGAAGGTAGACGCCTGTTCTTTCAACCAACTGTCTGCGCTGGTTTACAGTTCGCTGTCAGTGCCATATCACCATAGGCAGCGTTTCATGCGAGCAGAGATTAAACTGCAGGGCAGTCAATTACGGCCTGTATTTTGGGTGATCACTTCCCACAGAAAACACTACAGCGTCTTCGTTGCCTCTGTGGAGTGCGGCTGAGAATTGTCATGAAGAAGGAAACAAATGCTGATTGTTATGTGGGCTGCATGGCATCAGGCGAAATCTCTCACCAGACACTCATACTTGGCGAGACACTATTTTCTAGGCATCTTTACGTGCCCACTGTGTTCCCAGAAATGGAAAGGTGACGCGACGCGATCAACGATCATATTAGAAACACTGCCCAACCACCTGCGCAAAGCTTTAGCGGATTTTCACTGTGGTTTTCGTTTAACGTCCGATCGGACGTTACTTTCCGAATAGCCCTTGGACGTCTCCAAGAATCTGAGGATATCTGTGTTGTGGCGATAATGGATATGGACTCAATGTCTTAAGACTCTGTGGGTTTTCGCTTAAAATCCACTGTATGCAGGCATTACATTGGGTTGGTGCACAACTTCGTAGCGTTTTGCCTTAAGTTGAATAAACACAACGGATACACATAGGAGACTTTAGTCATCAACGATATATTCTTCATTATTGAGTCTGCCAAGACTACACGAATGTAGAAATCACATGGTTTTAAGGCGAAGAAATCGTCCTACTGTGACTGTAGTGCATTTTCATCTTGAAGGGAAGTTCCTTGAAGGCTGTAAGGATAGAGTGAAAAAGGAGAAAATCTAAGGGCGCAAGATAAGGTGAAAAAGGTGGGTGACTTCCCTACCCAACTCCATTATAGTGTTTTCTCAGTCCAGCACAATGCAGGCGAGCGCTATAGTGGAGTAGTATCACTATTCAGTCTACCTGGTCGTCGTTCTTGGTCTGAGTTTGCCGTCGCGTTTCCAACAGATGCATAACAAATTTTGTGGATGTGTTTAGATCTGTATAGGGGGACTTTGTAAGGTTCATAGTCGGTAATAGTGAAGAATTACATGATCTATGGATGGAATTAACCTTTTTAATGAATACAAAATATGGATTGAGAGTAAATCTAAGACGGAAGCAATGAGAAGTAGCAGAAAAGAGAAAGTGAGAAACTTAACATCAGGATCGATAGTCACGAAGTAGATGTATTTCAGGACTCCTATCTATCCAGAAAAGTTACCAATGACCGACGGAGCGAGGAGGACATGAAAAGCACACTAACACTGGCATAAGGGGCATTCCCGCCCAAAAGAAATCTACTAGTATGGAACATAGGCCTTAATTTTTGAGGAAGAAATTTCTGAGAATATACGTTTGTGGCACAGCATTGTTTGGTAGTGAAATATGGACTCTGTGAAAACTGGAACAGAAGAGAATAGTAGCAATTGAGTTGTGGTGATAGACGAATGTTGCAAATAAGGTGGACTGATAAAGTAAAGAATGAGGTGGTGGCGCTGCACAGAATATGAGCAGAAAGGAATATGTGGAAACACTGACAAGGAGAAGGTACAGGATTATAGGACATATGTTAAGAAATGGGTGAATGATTTCTGTGGTTCTAGAGGGAGCTGTAGAGAGCAAAAACAGTAGAGGAAGATGGTGATTAGAATACATGCAGGAAAATATTGAGGACGTAAGCTGCAAGCGATACTCTGAGGTGAAGAGGTTGTCACAGCAAACTAGTCAGAGAACTGATGACAACCGCCCTTACCCCCCCCCCACAAACACACACAAAATAATCAGTTTTGTTATGGGTGGCCAAAGAAAACATTTAAGGCACACCACTGCTCAGTATCCACACGAAAAGGGCGCAGGAGGTGGCTGCATTGCGTCAACGAAAACACACCTTCACACCTTAACTTTGTAAGTAGGCTGTTTGTTTTCTTTATGTAAGTAGGCTGTTTGTTTTCTTATTGGCAACGTTACGTAGCGCTCTATATGAAAATCACTGGCTGTGCTGTGTGCAGTCTGTGGCTAGTTTGCATTGTTGTCTGCCATTGTAGTGTTGGGCAGCGGCAGCTGGATGTGAACAGCGCGTAGCGTTGCGCAGTTGGTGAGCCGCCAGCAATGGTGGATGTGGGGAGAGAGATGGCGGAGTTTTGAAATTTGTCATGAACTGCTATATATATATTATGACTATTAAGGTAAATACATTGTTTGTTCTCTATCAAAATCTTTCATTTTGATAACTATGCCTATCAGTAGTTAGTGCCTTCCGTAATTTGAATCTTTTATTTAGCTGGCAGTAGTGGCGCTCGCTGTATAGCAGTAGTTCGAGTAATGAAGATTTTTGTGAGGTAAGTGATTTGTGAAAGGTATAGGTTAATGTTAGTCAGGGCCATTCTTTTGTAGGGATTTCTGAAAGTCGATTGCGTTGCGCTAAAAATATTGTGTGTCAGTTTAAGCACAGTCTTTTATAAATATTTCTAAGGGGACGTTTTATGTCGACCCTTAGCCGAGGATACCTCACTGGAATCTTATGATTTTTTTCTTGTAGTTTGTGTAATTAGTGTAGATTTTGTTTATTGCTATTGCGTAATTGTAGAGAGAATCTCCTTTGTAGTTGCAGTCTTTCATTGTTGTACAGTAAAACAGTTGTGGCATGCATGTAGATTTGCACCAAGTATTTCGCAGCTGCACTTGCAATTAACTAGATATTATTTTCAGTGCTATGTTAATGTGTTCTCTTATTTATGCTCTTCAAATTGTGTTTTACTGTGTTGTGTGAAATATTGTGACAATAATGGCGTATGAAAAACGTAATACTAGGCTCCAAAGTAAACTGAGAAATGACAGTGAAGACGAAAGCAGTGTGTTAGCGCCACCGAGTAATGAATTAACTAATGTTCAAAGTAGTAATTTGGTAATTGTACATAGGGAAATGGAGCGGGCTGCAAACAATAGTGTAGACAGTGAAACAGTTAGTGAACAGGGAAGCATTATCGATCGATCGGTCGGCAACAGCTTGCCTCAGGAATCCGAAATGACAGGACACAATCTTGCAAATACTGTAGATTCAGGTTTTGCGTCCTCACCCTTTTCTCAAATAAGTCAAGACACATTTTCTGCTTTTCAAACTGCGAATATTGCCGGTTCAAATGCATTGCCGAATAGCACTGAGGAACATGTTTCAGACAACAGTGCATTGTTATCACAATTAATGCAACAAATGGGACAAAAGCTTCAAAAGTTAGACACAATGGAACAAAATCAGACACACAGCAAAAGCTTCGAAAGTTAGACTCAATGGAACAAACTCTCGAACAAACACGAAGATATAACTGCTGAGTTGCATAACATTGAATCGAAATGTCAAAAAGTCTAATGATGTAAAACCACAAATTTGTGAGCATTTCCAACCTATATTTTCGCGTCATGAAAATGCATTACAGAATCATGAAGCAGCCATAAAAGAACTGCAAACTATTGTTCATGAAAATCATGAGACCTTGCAAGCTAAAATGGACTCAGTTGCATCTACCGATTCGGTTACGCAACTTGCAAAAACTCAGGAAAACTTAAAGGACACAGTAGAAAGACACATGGAGGGAATTAGTTCATTATCAGAGAAAGTAGTTGAACTTTCGGATCAGCTAAATAATTTATCTACGAAGGTAGATGATAATCTGAATGACACAAAACCGGTAGTCTTTAATGATACAGAAGAGTGCGAACAAATTAGGAAACTGAAACAAAATCTGAATCAATTCAATACACAGTACAAAAGAGAAATCCGGGAAGTACAAGACCAGCTGACACAGGTAATACAAGAATTACGTATTTCAGAGGACACTCGCGCCCCAATATGGGAAGAGGGACATAGAAATACGGAACAGCCACAAAATAATAACACAGGGCATTTCGGAAGTTATGAAATAAATTGGCAATGTGCCCCGAATTTTGAGATGGAACCGCCGACACGACGTAACAATGACAGACATGCTACTCGCCGACACGATGATTTTGACTATAAGCTGTTCATTACATGTAAATTCAAAACGTTTAAGAATTCTGCCAACGACATTCATCCACAAGCGTGGCTCCATCAATTCTCATTGTTTTCCTCCCAACTGGTCATTGGAGCACAGGTTAGAATTTATGTGTGGCTACTTGGAGAATGAACCAGCTGTAAGAATGCGATCGGTCATTCACGATTGTCACAGTGAAGGAGAACTTTACCATGCGTTCCTCTCAGCATATTGGTCACAAGCTACACAAGACCGAGTAAAACATAGCATCATGATGATGAAACACTTTGAACAATCTGAATTTTCCAGTCTTGTCAAATATTTTGAAGACATGTTGCACAAGAATCAGTACCTGTCAAACCCATACAGCCCCTCAGAACTCATCTGCATTTGCTTAATCAAATTACCTGAACATTTACGGCATATTATTTTGGCAGGATGTTGCAAAGACGACATTGAAGCTTTTCAGGGACTCTTACAAGAACTGGAAATTGACACTGACAATCGCAGAACGCGAAAACAGGAGCACAACAATTACAGGTCACATCCGTCACAATTCCGCGATGACAGAAACAATAACGGGACACAAGTCTATTCTTACAACGCAAATCGTGACCAAAACAGTCACCACCCATATGACAACCACTGGCAGAGTAATAATAGTTACAGAGAAAGATCGCATTTCCATAGTAATGAATATGACAGAGACAATCATAGAAACAGACAATATGGCAACCAGAACAATTATTATCAAGGGAGACAGAATAACTTCAGACGCAACGGTCCACCGTGCAGTGATAATTCAGGGAGAAATTCTCCACCACTTAACTGACAAGAAAGAAACTACAGGAACTACCGACATGACGACAGACGATATAATCATAACGACAGACGTGAATTTCATCAGAACTGGCGGGATTCTCGTCACGGTGAATTTGTAGAAGTTAGGTCTCCAAATCCCAATAACGACGCGCGCCAACAAAGAAACAATGACTCGCACCCCAGGCAGCCACCTGCGCCGGCTGGCTCAGGGATAAATAACATAGACGCTAACATTGAGAAAAATTTTAGCACTCCTTACCGACGTATACAGCATGATAATTGCTTTGAAGTTGAAACTCTGCATACTAGGAAGAGCAAAACACCACATTTCACATGTAAAACCATTTATTGAGAGATAATCTGCTTTTTAACTTTGTCTTTGCCATAACTTTTCACTTCACATTTCTAGTATGCTTTGTCAGACTTAAGAAACTGTTAATATGCAACATTTTGGTTTGCTTAAGAGTGGATTCTGGATTTGAGGTGCTTTCTGTGAAATACCAGATGACACAGTGGTTGGTTTGTGTGACAGCTACACGATTTTATCACGACGCTACTAATGAGTGACAATTTACAATGTTGCTTTTGCGGTGTATCTGTTTTATATCTGCACAGTTTTTCTGAATTCTTCTGTAAAGTAAAACATGTTTTAGTAGTAACTTTTGTGGTATAGCTAGTGTGACAGCCTTTTCCGTAGCACAACAATACGTTACAGCACAGTAATTTCTCCATCACAACAATAAGCGTAATAACTAAGATATCTATACGCAAAGCATTTCACTTTTGTTTATCATGAGGTAAGTACATTGACTTCTGCAGAACTTAGCTTTTGGAGGACAATAACTAAGACACTTCCACAGAGATTATCTTACAGCAAGACGCACATTTAGCGCTACAGGACACGCATTTGAGTGCTTAATTTTGTACTTAAACCATTTATTTTTCAAGATTTTTGAATTACAAAGAAAGTTTTCCGTGATAAATTTCATTCCATTGCTGTAATCTGTAACACCTGAAGGTATAATTACATTAATCCTCAGGGGGGTACACGCTTACTTTGTGTACCATGTGTTTGGCAAGCACAAGGAGCCCTAGCTAATATGGTATTTGCTTACACAACTTTACACATCGGTACCATATTTCTCTAACACACAAATTACACAGCTATCTGATCATTTAACTGAGAGATAAACTTTTTTTTTACTACATCAGTGACACATGTTTACGCCATTACACAGTTGGATAACTTCGCACTTACTAAATTGTATTTTGTCTGTACTTTGTGAACTGTTCACATTTTTTTGGACCCATTGTGATATTATGAGAGCTTTGAATGATATATTTGGTATGGGATCACGATTTTTAAAGTACGTTTGAGGTAGATGACGCTATTTAAATGAGCAGAGAATTTTTTTAGGTTTTGAAATTATTGCAGGAAGCTACGACGTTTTTGACTGAGGTGTTATGATATTACGACGACGATGTGTATTATGCTGTTGAGGAATGTTTATTATATGTATTTATTATGATGAATTGTTGAAGATGTGTTGATGAATATGTATATGTGTAATAAGGTAAGGAATAAGGAGTAGTGGTTAGGGACTCTGACTTGTGAAAAAGGATGTTGGAAACCGAGAATCATACTTTGAGTTATGAAATGTGTGTAAATACGTGAATGTATCACAATGCCGGTGAAAATTTTTTGGACACTGTTATATTCATAAGATTTTGTTTGTACACATTTTCAACGCAAATTCTCGACCTGTGAAATTTTGTATATGAGACTCTCACTGTAGCGGAAACTGCTGTCGTAAATATTTCCATAAGAAGGTTAAGTGACCACCTGCATGTAATGCGTCATGGGCACCCAGCTGTCAGACGCCTGGAGAACAAGCCATTAGGGTGTGCCTTGTCAGAGGCACAGGTGAAGAAAAAAAAAAGCCATTATCCTCGCTATTGACATTCCTTTGTAGGAAGCATTGTAAATACGACACCCTCAAACTTGAAAACATGATTACACTGTAGAGTTCTTAATTTCTGATATTTACTGAAATGAAATGATCAGAAACATTTCATGTCTATTGTCTTGTTAGTGGAAAGATTGTTTACTGCATTATGAAATGCCATATGGCTAGTGAATGACGTTTCACGCCTTGCTTTGCCTATTTTATTTAATATCTAGTTTCTAGCTGCACTGCAGAATTGTTTAAAATAAAATTTTATGAATGTAATAATATAGATATTTTATGCCTACAGATCCAGTAAACAATAACTTAAAAAAAAGAAAACGAAGGAGCACAAAGACATTTCCCTTCACAGGACTTGCATACATAATTTTCTTTTCAACTACTTGGTAATATTTTTCGTAGAATAAGTTGTGGTGCACCACTTTAATTACATAGACATTAAGATGTGAATATACATTTCCCTTGTCTGCATTGTTGTCTTTAGTGTACTATTTTCCTACTTGAGCTTTGTCATGCTTAGGTATAAGTTATAGCATTTATTGCTGATGTTTGCCAAGCATAGTGTTACTGAATTTGACTTTGTATTACGCTGTTAAGCCAGTTTTACTTTTCTTGTTTGCTGCACAGTGCTTTATATTAGTTGTAATATTGCAATTGCTTTGCCTATTTAAAGTTTTTGTCATTGATATTTGTGTTAATTGTTTTGTGCTGCTGCATTGCCTCGTCCCTTAGTTTAGCATCTGAGCTCAGTAGATTTAAGTTAGCTTAAGAGGGGGTAGCCTATAAGAGAATGAGTTGCGATGAATTTGAAGAAATGCACTGAGAGGATATACGAGAAAAGTACAGAAAGCAGGTATAGATAAGATTTTTGGGAATAATGATGAACGAAGGGAGATCTCCATACAAAATACTGCAGTAAAACAAACCCTGTCCTTTCCTTGTATTATTCCGCTATATGTTTGTGTACCCTTGTGTATTTGTTCTTCCTGTGTATTTATGTGTATCTGACAAGATTTATGTTGTAGAATTTTTTCTTCTAATACTAAGCACCATTCATTATGATGAGGAATACTGTTATCCTCAAATACAATTGGCATTAATATGTTATTTACCTTGTAAATATGCTTAGACATTATTTATTCTGTTTTGTTTTAATGCTTATGTGTACAGTTGATGTTTCAAAAGTTATTCTGATCTTTTATGTATTTACTTACCTCATAATTCCTGTAACACTGATGTATATGTTTATTTCTATTATTTTGTAAAGCCTGTATTACTACAAATGTTATCTGTATTATTGTGTTTTTAATGATGTATTTTGTACCTTTGTTGTTGTATTTTTATGTTATAAAATTGTAATTGACACCAGTTCATCTCATTAAGTAACTTGTACATTACATTTCACTGCACACGTTTCTGTTGGTCATAGTATATGGACAATATGTGAGAAGTAGGGACTGATAGTGTTTGCACGTGTTAATAATTCAGCAAGGGACTGGATAACAGCATTGCTGGTTCTAAGGACAATTCCAAAAAACTTTGTGAGTGTACAAGTGGTGGTTTATGGACTTGCTATATTCTCCGCAAGACTCTTCGATGGTGAATGTGCACCTGCACAGTCGCAACAGATGGCTGCTGGCTGTCTCTACAAGGACTTGTAACGCCGGAAATGCATATCCTCCTATTTCCATCTATTGTACTATTTTTTTCCTTGCTTTGTTACCTCAAGATATGACATTTCTGTCTCTTTGTATATTTTAATTGTTTTACTATTTGTATATTTATGCATTTATGTCGATGTATAATTGGTTTGTTTCGTAAATATTATTTGTATTTTTACGCTGGGTCTTGCCTAGGGAAAACTGCTATCGAACGATTACGTCGATAGGTCGTGAGAAGAATCAAAGTGTGTAGGATCTTTGGTAGTGTTAACTCTGCCGCGTGGAGCGCCGGCTGAGCAGAAGGAGTCTGGGGGGAGTAGCGAGTGGAGCAGGTGTGTTGTGTGACGCTCCCACGAGTTGCCGCGCTTTCGGGGTTTGGCAGCATGTAATTGCGCTCGACTTGCGATGATAGTTTCTGACATGGTGTCGCGGACGGGAAACATTAACTAGCGCACATTAACTAGCGCACATCAAGAGCCCGTTTCGTCTGGTGACCGTGTCGAGAAGAAGGCGCGCCAACATCCAGCTTCTGCAACAGCGACGGCCGACAATGAGTTACTGTCGCCACCTCCTCGATCGACGGCTTCAAACCTTCAATCAACCATCAAGGAAGACTGGAAGCAAGTAAAGTTTTAGAACTGTATAGCAGACCTCAGCTTTTCAAACTGTACCATTTTCGTAACTATAATAACAGCAACTTAGCATGAACTTTTGTTGCTCATTGTCCCAATTGCATTACCAAGCAGGGTCCCCTCCTTTTCCGAAATGAACCCGAGTGTCGTTGAAATTTAAACGCCAGCACTAAAGTAATATAGCTAATTCTATTTCACTGCTTTAATTTCAAAGTTCAGTTAGCTGGCTACAATATTCAGATTACACAAGCACAAATTAAGAGTGCGAGTTTTGTTATCGTATTTTAGCTTACCTGTGACTGCAGCTCAGCTTGGTACGTACTAAATTTTACTATTATTAATTGTTCAGAATCATTTAATTCAAGTTCAAAGTTAAATCTCTTATTTTCAAATTGCGTAGATTCAAGTAGTTTTTTGAAATGATTGTTGAGGTAGTCCAAGACTAACCGTATTTTACTGAATTTCGATGTGCTTCAGAAAGCAAGCTCACTATTAACTTCAGTCACTAAATTAACTTTCGATTTTCCGGTTTTATTAATTCTTTGCTAAATTAAGTCAGAATGTAGCGAAATTTATTACTTCTGACAAACTTTCAGTTTTCACACTACACGTGTCAACCTTCAGTTGCCACGCTTCTAGTGCTAATTATATGTGTAATAACCTTTCTTTTTCAGTTACTATAGTAATTGTCCTTAGGACTGGCGACCGTGATTTCCCCCAAATCTCAAATACCTAATTACCGCTAGTTAATTGTTAACGTAACGGCTGCACATTTACTTTCTTTATTAAGTTTACCCCTTTTCAAAATTAATTTCCACCAGTTTCATTAGCACATTTCCATTCATTAAGATGTAACCCTTTCCTCCCTCTTTACCGACAGGTTAACTTCGGTGACGATTGCTTTTCCAAAACTCCCATTAGGTACACGTGGTTTCATCTTTCACTGTCATTAAGGTCGGTAAGTGAGGGGGAGGTTACAGACTACAGTGGGTTTGCATCTGCATCTTTGATGGCCCACCAATACCATTATTTCTACAAGGACTGCAGTGGGTCTGCATCTTTGATGGCCCACCAATACTATTATTTCTACAAGGACTACAGTGGGTCTACACCTTTGCTGACTCACCAGTACCATTATTTCTACAAGGACTGCAGTGGGTCTGCACCTCTGGTGGCCCACCAATACCGTTATCTCTACCAGGACTACAGTGGGTCTACTCTGTGATGACCTACCTACCAATATTCTTCAAAACTTCGACTGACTCTGCTGTGGGTTTGCTCTGTTGTGGCCCATTACCTGTCTGCATGTCAAGTCAGCACTGTCTTTCTGTTGGAATGACAACACTGCTTCTTCAAGACTGCATGGAAATCCACTACTTCTGTGTGCAATTTATTTTACTAATGAGACTTTGTGAAAAAATACTGTAATTCCTATTATGATGAATGATCAGGATTATCTTAATGGACTGTGAGAAAATTTTAGCTTTTGACCAACATTGTATCAATAAGTGTGTGCATTTGATATCTTTGTTATTGTAATTATGAAAAATTTTTCAAATCTGTATTGGCCACTGCCCAAAACAATTTGTAAAATTTTTTGTGGGGAGTATGGGGGCTATGTAAGTAGGCTGTTTTCTTATTGGCAACGTTACGTAGCGCTCTATATGAAAATCACTGGCTGTGCTGTGTGCAGTCTGTGGCTAGTTTGCGTTGTTGTCTGCCATTGTAGTGTTGGGCAGCGGCAGCTGGATGTGAACAACGCGTAGCATTGCGCAGTTGGAGGTGAGCCGCCAGCAGTGGTGGATGTGGGGAGAGAGATGGCGGAGTTTTGAAATTTGTCATGAACTGCTATATATATTATGACTATTAAGGTAAATACATTGTTCTCCATCAAAGTCTTTCATTTTCCTAACTATGCCTATCAGTAGTTAGTGCCTTCCGTAGTTTGAATCTTTTATTTAGCTGGCAGTAGTGGCACTCGCTGTATTGCAGTACGAGTAATGAAGACTTTTGTGAGGTAAGTGATTTGTGAAAGGTATAGGTTAATGTTAGTCAGGGCCATTCTTTTGTAGGGATTTCTGAAAGTCAGATTGCGTTGCGCTAAAAATATTGTCAGTTTAAGCACCGCTGCAGTCGAGCCAGGTACAGGAGAGAGGAGCAAAGGGCCGGCTGTGGGGGGAAAATCCCGGTATGGGAAAATTCCGTCGTCTTCATCCATTAGACGTTAGAATAAACAGTTTTTGTTAAATTGTTCATTTCTTTTATTTTATATTTCTGTGTATTTTATTAAGCCGAAATTCTAACTGAAGCATAGAATATTTGACTGCAGGATAACAGATAGATTGTTATTTGCAGCGAGTTAGCTGCGGGGTATGAAAGCAGACATGTGCTGTTTATTCTAATGTCTAATGGATGAAGACGACGGAATTTTCCCATACCGGGATTTTCCCCCACAGCCGGCCCTTTGCTCCTCTCTCCTGTACCTGGCTCGACTGCAGTGCTGTTTATTCTAATGTCTAATGGATGAAGACGACGGAATTTTCCCATACCGGGATTTTCCCCCACAGCCGGCCCTTTGCTCCTCTCTCCTGTACCTGGCTCGACTGCAGCGGGGTATGAAAGCAGACTGCAGATACAGATTGTTATTTACAGCCAGTTAGCTGTGGGGTATGAAAGCAGACATGTCTGGCGTTCCAAAACGGACCCCGCGCGTGAGGACCTTCGGGTCCAGCCCACCATCCCTGTGCCTCATCGGACTTCCAAGACGCTCTATCCGTGAGTCGCTGCTCCTGGCCGTCCTCAGTTTCGCCGGGACGCTTTGCTGCGGGGCACTCAGCTGGCCTCTCGTCGGCGAATGATGCTGCCCCTCCTACGCAACCCGGAAAAGCGGCTGCAGCTGGCGACAACTCGATGGAACAGGATCCACCTCCCGCCGGTTGTAGCGCTGTTCCCTCGAAACCTGGCCCTCCGCGGCCGTTGAGGTGACCAGCTCTTCACCCGTTTTGTTCCCCCTTTTTTCTGCTTAGCGATGGCTTTGTTACATTGGAACATAAGAGGTATTCGATCTAATCAGGAGGAATTACAACTGCTCCTCCGCCTGCACTATCCGCTCGTCCTTGGTCTCCAGGAAACCAAGTTGCCCCCAACTGACCGTATTGCTTTTACCCACTATACCTCGGAGCGGTCTGACCTCACCCCTGTGGACGGTATTCTAGCTCATGGCGGGGTCATGTTGCTCGTTTGGGACGATGTCTACTACCGTCCCATCCCACTGACCACCCCACTCCAAGCAATAGCTGTCCGTATTACTCTGTCTTTACTTTTTTTGTTTGTACCGTCTACACTCCATCGTCATCTGCAGTTAGTCAGGCTGACATGACACACCTGATTGTTCAGCTTTCTCCGCCGTTTGTATTGCTTGGCGACTTCAATGCCCATCATCCCCTTTGGGGCTCTCCTGCATCCTGTCAGAGAGGCTCCCTCTTGGCGGATGTCTTCAACCATCTCAATCTTGTCTGCCTCAATATTGGCCCCCCGACTTTGGTCTCGGACTCTACTCATACCTACTCCCACTTGCACCTCTCCATCTGTTCTACCACTCTTGCCCGTCGGTTCGAGTGGTATGTCCTTTCTGACACCTATTCGAGCGACCACTTCCCCTGTGTCGTTCGTCTCCTGCACCACACCCCATCCCCACGTCCTTCGAGCTGGAACATACCGAAAGCTGACTGGGGACTTTACTCCTCCCTGGTGACGTTTCCGGACCACGATTTTCTCAGTTGTGACAGTCAGGTCGAATACCTCACGGCTGTTATCATCAATGCTGCCGAACGTTCCATACCTCGTACTACCTCTTCTTCACGTCGCGTTTTCGTCCCCTGGTGGAATGAGGCTTGTAGAGACGCTAGCCGTGCTCGACGACGTGCTTTACGCACCTTTCGCCGCCATCCTACGTTGGCGACTGGTATTGGATACAAACGACTCCGAGCGCAATGCCGTAGAGTCATCAAAGACAGCAAAAAAGTTTGTTGGGCCTCTTTCACCAGCTCCTTTAACAGTTTTACTTCCTCTTCTGTCGTCTGGGGTGGCCTGCGCCGGCTGTCGGGCATTAAGGCCCACTCCTCAGTACCTGGTCTGACTTCAGGTAATGAGGTCCTTCTTGATCCTGTGGATGTCTCCAACGCCTTCGGCCCCTTTTTCGCGGAGGTTTCATGCTCCGCCCATTACCACCCTGCCTTCCTTCCCAGGAAAGAGGCAGAAGAGGCTCGGCGACCTTCCTTCCACTCGCTGAATCTGGAAACTTATAATGCCCCCTTTACTATGCAGGAACTCGAATGTGCACTTGCACTGTCCCGGTCCTCTGCTCTGGGGCCAGATGCCATTCACGTTCAGATGCCATTCACGTTCAGATGCTATTTACCTTCAGATGCTGGCACACATTTCTCCGGCAGGCAAAAGCTTCATTCTTCGTACCTACAATCGCGTCTGGCCCGAAGGTCAGGTCCCCATGCGTTGGCGTGACGCCGTCGTTGTTCCTATACCCAAACCCGGTAAAGGATAGACACCTTCCTTCTAGTTACCGCCCCATTTCTCTTACAAGCTGTGTCTGTAAGGTGATGGAGTGCATGGTTAACGCTCGGTTAGTTTGGATTCTTGACTCTCGATGGCTACTTACCAATGTTCAATGCGGCTTTCGTAGCCGCAGCTCCGCTGTTCACCATCTTGTGACCTTGTCGACATTCATCATGGACAACTTTTTGCGAAAGCGCCAAACAGTAGCCGTGTTCTTCGATTTGGAGAAGGCTTATGATACCTGTTGGAGAGGAGGTATCCTCCGCACTATGCACAGGTGGGGTCTACGCGGTCGCCTGCCCCTTTTTATTGATTCCTTTTTAACAGATCGAAAGTTTAGGGTACGTGTGGGTTCCATATTGTCTGACGTCTTCCTCCAGGAGAACGGAGTGACTCAGGGCTCCGTCTTGAGCGTAGCCCTTTTTGCCATAGCGATCAATGCAATTATGGATTGCATTCCACCTAATGTCTCAGGCTCTCTCTTTGTCGATGACTTCGCGATCTACTGCAGTGCCCAGAGAACATGCCTCCTGGAGCGCTGCCTTCAGCGTTGTCTAGACAGCCTATACTCATGGAGTGTGGCAAATGGCTTTCGGTTCTCTGAAGAGAAGACGGTTTGCATCAACTTTTGGTGATATAAAGCGTTCCTTCCACCATCCTTACCTCCCATTCGTGGAAACAACTAAGTTTCTAGGGCTCACACTGGACAGGAAACTTTGGTCTCCGCACGTCTCTTATTTGGCTGCCCATTGTACACGTTCCCTTAATGTCCTCAGAGTTCTTAGTGGTTCACCTTGGGGAGCGGATCGCACTGTCCTGCTTCGCTTGTATTGGTCCATAGTCTGATCAAAGCTGGATTATGGGAGCCTCGTCTACTCGGCCATCCCTCTTACGCCGTCTCAACTCCATCCACCATAGGCGGTTACGTCTTGCGACTGGAGCATTCTACACTAGTCCCGTCGAGAGTCTTTATGCTGAAGCTGCCGAATTACCATTGATCTACCGGCGCGACGTACTGTTTTGTTGGTATGCGTGCCGGCTGTTGCCAATGCCCGACCACCCCTCTTATCAGTCCTTCTTCGCTGATTCTCTCGACCGTCAGTATGGTTTGTATGTCTCTGCCCTGCTGCCCTCTGGAGTCCGCTTTCGTCACCTGCCTCGACAATTGGATTTTGCCCTCCCTACCATCTTCAGAGAGGGTGAGAGCCCGACACCACCTTGGCTCCAGGCTCCGGTTCATATTTATCTCGACCTCAGCTCGCTCCCAAAGGAAGGTACTCCGGCTGCAGTGTATTGCTCACGGTTTGTCGAACTTCGTGCGCGACTTGCCAGTCACACCTTTATTTACACTGATGGCTCCAAAACTGACGATGGTGTCGGCTGTGCCTTTGTCGTCGGGGCCGTCACCTTTAAATACCGGCTCCTCGACCAGTGTTCCAGCTTTACGGCCGAGCTTTTTGCTCTCCATCAGGCCGTTCAGTATGCCCGCCGCCACCGCCATTCATCGTGTGTACTCTGCTTCGATTCACTCAGTGCTCTTCAGAGCCTTGCAACTCCATATCCGGTCCATCCCTTGGTGCAACGGATCCAGCAGTCCCTCCATTCTTTTGCTGATGGTGGCTCTCCTGTCAGCTTTCTGTGGGTTCGCGGCCATGTAGGAGTGCCTCGGAATGAGGCTGCTGATGCTGCAGCCAAGGCTGCAGTCCTCCTGCCTCGGCCAGCCTCCCATTGTGTCCCGTCATCTGACGTTAGTGGGGCTGTTTGTAAAAGGCTTGTGTCGTTGTGGTGGGATACTTGGTCATCACTTCAAGGAAACAAGCTCCGGGCAGTAAAACCGTTCCCAACTGCTTGGACAATCTCCTCCCGACCATCTCGGCGAGAAGAGGTCCTTCTGACCAGGTTGCGGATTGGGCATCGCTGGTTTAGCCACCGTTACCTGCTCTCCGGTGACCCAGCCCCGCAGTGCCCTTGGGGTCATGCATTAACAGTGCGCCATGTTTTATTGTCGTGTCCCCGTTTTAGTCAATCTCGTGTTGTCCTGTCTCTGCCATCTACTTTACAGGTTATTTTAGCTGATGACGCTCGAGCAGCTGCTCGTGTTCTTCGTTTCGTTACTTTGACTGGCTTGTCCAAAGACATCTAACTCTTTCACTTATTTTATCTGCATCTTTTAAGGACTTTCTGGTGTCCCCCCCCTTAAGTTTTACTAGATTCTATGTGCTCTAACAATTGTGACTAGGCGCTAATGACCTCAGTAGTTGAGCGCCCTTAAACCCCACACAAAAAAAAAATGACCAGAGGCGTGTAACATACTTGATTTGAGCATGACTGCAAAAATAAAATATGGGCCCTCCAAAATGAAATGTATTGTCAGTAGCTGCCATAACTTTAATTACAGCAGAAAGAAGTAGAAATTTAATGCAGTGTGTTGTATAATCCCACATAATACAAAGGGATTATTCGTTCACTGTTCTCAAAGTATTAAATAAAATTATTAATACTAGTAAATCTTATTTAAAATTAATGTCAGAGACTGAAACTCAGTATCAATAAGCGCAGGCCCATACGTCTACTTGTCGATTGATGTTCTTGTACTTACAAAACCTCACTGTAGTCACCTTGATCTCTAGTGAAACTGGACCATGCGACATGTTTTCTGTGATGTGAAGGTATTGATTGTTTCACTGATATCAATGGATTTAGCTCTTTAACTTTCGATACTTAGGAGGATGAGTTCACAAAGTCTGTTCTGGACATAGAATTCCATAGTAGTTGTTTACAAGTCTGAGCTTCGAGAAAGTGTTCAGCTGAAGATACAACAACAGGAACAGCTAAAAACAGGTAAGATGCTGTGCATAAATTTGCAATGCTAGAAGCTGTGATGGAATCCTCTGTTACTAATAGTTTGTCGCCTATAGTGTTTTATGAGGCTATTTATTTTTCAGATTTTTTTCTGAAACCAGTTACCTGGCCATTCAATTTACTGGACAAATTCTCATCCATTTTGAAGTGCATCTGCTGCATTCTTAACCTCGTCAGTAGCAGAAATTGGAAATATTTTGAAAATACTGATAGAAAAACATGTTTACATAAAAAATAATTATTATAGGGAGTAGTGGATAAGGAGTGTGCTGGGGCTTTTAGGTATCAAATTGAGATGCTAATTAATTACATTGTGACAGCTGACTGATTTATGAGATTAACCTGTTCTGCTATGTAGTTTGACCCCTGTGTGTTGATTTATAACTCTTCTGGGAATAAACTATCCTTCTGAGAAACCTCCACCCTTCCCGTACCCCGTACCCTAGCCCTCGGCGGAAAAGGAAGCTTTTTTGGTCACCACCTGCTCAGTTTAGTTCTGAACCACTTCTTTTCCTGGGAACTTCCCCAGTCCTTCCCCACTTCCCCTACCCTCCCACACTTCTGAGTTCCTGGGAAAAACACTGTCTGTGCTGAGCAGCTAGAGAGGAAGGGTCTCGTGACACGAAATTCAAATAAGTGTCAATTACATTGCAGAGGACATAATATATTATTTATTTATAGAATTAAATTTGCATAATCTTTATTTAATCAGTCGACAGGGACAAGTCTCCTTCCCACCCCGACTTGTGAACTAGCACGAAAATGACCAGTGTGCCAGGTGCTGCCTCTGTTCCTGGCGGAGAAAGTGTTCAACTGACGAGTTATTGGTGTTGGACAGAGGAGTTTGTGTGTTAGCTGTAAGGGCACAGCTGAGGGCTGCGTCCATGGCCTACACAAGGAATATGTGGTGATAATGTAAGAGTGTATGGGGAATACTTTGAGGAAGTAGTGACGTCGCAGAGAGATGGGTTGAGGATGCGTTTCCAAATTTACAGAGACTGTGTTGAAGCTGTTCGTGTTTTTTGGAAAGGTTGATCAATCCACGATGCAGGAGATAACTCGTCCTATTCCACTACCCTAGAAGGGAACGAATCAGAGGTGCACGCCTTGGTGTATGGACCACTGCCGAGGGCTGAAAGAGGTTCGAAATTGGTGGAAAGCTCTCCTACAACTATTGCTGCTAGAATTTCTTTGTGGCAGGGAAACTGAACTGATAATTACCCTACAGCCTTGCGGCTTGAAACTGAAACTGCTTAAAATTGGTGGGAGGATAGGAAAAACTGTTGTGAAAAGACAATCGTCCACACTTAGAAAAACGCTCAAAAATAGATAACTGAAACGAAATTATAATTTTGCCTACACACAAAAAAATACTTTGTAACTCACCACATATAGTGGAAAACTTCGAACTTCACACAGAAAAAATCTGAAAAGCTTCGACGGAAAAACATATGTTCCAATAACACATTGCTTGCTACAGACATAAACATCTGTACAGGTATAAAAACAAACATCAGAAAATATTAATGAAATGGTCGCACAACAGAAAAGTGTATTACGAGAAAAATCAATCAATTTTTCCTAATTACGGTGCTAAACGATGGTGAAACAGAACCATAAACTTGTCTACACACAAAAAACGGCGTGTCATGAAAAACAAGAAAAATGGTGAAATTACTTTAAGATTCCTTTAATGCGGTACGCGCAACAAACATGTCAAATTTCTCGCTGCGCAACCAGCGTACTGGTTAGTTGACTGTTCTGCCATACAGAGGACGCCATGAGCACTGCCGCCAGGACTTGCCAGCACGGCAGCAAGCACGAGCCCGAGCCTGCAGCCGTGTGGCGGCGGTTCCCTTTGATCAGTCCATCGAAAGTCATCTGGGAGTCAGAATCTTTTGATATTCCGCATCTGAGATTCGTGTCCAATCTCTCTCTCTCTCTCTCTCTCTCTCTCTCTCATATAATCTCTACTATTTACTGTTGTAATACTTACACCTCAAACCTGTAGTCCAAGGTGTTCTGAGTCCTCCCACCACCACCACCACCACCACCACCACCACTTGTGAAATGGTTGCAAAAGACAAAATGTCGGTTGAGCTGCTGGAGAGGAAGGACAATAGGTACTTATTGAGTTTATTTTTGGAGGGTATTATCCTGCTGGATTGTTCTACAGCTGCCTGCACTCTCAGCTACCCCTGCTCCCCCTTTTCTCTGCCCCAACCTATTTTTTTCTGATCATGCACGTTTTGGTATATGTTCACCTTTCTGTGTCCTGTAGTCCATAATACCACTCGAAATTGGTGCGAAACAGTCCACAACCCGCCCCCCACTTTTCCTACGACAAAGCCTGCAGCTGTGGCGGTTCTTGGTCAGCTATGTGCTTTCAGGACAAAGATTCTCAATGTGGGTGGTCCGTTGCAGACTTTTCATTGACGATACTAAACCATGGGAGCCTCACAAATCTGCTGGTCCTTCTGCTGCTTGCCCCAAAGCGCTCACCTTGGTATATGGGGCTCAATTGTGCTGTTCACAGAGGGCGTTCGAAATTGGCGGAAATGCACCGGCCACTCTCATTTACTTGTAGGGTGGGTGAAGTGGTGTCTTTATTTTCGAGGGTAGTGTCCTACAGTGGCCGCATCCAATGTATGATATACACTCCTGGAAATGGAAAAAAAGAACACATTGACACCGGTGTGTCAGACCCACCATACGTGCTCCGGACACTGCGAGAGGGCTGTACAAGCAATGATCACACGCACGGCACAGCGGACACACCAGGAACCGCGGTGTTGGCCGTCGAATGGCGCTAGCTGCGCAGCATTTGTGCACCGCCGCCGTCAGTGTCAGCCAGTTTGCCGTGGCATACGGAGCTCCATCGCAGTCTTTAACACTGGTAGCATGCCGCGACAGCGTGGACGTGAACCGTATGTGCAGTTTACGGACTTTGAGCGAGGGCGTATAGTGGGCATGCGGGAGGCCGGGTGGACGTACCGCCGAATTGCTCAACACGTGGGGCGTGAGGTCTCCACAGTACATCGATGTTGTCGCCAATGGTCGGCGGAAGGTGCACGTGCACGTGAAGCTGGGCTACGGTCCCGCACACCGTTAGGCCGTCTTCCGCTCACGCCCCAACATCGTGCAGCCCGCCTCCAGTTGTGTCGCGACAGGCTTATGCGTGTTTGGCGCCGTGCAGGTGAGCGCCACAATCAGGACTGCATACGACCGAGGCACACAGGGCCAACACCCGGCATCATGGTGTGGGGAGCGTTCTCCTACACTGGCCGTACACCACTGGTGATCGTCGAGGGGACACTGAATAGTGCACGGTACATCCAAACCGTCATCGGACCCATCGTTCTACCATTCCTAGAGCGGCAAGGGAACTTGCTGTTCCAACAGGACAATGCACGTCCGCATGTATCCCGTGCCACCCAACGTGCTCTAGAAGGTGTAAGTCAACTACCCTGGCCAGCAAGATCTCCGGATCTATCCCCCATTGAGCATGTTTGGGACTGGATGAAGCGTCGTCTCACGCGGTCTGCACGTCCAGCACGAACGCTGGTCGAACTGAGGCGCCAGGTGGAAATGGCATGGCAAGCCGTTCCACAGGACTACATCCAGCATCTCTACGATCGTCTCCATGGGAGAATAGCAGCCTGCATTGCTGCGAAAGGTGGATATACACTGTACTAGTGCCGACATTGTGCATGCTCTGTTGCCTGTGTCTATGTGCCTGTGGTTCTGTCAGTGTGATCATGTGATGTATCTGACCCCAGGAATGTGTCAATAAAGTTTCCCCTTCCTGGGACAATGAATTCACGGTGTTCTTATTTCAATTTCCAGGAGTGTACATTCGCCCTGCAAGTTTCTCTCCAACACACTATGGTGACAAACTTTAAAGTTTGCACACCAAAGAAAACATTTTCTGCGTAACACAACCAGGGACGCCACATTGCTGTATGCCCTACATAAAAATACCCCTTGACAAACACACTACTTCTGAAGGGATTAACCTACAGCTATCTCCACACACCACCGCCTCCAGCTTCCCCACCCTACCCACATATATGTATTAACCTATCACACCCCTCTTTTACATGTCTGTCTTGTAAAATCGATGACACATCAAAAACTTCCATAATTTTGACATGAAAATGACAAAGTCCTTGTTGTTTAGGATCACCAATCTGAGTAAAAGTGAGAACTATTTCGTGTCCGACTTCAGGCTCGGAAACATCTGTGTTACAAGCTTTCGTGTGATGGAAACTTCCAGTGGAACAGGCCTACCTAACGTCAACCCACTGATTTCTTTGTTTGGTGGAGAAATTGGTATAATTTGAGTACTTCCTCGTATTCAAAATTAATGTATGTGGATGTGTTGTAAATAGTCATGTGGATGGATATTACACTCATTAAGAAGCATGGAATAACAGTACACAAGTTTCCTTCATATCTGTCAGCAAAACGTCATTTTTATGTTCGACAATATGCACATCTTCGATCTTGTCATTATTTTGTAATACGCTGCACAGTAAAACTACGAACTATATTGACAGCACTCTGCCCTCTGTTTCGACTTAAGCTGTTCCTTCATAGAACCTATCGGCTAAGAATCCTGAGCACAACTGTACACGATCTCTCTTTCTATGCATCTCCTGTATGTATTTGGCCAACCCTACCTGCAATATTGTCTCAGATTTAGTTTAAGTGATACATAGTAGGAAGGCACTATACCCACTACATTCATCTCATGATGGAACAGAGCGAGCTGAGTTCCATGGAATCAATGCACTTCTATATTTTGCTTTCACAAAGATCATAATACGTTCCAAACTTACACAATTGACCAACGCTAGATTGGTATTCTCATTCCGAATCCTTAACGACCTTTCTGTGAGACCCCGATTTACCCCTACACATGAGCAATACCACCTGACATCGGATCATGACGTCTGTCGTACCAAGAGTTTCCCCATATGCGTTTGTGTATTGTAAGCCACAGAAATGAATGCACCCTGATAGATTCCGTGTGTTGCTGTAAAGTTGACCATATCCAAAGGTTTTGGATTTGGGACATCAATGAGGTTAGCATTTCGCGTTGTTCTGAGTGACGTTAAAGTGCCAGATGCTTCCAAGAAACCCAAAGAAGGGATCGCTACAGATTTGCAACCACAAGCACGTTTGTGGACTTTATGGTATATATGTACCTTTAGGATCCCATGCACACGGAGTGTGGAGAATGTTTCAATGTTTAACAGTTTCAGGAGGGCTGTTGCTCATTGTGTTGTTTCAAACACACACGCACACGCGCGCACACGCGCACGCTTAGTAATGAGACAGAAATTGAGAACTAGGCTGTAAGGTCACTGGCTGAGAGCATCACAGAATAAAAGCCTTGGGACATTCTATTGACATGACAAGTCATCGAGTGCAGTAGTTTGGGATTCGAGTAATTGGGTAAAATGCGTTGGCATTATGGAAATTCTGCAAAAATGAGGATACTTCCATGTTTGCTCATGTGTGAGAAAATCCTATTCCTCCACTGGAGTGATAGACGACTGATGGTGTATACTGTGCTCTATGGGTTAAAGTCCAGCAGTATACACCCTGTTGCACATGCTGTTTCCAAAAATTCAGAGGTTAGTTTGAACAACACCTAGGACATCGAAACAGAACGTGTACCTGGGTGCAATATGAGGAATAATCAGTGCTCTCGGTCTCCTTGAAAATGGGACATCGTGACATCTACTACCCCATCACTGTGGAACATATTAAATGTAGAGGTCATTACCTTCAAACAACTGTTTGGAAATGCTCCACAATGTGGCAAACTCTTAGTTTCCATGTCTTATATCTTCCACGTTTTTGCCAGTAAGAAACACCGCTCCTGTCTTTTATTTCGATCACCCTGTGTGTGTTGGGGGGGGGGGGGGGGAGGGGGGCAGTGCACCCTATACCATGGGATGTCCAGCTTTCTGTGAGAGCAAAGGGACTGAAATGTGTTAATGTCAGCTTAGTACCTGACTTAGATAGGATCGTGGTGTGAAAAGAGAATGCATGGTGGTGTACACACGTGTCTTCATACATTGCTTGGATATGTTACAGGAAAAAAAAACGATGTATTGAAAATTTGTGGTAAGGACTATGGGACCAAACTGCTGAGGTCATCGGTCCCTAGGCTTACACACTACTCAGTCTAACCTAAAGTAACATACGCTAAGGACATCATCCACCCCCCCCCCTTCCGATGCCTGAGGGAGGACTCAAACCTCTGACGAGGGGAGCTGCAAGAACCGTGACAAGGCGCATCAGACTGCACGGCTACCCCGTGTGGCAAACAATGTATTAAACTTCTTACATAACGCAGGAACACTTCATGATGTTAGAGGTAGCGTTGTTTTGTTAGTGAGTTTGAGACACTTTCCCCCTACACTGAGGGGATATAATTACTCGTATTAAGAGAAGCGGTGTGTCTTACAGCTGTTTAACCGTTCATTAAGCTTTTGTTTAGACTTACGGCTAGAATCGGCCACTAGACCTTGAGACATATTGATAGCATAGAACATCATATGCAAATTTGGAATTACAGCAATAATAAGAGGTCTGAACAATTGTTGAAAGTGTGATGTCCAAGGTGTTGGATGACAGCCAAAGTGAAGCGATGGATGGTCAACAACACTTACATCTATCATGATGACAGAAAGAAAGATGAATCGATATAGTAAGGTAAACTGACTGGCTCGTTGGTCACGACTTGTGGTGTAGCGTTGCGTAGTGCAGCTGGCGGTCTTGTACCTGCATGGAATGAACGAACGTCTCCAGATTAAGGCATGGGCCACCATGGAGCTGCTGAACCACTCATACAGGATGCAAGAATCCGGTTGTCCAATGAAAGTGCTTCTGTAGTCTTTGCACTGTCAGACATTCAACCATAACTACAGAATGGACCGATTTACGAAATCCTCTGTCCATAAATTGAGTCTTCAGTTTCATAACTGCAGTGACTGTGTCAACGACAGGGGTTATAGGACTGATGCACGCACAGAATAACCTCTGAACTGAAATCGGAAGTGGAAAATGGGCACTCTACAACTATGGAAACTTGCATGGTGTGTGTATTGCAAAGAATCTGTTTTCCTCCTCCTCCTCCTCCTCCTCCTCCTCCTCCTCCTCCTCCTCCTTTGGTTCAGAAGGTAGTAGTTTTATCATCTTAAAGTGTCTCACCATAGTGAGTGAGACGCAAAACTTGAAAGGTGAAAGTATGTTGGGTGTTTGAAATAGATTTCCTGCATGGGAGTATTAAGGGTTTCATTCCATGCGACATCAGAAAAACACACAGCTTTAATATAAGTGTTTAAGTGCAGAACCGTGAAGTCTTAGGACTGTGTGATTGTTCTACAGTCAGTTCTCTATTTCCTAGACCTTCTTGGTAAGGACTCTAAATGCTAAAATAATACTCCAGAATTGACAGAACAAATGATTTACGTAAAATTTTCGAAACTCCTTCCATCTGGAGCTTTATCACACATAAACTACATATTTTTCTTCTCCTCTATAACCACTATAAGTTTCTTGTTCTTTATCTTCTTTTTTGAAGGTCTGTTATATCACCCTAAGACTGCCAATTGTTTCAGGCTCTTATCTACTAAACAGCAATAAGAAATGCCAACCTCGCACAGATCTAGAGAGACTGTGCGTACGTGGATGGATGCCATAAGACTGGTACAAACAATCTTCGCAGAACAGCAGCTATAGTATTGGAATGAGAATAACAGTTTATATCACCAGCGTCAGTCAGTAGTGCAAGTTTGGAACATGTTACATTCTTTTCGAAAATAGAATATGGAAGAGTATTTATTAAATGGGACTCGGCTCACTCTAGTCGAATGTACTGGGTATAGTGCCCTCCTACTTCTGATCAGTTATACATTAAATCTGAGACAATGTTACAAGAAAAGTTGGCCAGAGACAGAGCAACAGTTATAAGATAGTCCGTCTAGAGTTCAGCTCAAGATCTTTAGCTGATAGGATCAACGAAGGGGCAGCTTTTTTGAAATAGAGGGCGTAGTGCTGCTAATATAGTTCATAGTTCTGTGTTGGATGTTTCAAAATAACAATGAGAGAAATAAAAGTGCATTGTAGCTTACTGTCGAACTTAAAAACGACTGTTTCCCCCCCTCTGATATGTGTGAAAGACACTTCTTTATTGATGTTACATGTGTCTGAAATCCATGTCATATTCATGTGCATGACAATTGGTAAATATTTAAATTCATTTTTATCGTAGTAGTACTGAAGAAACCCACAAAACCAGCATGACAACACAGGCTACAGATCAGAATAGAAAAACTGACAAGACATCGGACAGCTATCACAATTTATAAGAAATGAAATATCAGACAAAAAACGAAAAAGGTTAGGTAAAATATCACAAGAAGCGATAGAGCAATTAGATGAAAAGAAGCAGAAATTACAAGCATTGGCCAAACGACTTAGAAGATACAAATAAAGTGAAAATAGAAGGAAACAAAACCAAACATTCAACACAAACCAAAAGAAATTTTACCAGACAATAGATAACACACACATTAAAATAGACAATCCACCAAACATAAGACATGGAACACTTCTGGAGCATCATATGGTCAAACCTGGTACAACATAACAGGCATGCACGGTGGATACAAGAGAAACAGACACATATGAGATGATACCACAAATGCCTGAAGCGATAATTTTGCAACATGAAGTCACCCAAGCAATTAATTCTACTCACAATTGGAAAGCCCCCTGGAAAAGATAAAATAGCAAACTTCTGGCTATAGAAGTTCAGCTCAATACATTCACATCTAACTAAATTATTTAACATTTACATTGCACACCCATACACATTCCCTGATACACTTACACATGGAATAACTTATCTGAAACCTAAAGATCAAGCAGACACAGCAAACCCAGCTAAATATCGCCCCATAACATGCCTACCAACAATATACAAAATATTAACTTGTCATTACACAGAAATTAATGACACATACAACACAGAACAAAATTATAAATGAAGAACAAAAAGGCTGTTGCAAAGGAGCACGAGGATGTAAAGAGTAACTGATAATAGTCGCAGAGGTGACACATCAAGCTAAAACCAAACAAAGGTCTCTACACTATGCATACATTGATTACCAAAAAGCTTTTGATAGTATACCCCATTCATGGTTACTACAAATATTGGAAATACACAAAGTAGATCCTGAATTAATACAGTTCCTAAACATAGTAATGAAAAATTGGAGAACCTGAACCCACTATCCAACATGCTAAATAATACAAATTATGGATACAATATTACTGGAACATACCCAAACAAAATCACACATTTGATATACATGGATGATCTAAAACTACTGGCTGCAACAACTCAACCCATTACTAAAGATAACAGAAGTATTCAGCAGTGATATAAATATGGCTTTTGGAACAGACAAATGTAAGAAAAATAGCATAGTCAAGGGAAAACGCACTAAACAAGATTACATGTTGGATAACCACAGCGACTGCATAGAAGCGATGGAAAAAACAGATGCTTATAAATATCTAGGATACAGACAAAAAATAGGAATAGATAATACAAATATTAAAGAACTGAAAGAAAAATATAGACAAAGACTAACAAAAATACTGAAAACAGAATTGACAGCAAGAAATAAGACAAAAGCTATAAATACTTACGCTATACCAATATTGACCTACTTATTTAGAGTAGTGAAATGGAGTGACACAGACCTAGAAGCACTCAATACACTTACACGATCACAATGCCACAAATATAGAATACATCACATACATTCAGCAACAGAAAGATTCACATTAAGCAGAAAGGAAGGAGGAAGGGGATTTATAGATATATAAAACCTACATTATGGACAGGTAGACAATTTAAGAAAATTCTTTCTAGAACGAGCAGAAACTACCAAAATACACAAAGCAATCACTCATATAAATACATCAGCTACACCATTGCAATTTCATAACCACTTCTACAACCCTTTAGATCACATAACATCAACAGATACAAAGAAAGTAAATTGGAAAAAGAAAACACTACATGGCAAGCACCCGTATCATCTAACACAGCCACACATAGATCAAGACGCATCCAACACATGGCTAAGAAAAGGCAATATATACAGTGAGACGGAAGGATTCATGATTGCAATACAGGATCAAACAATAAACACCAGATATTACAGCAAGCATATTATTACAGATCCCAATACGACAACAGATAAATGCAGACTTTGCAAACAACAAATAGAAACAGTAGATCACATCACAAGCAGATGTACAATACTAGCAAATACAGAATACCCCAGAAGACATGACAATGTAGCAAAAATAATACATCAACAACTTGCCATAAAACATAAACTAATAAAACAACACGTTCCCACATACAAGTACACACCACAAAATGTACTGGAGAATGATGAATACAAATTATACTGGAACAGCACCATTATAACAGATAAAACAACACCACATAACAAACCTGACATCATACTCACCAATAAAAAGATAAAATCAACACAACTAATCTAAATATCCATACCCAATATAACCAATATACAAAAGAAAACAGGAGAAAAAATTGAAAAATACATCCAACTGGCTGAGGAAGTCAAGGACATGTGGCATCAGGATAAAGTTGACATTATACCAATTATACTATCAACTACAGGAGTCATACCTCACAATATCCACCAGTACATCAATGCAATACAGCTACATCCAAACATATATATACAACTACAAAAATCTGTAATTATTGATACATGTTCAATTACCCGAAAGTTCCTAAATGCAATATAACATATACCATACACTTACAAGGAAGTCACACTTGATCAAGGTCCGCGTCACGTTCCATTTTTAACCAGACTTAACAGTCGGAGAAAAAAATGTCAATAATAATAATAATAATAATAAGGAAACCAAAGACAGAGGATGAGATGGTCAGATGAAGTTAATTGACACCTCATGTTCTGTTATTACCAAGCAACAAACCTAGGAAACAACACAACTGGATACAGATCACAAGTATAAACAACATTTATTACCAGATACCCAGAATTAAAATTTTTAACAGAACAACGACTAGCTGATCAGATCTGTGTAATAATAAAAAAATAGCAGGATACCCCAGTCAGAATTAGAAAACATCAAACGACAAGTACAACAAATACTAGAACAAAAAATGTGCAATCAGAAGAAGAAGAAAATACAGTAATGGACTCAAACATCCCAGAGCAAACAAACAAAGAACAACACGCATCAATTAAACAATAAGGGGAAAACGAAATCTTAAGACAGCCACCAGAACAAGCACAAATAGAACACGAAGTGACATCCATGTTAGATATAGAAGAGAAATTTCAGCTGACATATATACAATACAAAGACACAAATTCAGACATTAGGCCATTCTTGCACAGACCACCAAATAACCCACAAGTCAAAACAACAATAACAACTATCAACACAATCATACACAACAAAATAAATGAATATACAACTATGGAAGAGTTACGACTACTGGTTTATGTAGGAGCACTCACTACACTAAATATACACACTAGGCAGAGATCAGAACCAACCAACACACAGAAGAAACCCACTAAACCAGCATGGCAACACAGGCTACAGATCAGAATAGAAAAACTGACAAGACATCGGACAGCTATCACAATTTTTAAGAAATGAAATATCAGAAAAAACGAAAAAGGTTAGGTAAAATATCACAAGAAGCGATAGAGCAATTAGATGAAAAGAAGCAGAAATTACAAGCATTGGCTAAACGACTTAGAAGATACAAAAAATGTGAAAATAGAAGAAAACAAAACCAAACATTCAACACAAACCAAAAGAGATTTTACCAAACAATAGATAACGCACACATTAAAATAGACAATCCACCAAACATAACAGACATGGAACACTTCTGGAGCAACATATGGTCAAACCCGGTACAACATAACAGGCATGCACGGTAGATAAAAGCAGAAACAGACTCATTCAAGATGATACCACAAATGCCTGAAGTGATAATTTTGCAACATGAAGTCACCCGACCAATTAATTCTACGCACAATTGGAAAGCCCCTGGAAATGATAAAATAGCAAATTTCTGGCTAAAGAAGTTCACCTCAACACATTCACATCTAACTAAATTATTTAACACATTGCACACGCACACACATTCCCTGATACACTTACACATGGAATAACCTATCTGAAACCTAAAGATCAAGCAGACACAGCAAACCCAGCTAAATATCGCCCCATAACCATTATAACAGATAAAACAACACCACATAACAAACCTGACATCATACTCACCAATAAAAAGATGAAATCAACACAACTAATCTAAATATCCATACCCAATATAACCAATATACAAAAGAAAACAGGAGAAAAAATTGAAAAATACATCCAACTGGCTGAGGAAGTCAAGGACATGTGGCATCAGGATAAAGTTGACATTATACCAATCATACTATCAACAACAGGAGTCATACCACACAATATCCACCAGTACATCAATGCTATACAGCTACATCCAAACGTATATGGTATATACAACTACAGAAATCCGTAATTATTGATACGTGTTCAATAACCCGAAAAATTCCTAAATACAGTGTAACATATACCGTACAGTTAAAAGGAAGTCACGCTTGATGAAGGTCCGTGTCACTTTCCATTTTTAACCAGACCTAAGGTCTGAGAATAATAATAATAATAATAATAATAATAATAACCCAGGGTATTTCCAAAGAATTGAACTGATTTGGACATTGAACGTACTGAAAGGTGGCCTGAAGTTTCATAAAATTGCCAGTAGCTGTCAATGCATGTTCTCAGTTTTGCGGTTAGTCTGAAATAAGGTAAGGTTCGCTCAACAGAAAGTGCTGCAATTTCCAAAGAGTGGGTCAGTGATTTCGGTCAAGCGTGCCTTTCCTCGGCATTTTGTCATTGATTCGCCTGCACCGGGGAACATTCGTCGTTGGTATCGTCAATTTGAAGACAGTACGTTTGCGGAACGTAAGACTCCAGATCGAACTTAGAACTACTTAGACCTAACTAACCTAAGGACACACAAACATCCATGCCCTAGCAGGATTTGAACCTGCGACCGTAGCGCTCCCGAGGTTACAGACTGAAGCGCCTAGAACCGCTCGGCCACACTGGCCGGCACAGCGCCATCTGTTGGTAAAATTTTCATTAAGTTGTTTTGTTCCATGACGTTTCACACCTTGGAAATAATATGCTGTTCAAATTTGGCGTCATTCTGAGCAGTAGTTTTGAAACTGGAACTTTAATTATAAACACCCAGTATACGCAGATGTGTCGCTGGAAGGACTACTTCTCAGAAGTTTGTGAACTACCACTAAAAACTTTGTGTCAGTCAAAGTACCAAAGTAAAATAATATTTTCGGTGGCGTTTTAGATATCTGACATCAGCTTTTAAAAACGCATTCGTTCTGAGTTGCAGCTAAAAGCTTTGAAGACTCTTCCACAGGCCATAAACAGCGTCACTGGCGCTCGGTCCTAGCGGAACAATAAAGCGGTCGCGGTTTCACTTTTAGTTTTGGATCGTTATTTGTAAATCTGCGCGCGGCGCGTTTAATCACCAGACCTCACCACAAAAGGCTCGCCGCAAACGGAGGGCCGGTGCCGCTACGTGACAAACGGCCCGCAGAACAGCGACCATTCTTGCTGGTTTCATTGAGCGTCAAACCCGCACAGCGAATATCGGTGCGCTTTTGGCGAGCAAAATTGAAGTTTTTCATAGAGCGATTGGAAAATTTTTTGTGTCGCTGTTACGTTGGAAAAGTGCGTCGATCTTCGAGAAGTGGTGACATTACATTATAACGACACAGGTTCATAAAGCAACAGGTTCGGGTTCTGGGTTCAGTCCTGAGTGAAGGTATCATTGGTACTGTCTCGCTGTTCCCCTCCCCTCCCCTCCCCTCTCAGAGTTCCAACAAATATATCTTGCCTGTCAAATGAAGTAGTTCTAGCAATGGGACGAAATCACACAGCAGAAAAGTAATGGAATATCCTTTTAGAGCAAGCATTTGCAAAGGTAAGCTGGAGCTATAGCGCAAGTGATGTGTATTTTGTAAGGATGCTACGAGAACGTCGTAAATAGACTTGACCAAACGATATGACTTTCACCATTCAGGTGGCTTCAGAAACGGTATCATGTCTTTTAGAAACCATACATCTTTTAGAAACCATACATCTTTTAGGAACCATACATCTTTTAGAAACCATACATCTTTTAGAAACCATACATCTTTTAGAAACCATACATCTTTTAGAAACCATACATCTTTTAGAAACCATACATCTTTTAGAAACCATACATCTTTTAGAAACCATACATCTTTTAGAAACCATACATCTTTTAGAAACCATACATCTTTTAGAAACCATACATCTTTTAGAAACCATACATAATAGACATTGTCTTTGTGCTACCTTGCTGAACCTGAATTAATCTCTTGCAGTTTAGGAAATGATCTCTTTGAAGGGTACGCATCACTATATCCTACCACATATGCAGCCACTTTGAAAGGGCTGTGATCACTGTGGCTAAACGCCTAATTTTTCTCAGTTTGCCTCACACGCGTGGTAGTTTTCTCAATTAACCAACTAATTGTTGATTACAGCTCCACTAGATGGCAGGACAATCACAGTGCAGTATTTTTGCCACGTATTTACGACGCGATCTGATATTTCATCCACTGTTGCTTCTGTTAGCAGAAGTGTCAGTCATTTATCTCGGTAGCTCTTCTTTATACTGCTATATTTTTAAGTAATTGTTTATATTTATGTGTTGACATCCATAAATTAGAAGTAATGGTATTTTTTATTCGAATAGAATTTTCTATGCTTCGTTGACGGATTTCTGTATGGTTAGTGGTGCTAAACTTCGCCCTTCTTCTCCGCCTCGTATGTCTTGTTTTCCATCCAGTATGTCCCGTTCAAAAAGAGTACAGCGGAATAATGTTACCTAATGTTACTTGATGAAAATTCTTCTATTGAAAACAGTGTTGATAGTGATGAACGTCCTGACTATGACCGGACATTCACCAAAGATCGTACAATTTCTAGTTTTGTTTACAGTCGTGTGTCGAGCAGTAGCGATTCTGAGGACAGTAGTGAATGTGATGAGGCAAGTGAAAAGAGTGCAGTGCCACTAGCTCTTCCATCAACAATCGCCATAAATTGGGGCCAAGAAACACGTGTTGGCCAAGTGCCATTATTTATTGGAAAATGCAGAAACCAAGAACAAACTGAACCTAAACCCAGTTGAATTATTTTGCGAGTTTTTAATGAAACACGCCTAAACTACATACTATTTCAAACTGATTTTCGTGCAACACAGACAGGCAAATATTTTGTCCTTATCAACGAACAGGAAATGAAAACCTTTATCGGAACAAATCTGTACATGGGAATCACTAAAAAAACCTAACCACAGTGATTACTGCAGCAGAGTTTGGTGAAAGTTGTGTATCGAAGCTAATGCTAGTATAGAGATTTAGTTAGTTACTGAGCAACTCACACCTCAGTGACAATTCTGTGGCTCCTGACAGAAAAGTCAGAATTATGACAAACTATACAAATTATGTTCGTTGCTAAATCATTTGAACGGAAATTCCAAAATTGCTATACACCGCATCATCATCTCGCTATTGATGAAAGAATGCTTAAAATCAAAATCAGATCGTGTCTCAGTACACGAGAGAAAAATCCATAAAGAGAGCGTACAAAGTGGGTACGTTATGTGATGAATCGTTATACAACTTAAAATTTATACACAAAATGTTTCACTGTCTCCAGTAGCAGGGTTAGGATCGAAAGTGGTTCTAAATTTAACCAGTGATCTTCATACAAAGAATCACATACAGAATTGGCGATGATAAAGTACTTATCCGTAGATGAAAGATAAAAAGGCAGTCTACATGTCATGCACCATCAGATGGTCCACAGTAAGTTTACGATTTGGCCTACAAAAAAGAAGTAGCGTGCATGGAAGCATGCTGCAACCAGACAGCACACACGAGCCCGTACCACAGACGCCGTAGCAGTGCGATTATACACCAAACGCAATGCACTATGGGCGTCATAGCGCATCACTCACCAACCCAACTGTCGGCTTGGCTCAGAATACAGACAAATCGAATCAATTGGTACAACAGATGCATGAACATCAGCTACGGCAGCGCGATTATGCGGCAGCCAGGTAGAACACACAATCCTGCACAACAGAGGCCACGGCAGCGCGATTATATGGCAAATGTGATGCGCCATGGACGCAGTGGCGCATCACTTGCCAACCCCGCTGTCGGCCTGACGCAGTATGCAGTTATACAAATCGAATCAATTGGCACAACACATGAATGCACATTAGGACAAAATTAAAAAAAAATACCTCACTCTCCTGACGAAGATGCATGTGTTATGTTAACCGGGGACCTAGAAACCACGGAGAGGCTCCGTCCCCGCCGCAGCCGCAGTGGTCCGCAACCCCACGACGACTACCGCAGTCCACTTCACCCCTCCGCAGCCCCACACCGAACCCAGGGTTATTTTGCGGTTCGGCCCCCGGTGGACCCTCTCCAGGGAACGTCTCACACCAGACGAGTGTAACCTCTATGTTTGCGTGGTAGAGTAATGGTAGTGTACGCGTACGTGGAGAACATGTTTGCGCAGCAATCGCCAACTTAGTGTAGCTGAAAGATGCATGTGTTACTGAAGCGTGTTCCACTTTTCTGTTGCCGCTTCTATTGGCGTTCACCAGATGACAGATGCAATCAGCATAGAGACTTAACGATATGTTATTCTTTGCACACTCCATTTCCACGAAAAGCGGAAAATCCTTCTTCAAACTTAACTTTATCAGTGCTCGCGTTGGAAAGTAGAGACCACCACGAGATATAACTGATATCTAGTCTTCGTTAGGCTCTCCGACTTCACTTTTTCCTGCTCAAAAACCTGACAATTTGTCAATGTTTTTGCACTTAAATGCAACATAGCCTGCAGTGTATTTCACATTTGGAAGATCGTTCGGGACTACAGAGTGATCGCACACTGATACCACACCTGTTAATAAATTTTCTTAGAGATTCACAGCTTCTGGGATTTCTAGTAATGGCGAGCCATTGACGAAATTTACGCAGAGATTACTGATAATGAAACTTACGGACGCAGAATCTGAGTCAAAGCCACACGGAGAAGACTGCATTTAAGAAAGAAATATCAATTGCACTACCTGTCAATATAAAGGGATGTGCCCTGTTCATTACTTCAAATGGTGTAGCGTTATTATAAAATATACTTCATCCGCATACCCCAGAAAAAATGTTTCCAGGCAATCTTGATTCCTCATGCACGGGATCTGTAACTGTGGTCTGGATGACTGTTTTTGTTTTTTTCGTTGACACAGTTTTTAAAGCCGTCAAAGCTCGTTTTTGCAAGCTTCTCGCTTCGCAGCGCTGTGCGCAACTTCGAGGTCTCCGAGGAATGAATTTAAGTTTATTATTCCTGTAATTATTTACTAGATAGTATACAACTACATTAACTTCTAATTATTAATCGAATAAATGTCACGCTATTGTTGTTAAGGTTACAATGGTTCAAATGGCTCTGAGCACTATGTGACTTAACATCTGAGGTCATCAGTCCCCTAGAACTTAGAACTACTTAAACCTAACTAACCTAAGGACATCACACACATCCATGCCCGAGGCAGGATTCGAACCTGACTGTAGCGCCCAGAACCGCTCAGCCACTCCGGCTGGCTATGGTTACAAACCTTCAGGCGAAATATGCATGTATAACGCTTCAATCGTCCGCCCCCCGTAGCTGAGTGGTCAGCGCGACAGACTCAGTCCTAAGGGCCCGGGTTCGATTCCCGGCTGGGTCGGAGATTTTCTCTGCTTAGGGACTGGGTGTTGTGTTGTGCTAATCATAATCATCATCATCATTATTTCATCCCCATCGACGCGCAAATCGCCGAAGTGGCGTGAAATCGAAAGACTTGCACCAGGCGAACGGTCTACCCGACGGGAGGCCCTCGTCACACGAGATTCCATTCCATCGCAAGTTGTACGGTCTTACATTGAAACAGTTAACACATCTTGAGGATTTGGAAAAAATTGACTATTTTCACGAGAAATGAAACTATAATATCCTGCAGCAAAAGATAATAAAGCCTGAGCAACGTAATTTATTTAATGCTTATACACTCCTGGAAATTGAAATAAGAACACCGTGAATTCATTGTCCCAGGAAGGGGAAACTTTATTGACACATTCCTGGGGTCAGATACATCACATGATCACACTGACAGAACCACAGGCACATAGACACAGGCAACAGAGCATGCACAATGTCGGCACTAGTACAGTGTATATCCACCTTTCGCAGCAATGCAGGCTTCTATTCTCCCATGGAGACGATCGTAGAGATGCTGGATGTAGTCCTGTGGAACGGCTTGCCATGCCATTTCCACCTGGCGCCTCAGTTGGACCAGCGTTCGTGCTGGACGTGCAGACCGCGTGAGACGACGCTTCATCCAGTCCCAAACATGCTCAATGGGGGACAGATCCGGAGATCTTGCTGGCCAGGGTAGTTGACTTACACCTTCTAGAGCACGTTGGGTGGCACGGGATACATGCGGACGTGCATTGTCCTGTTGGAACAGCAAGTTCCCTTGCCGGTCTAGGAATGGTAGAACGATGGGTTCGATGACGGTTTGGATGTACCGTGCACTATTCAGTGTCCCCTCGACGATCACCAGTGGTGTACGGCCAGTGCAAGAGATCGCTCCCCACACCATGATGCCGGGTGTTGGCCCTGTGTGCCTCGGTCGTATGCAGTCCTGATTGTGGCGCTCACCTGCACGGCGCCAAACACGCATACGACCATCATTGGCACCAAGGCAGAAGCGACTCTCATCGCTGAAGACGACACGTCTCCATTCGTCCCTCCATTCACGCCTGTCGCGACACCACTGGAGGCGGGCTGCACGATGTTGGGGCGTGAGCGGAAGACGGCCTAACGGTGTGCGGGACCGTAGCCCAGCTTCATGGAGACGGTTGCGAATGGTCCTCGCCGATACCCCAGGAGCAACAGTGTCCCTAATTTGCTAGGAAGTGGCGGTGCGGTCCCCTACGGCACTGCGTAGGATCCTACGGTCTTGGCGTGCATCCGTGGGTCGCTGCGGTCCGGTCCCAGGTCGCTGGGCACGTGCACCTTCCGCCGACCACTGGCGATGTACTGTGGAGACCTCACGCCCCACGTGTTGAGCAATTCGGCGGTACGTCCACCCGGCCTCCCGCATGCCCACTATACGCCCTCGCTCAAAGTCCGTCAACTGCACATACGGTTCACGTCCACGCTGTCGCGGCATGCTACCAGTGTTAAAGACTGCGATGGAGCTCCGTATGCCACGGCAAACTGGCTGACACTGACGGCGGCGGTGCACAAATGCTGCGCAGCTAGCGCCATTCGACGGCCAACACCGCGGTTCCTGGTGTGTCCGCTGTGCCGTGCGTGTGATCATTGCTTGTACAGCCCTCTCGCAGTGTCCGGAGCAAGTATGGTGGGTCTGACACACCGGTGTCAATGTGTTCTTTTTTCCATTTCCAGGAGTGTAGAACGTAGCGAGTCATTCATTGTCATAAAGTACTTCAGCATTAAATTTATGCGGATTTGTTTATTTTGACGTAATTTTTGAGCTACAATAATTTTGAGTTATTTTATGTACTGACGTCTTACCTTTAACTTGCGTCCCTGCTTTCTGTAATTTCTTTCCTATGCTAGTTTGGAATGTTTACGCTAGAGATTGCTGCGGGTAGTAGCTTCTTTCTTGAAGGTAGCGCCAGAAGTTCGTATCTCAAATGTCGCTCATAATCTTCAGGCCATAAATGAATTGAACGCACACGTGCAGTTTTCACATTCACGTTGTCCTCGCGTTTGCGCTGAACTGTTCTTTCATGTTGCAGTTGCTCATTTTTGGGGAAGCCGTGATAAATAACGTTTGTTGTCATTCGATCAGTATTAATACATTGTGCCACGGGGAAATTATAATGACCCTCACTCATGACTGACACGAAACGAATTACTTTCCTTAGATACACGCTACGACTTTCGTATTCTGCTGAATGCGCTGCACGACAGTACTCAAAGCCAAGTCAAGGTGCGCAAGGGGATCTGGGAATATTTTTCTCACCAGGGGCTGGAATCGCCTACCCCTTATTTTGGGTACCTTGCTTCGCAGGTCTAGTTTACAGTAAAAGTTGCTTACTGCTGGTGGCTGAAAGAATATGGTAGCGATGTCAGTTGATTCGCGAATGAAGTGAATGACTGTGATTATCAGCATGGGATGGACTGAAAAAAGACGTTGCTAAAATGTGGGTACACAAATGTCTGAGACTGGTAGACGTGTGTTCTGCAGTGGTAGATTTATATTTAAAATTGAATTTGTATGTCTTCATAGCTCTTTGTTTTTACTTCTCTGTGTGTCACTGATCAGTTTCCAGGAAGCCGTTGGACAGAGAATGTCACTTGTATTCGATTGTAACGACCCAGTTCTACGCATATGAATGTCTGCCTGTATGTTAACGTGTAGTAAGTTCGGCAAAGGTACGTTTCCATTCTGACAAGTTCCAGGCACATATTGTCTTTTTGTCTACTGGTTCCAATTACCTGCGACATTTGCAATATTTTATAGAAGTCTGGAGTGCGAGCATGTTTGCACAGTGAATCAATACAGGTTTTTCTAGTGTTTCGTCTATTTTGATCGAATACGAACAGCTCAGCTACTGTAGCTTTTGAGGTAATGCAGGCGCAGGAAATGTCGGGTAGCAATATCGTCTGGTGAAGTGTTAACTACTCTTAGTTTCTTAGCCGCAAGTGAAAGCTACAGTTCGTTAATGTACCTACAGTAAATCTTCAGATCTGCCATTTCAAAGTTCATATCGGATGAGTGTAAGACCATTGTTGCAGCTTTGAGGGATTGCCTTAAAATAAGAACTGTTATAAAGATATTCCGTTTATAAAAAGTTTCTTCTGAATTACTTACATTTTATTTAGTGGCAAGTTGTCTACAGGAGGTTTCATACAGTACCGAAAATTAGGTAAACTTTAACGCTGATATTTAGGAAATACATTTATCAGTTTAAAATCAACTTCTTTATTTATTTACAATTGTGTGGGAGAATGTTGAGACTCGCTGTTTGTTTGGGAAGTAGGGTATGAACTCCGTGGATTTATTTGAAGACATAGTAAAAGTTAAATTGAAAGAGCTTTTCATTATAGACTTTTAAGAGCTAGGAGGACAACTGAAAATGTTTCGGAATAATGAGCTGCGAATTTAGAGTCCTCCGAAAACCAATGTTACTTTAGCGTGGAACAGCAAGATGACTTACGTCAAGCTGTACTTATCTGCATAACTTTTTAAGAAAGAATTCTCCTTCAGAGGCCTGCTTTACCGTTGATGTGTTTGATTCAGGGGATGGATACTGAAAAGTTATCAACGAAACTTGGAGAAATGGATTGGAGCTTTCTGCGCTTCAGCGGTGTAAGCAAAGAGGAGAAAAAAGATTCTGGCCCTTTTGTCCGTCAAAAACTTGCTAACTTTTTTCACAGTCAGAAACTGTTGTGGCAACATCAATATGCGTAGTTATTACAATTAAACGTTAAGGCCATACTTTCATTAACCATTAATTTAACCTTTAATAATGAATCATAAAATATTTTGTACGATATTTAAGGGTTCAGAGTGTCCTTCCTGAATAATTAACAGGATTTTAGTTTTATCTAATTATGTACGTAAATAAAAGTTTGAGAAACATTCCAAAATTGTTATTTATTCACCAGGTTTAGCGAGCTTGTTTGCAACTCGTTCAGTGGTCGCCGACAGGAGACTCAATAATACAGAATATTGCCATTTAGTCGTGTAAACATAGTTAGCACCAGCACTGCTCTCCTTGTTCTCTTGTATTTTAATTTTTTTTCTCTCAAGCATTGATGTCAACGAGAGAAGTTCCTGCTCAGCTTCTTCAATAGTGCATTCTATAACGTCAGAAATACGTTGCAGAGCATAGTTTCGACTGTTGGAATTGTTATGGCTTGGATTTGTTACGTTCCACATTACTGTCTCCTGTTAATATACTTCATTAAGTTTCGAGTAGACCACTCCATGACAAAACAAACACTACAACCATCACAAAACTGAAATAATACGATCACAAACAGGAGAGCACGTGTGAGGTTATACTCGAAGACTCTGCATTGCAATTAGTCTGTATTGCGCATGCGCAATTCCGGAGACTTAGTGTGCTCTGTTTCCATTGCTCGTGTCACAAGTTGAGGTACACGTTGTGTGCTGCAGTCGCCTGGGACATTTTTGTCCCCGGCACTTATATTTCAACGAATTTCAGACTCATAAGCCATCACATAACGCGAAACATACTGTGAGAATGATTTGTTGTAATGGAAATGTATCTGTAGTCGGTTAGTGTGGAGATGTAGCGGACGGATGTTATTGTCTTACATTGTCATGAAAGGTCAGATTCATCGATATTAATTTGGTTCCTAATAATTCATGCGCCTAAAAGGCCGAGGGATGAAAGTTGTTAGTGTGCCAAAATTTACGAATCTCCAATTGTAAGTACCCTCCCCTCCCCCTACCTCATTCTCTTCCCTTTCGTAATATAGTATAAACTTTGGAAATAATTAAATGTCGTTCTGTAATTATTAGTGTATTAAACATACCCGTGTAAACACTGAGGCTGTGGTTATGGATGTTAGTGCCTGCACACTGATTTAGTGAAATAGTTGGTTTAATTTATTAACTGTTTAAACAGTGTAGTGTACAGTCTTGACATTACTTCACAACCACTTACACAACCGAAATAGTTAACACAGGCATTTCAGTATCTTATTTATCCGCAGAAGGCGGGCAAGTGTTAAGAGTAAAATAGTTCCCCTGTGCGGGAATATACACTCCTGGAAATTGAAATAAGAACACCGTGAATTCATTGTCCCAGGAAGGGGAAACTTTATTGACACATTCCTGGGGTCAGATACATCACATGATCACACTGACAGAACCACAGGCACATAGACACAGGCAACAGAGCATGCACAATGTCGGCACTAGTACAGTGTATATCCACCTTTCGCAGCAATGCAGGCTGCTATTCTCCCATGGAGACGATCGTAGAGATGCTGGATGTAGTCCTGTGGAACGGCTTGCCATGCCATTTCCACCTGGCGCCTCAGTTGGACCAGCGTTCGTGCTGGACGTGCAGACCGCGTGAGACGACGCTTCATCCAGTCCCAAACATGCTCAATGGGGGACAGATCCGGAGATCTTGCTGGCCAGGGTAGTTGACTTACACCTTCTAGAGCACGTTGGGTGGCACGGGATACATGCGGACGTGCATTGTCCTGTTGGAACAGCAAGTTCCAATGCCGGTCTAGGAATGGTAGAACGATGGGTTCGATGACGGTTTGGATGTACCGTGCACTATTCAGTGTCCCCTCGACGATCACCAGTGGTGTACGGCCAGTGTAGGAGATCGCTCCCCACACCATGATGCCGGGTGTTGGCCCTGTGTGCCTCGGTCGTATGCAGCCCTGATTGTGGCGCTCACCTGAACGGCGCCAAACACGCATACGACCGTCATTGGCACCAAGGCAGAAGCGACTCTCATCGCTGAAGACGACACGTCTCCATTCGTCCCTCCATTCACGCCTGTCGCGACACCACTGGAGGCGGGCTGCACGATGTTGGGGCGTGAGCGGAAGACGGCCTAACGGTGTGCGGGATCGTAGCCCAGCTTCATGGAGACGGTTGCGAATGGTCCTCGCCGATACCCCAGGAGCAACAGTGTCCCTAATTTGCTGGGAAGTGGCGGTGCGGTCCCCTACGGCACTGCGTAGGATCCTACGGTCTCGGCGTGCATCCGTGTGTCGCTGCGGTCCGGTCCCAGATCGACGGGCACGTGGACCTTCCGCCGACCACTGGCGACAACATCGATGTACTGTGGAGACCTCACGCCCCACGTGTTGAGCAGTTCGGCGGTACGTCCACCCGGCCTCCCGCATGCCCACTATACGCCCTCGCTCAAAGTCCGTCAACTGCACATACGGTTCACGTCCACGCTGTCGCGGCATGCTACCAGTGTTAAAGACTGCGATGGAGCTCCGTATGCCACGGCAAACTGGCTGACACTGACGGCGGCGGTGCACAAATGCTGCGCAGCTAGCGCCATTCGACGGCCAACACCGCGGTTCCTGGTGTGTCCGCTGTGCCGTGCGTGTGATCATTGCTTGTACAGCCCTCTCGCAGTGTCCGGAGCAAGTATGGTGGGTCTGACACACCGGTGTCAATGCGTTCTTTTTTCCATTTCCAGGAGTGTATATTATGGTTGTACGAGTAGGGTTTCTCGACGTATGGCTGCTGATATATAGAAGCTTGGGTCACGTTGTGACTCGTGCTCGGATAGCCAAATGGTAAGGCGACCGCTCCGATAAGCGGGAAATCGGAGTTCCCGAGTCTCACCGGTACGGTAGCTCAGCGTATTCGATCACAGGGCTAGCTGCTCTCTGCAATGAAAAACTAAGTAAAGGCATCAACAGTGAACTTCAACAGGTGTCATGTGGTGTCCGCCAAGACTAAATGCAACGAACAGGAAAAATGGCCCAATCCGGCACAGATTTTCATGTCGTCATTCCATTATACAGCTGATGGTTGTCCATATTCACAACTGCGTATACATTTCATATACAAAATAGGTACTGTGTCAGTTCCCACAACATACCCACAACATATCCACACTGTGTGTCCTCAAAGTTGAGATAATAAAGGATAATTTTACTTTTACTGCAGTAATGGTAATTTATTAGACACAGTTTGGCCAATACACAAATAATGTACATGTCACTAGAAACATAGTAACGTAGTATTTATGTCTCACGCATCGTGATCTGAATCGTACAGCACTGACTAGATTTGTCTAGAAGTCCTAGCCTTGAGTACCTTCCAGAAGATACGAGTGTCACAATTTATAAAAATGAGTTTACTTCATGCCTCTAAGGCATCAGGAGAAGTAATAGTCTTTAGAAGTCTCATTATTAGAAAACATAAATTTATTAAAATGACTACTATTTCCATTTTTAAGAGTGTTAACTTGGAACAGATGTTTCAGTGTAGTCCAAATGATTATACTTCAAAACAACAGTAGTACCTGTTCGAGGAAGGTATTTATAAATCGTATCATGCCTCCTGCCACTTCAACTTCAGTCCCCCCATAACATACCAAAAGCAATGCGTTTAGGAGGGATTTTTAATGTGGTGTACACTGGAACTGTATATTTTCGTAATTCGCAAGCATAAATACCACAACCACCAAATACGACACGTTAGCTTCGTAGCGTCCGAAATCAGTATACAGTAGCGGCTGCTAGATTTGCTTCTGTCAGCCAGCCATAATGAGCAAAGGACAGATGATGTAGTCAGACTATCACAACATGACCTTCTCGTGATTAGCGTTGCTTACTCTCGACCACGATGCCTCGGGTTAGATTCCAGACGTCGTCGGGAATTTTTTCCACTCGGGACTGGGTATGTGCGTTATTCTCATCATCACGTTATCATCATCACGTTATCATCATTCACTCAGAATTCCCCAGAAAGAAAATTTCGGCCACAAATGCTATACGCTTATTTCAACCTGATTTTTTCGTCTCGCGAACACACGGATGTTAGAGTCCTCCCTCGGACACGGGTGTGTGTGTTGTCCTTAGCGTAAGTTTGTTTATGTTAGGTTAAGTAGTGTGTAAGCCTACGGACCGATGACCTCAGCAGTTTGGTCCCATAGGAACTTAAACAAATTTCCAACGACCATTATTCAAAACATACGTCCAGTTTCGTTGCCAAAAAGCAACATCTTCAGGTCCCAAGAGTAATCTGCCATCAACGTATGAACCGCGATGACAAATACCAACATTTCTTCAGTTGGAAACAGTACAACTTATTAAGTATGTACGCCAGTATGTGCTACCAACGTCGACTGCAGCGGAGCGAAAATCAACTGGATTCCGTATATTCCTGGCGAAAAACCACATAACTAAGTGACTGGATTATGTGATTTGTCACCAGGAACATACGGAATCCATTTGATTTTGGCCCTAATGCACTCGAATTTGTTGGTTGCACATACTGGCGTACATGTTTAATGAACTGTACTGTGCCCGTTGAAAGACTCCGTTGGTCTTCGTCAGTGTGGTTTTGACGTTGATGGCAGTTTACGCTTGGGGCCTGAAGATGACACGTTTTGACGTCAAAACTGGTAACGAGTTTCGAATAAACGACGTTGGATTACAGGCCATCTGTTAGTTTTAATTATCATTATTCACGTTATTCGTCCGGGGTTGGTATCACATGATTTGTCTTAAACCCAGTCAGATATCTTCCAATAACTACGGCAGCATATCCGTCCGGAACTGTAGGTTCCTATAGATACTTAGAGTCCGCGCTACGCGTTGACAGGCAAAAGTCGTTGTTGATCTATTTCTCTCAATCATGTGGGTTTTCAACTAACCAACATCGCAATGCGTGCAAATGGTATGCCTATACATGAGATACGTAGGCTGGAACTTAGTGGCAACACTGCTGTGGAGACACTATGCAATGGAATCTACTATTGTCCCTGATAGCACGCGTTGTTGACATACCTACCTTACCCCCGGGCAAATGGACTCGACCGTCCCACGTCACCGGCGTACGCGCAATCGAAGGAAACACAGTCACTTGTGAGCGAGCGGTCTAACGTAGCGGTATCATTATGTTTCCGTACAGGAACAACGGAATAGGATCAAAATTGATTGTTCCAGAGGTCGTACAGCACGACAGTGTCATCAAGGTCTTCACGGGGAGTGCGAGGAATCGGCATTGCCCTACAGAACAGCATCTTGGGTAAAAGCCTTCAACGAAGGTCGGAAAACTGGGCAGAAATGCATCGGGCAGGTCTCCTAGCGTCTCTGAAGAACAAGTGCATGCTGTTGCCGCGTTAATGGGCAGTGATCGACGCCATACGATTCGTGAGCTCGCCCACGAACCTGCATTAGCGCATAAGACTGTGTTTTGCATCCTGAAGGAACGCCTGGGTATGTGAAGAATTGCATCACAATAGGTTCCGCATGACTTGACGGAAATGCAGAAATGGATGCGTTACGACGCTGCTCATATACACTTAGAGCGCTGTGAGCTCGAAGGACAGGATTTATTACGCCGTATCGTAACACTGGATGACACATTGGCCACATCGTAAGAGCCAAAACTGAAACTCCAATCCAACGAATGGAATCATTATGGATCGCCGCGGAAGTCGAATGTGCGTCAGAGCCCCTGTATGGTGAAAATTATGATTATTCTCGTGTACGACTGATGGTGCTATCCTAACGCATTACGCTCCTCCACGGCAGACCGTCAATGCACAGTATTACTGTTCGTTTTTGGAGCATCATCTGGGACCAGCTTTGCGAAAGAAGCGGCGACACTTTCTGCGCAACCCACCCATCACTTTGCACGACAATGCGCTGGCGCATACAGCGCAAGCTGTGGCTGCTATGTTCGGTCGATGGAACTGGGAAGTACCGTATCATCCACCACACTCCTTGGACCTAAGTCCTTAAGACTTTGATTTGATTCCGAAGATGAAGGAACCACTTCGTGACATTCGCTTCAGAACTGTTCCAGAGATTCGACAGGTAGTAGATCGCCCCATTCGCACCATCAACAGAACGGGCTCTGCTAACAGTGTACTACGCCTTCCACATCGCTGGCAATGGGTTCTACACAACGGTGGTGACTACTTTGAAGGACAGTAACGGGTGCAAACATGTAACTCTTTTATATACGTTTCGAATAAATAGTTGCAAAATCTTCCTGTATCTCCCGGCCGTTTCCGAGTATACCACCTCCTGTTGTGATTTTTGAGCAGAGTATTCACTATTATATGTTACCGCTTCTAAAATTTTATTTGCATTTCTCTTATTAGATGATGTTAGTTTTCGTTGGCGCATTTTATTATTCTCTCATCCAATTACTGAAATTTTTATGTACGGTTTTCAAAGACAGATAGTGAGGGCACGACGCGATCCAAATACCTTTCAGCATGACCTCGTGTAGCTACTCTTAATTATTTGACGACATTCGCCATAAATGAAAGCTGTATCTTTTCGACTGAGTACGTATTCGCTGGAAAGTTTTCATGCTCACTCCCGGGTTCAAACCACGGCACGGCTGTCAGGGGAGAGGTGACCATGAGAAAAATTTTCAATAACCAACGAAAGGATAACGTTCTACGAGTTGGGGGATGGAATGTCAGAAGTTAACGTGGTGGGAAAGGTAGAAAATCTGAAAAGGAAACGGTAAGGCTCAGTCTAGTTGTAGTGGGGATCAGTGAAGTGAAAGAGAAAGAAGGCAATGATTTCTGGCCAGATAAGTATAGGGTAACATCATCAGCAGCAGAAAATGGTGTGATGGAAGTATGATTCATTATGAATAGGAAGGTGAGTCACTCTGAACAGTTCAGTGATAGGGTTGTTCTCATCAGAATGGACAGCAAACCACCTAGTAATAGTGAAAGCTCTGTTCAAGAATCACAAAAGGAGGAAGTACACTTGGAAAAGCCCGAAAGATATAGAAAGATTTTAGTTACATTGCACCATGGTCTGGCAAAGATTCCAGAATCAGAGAGTGGGTTTTAAGGGTTGGAGCAGATACAGACTCTTGATCACAATTTAGTAGTGATGAGGAGTAGGTTTGAGTTCAAGTGACTAGTTAGGAAGAAACAGTGGGCAAAGAAGTGGGATACGGAAGTAGAAGAGATAAGCTTGAAGTTCTCTGACGTTGTAGATACTGCGATGATGAATAGCTCTTTAGGCAGTTCGGTTGAAGACGAATGGACATCTCTAAAACGGGCAATCACAGAAGTTGGAAAGAAAAACATAAGTACAAAGAAGACAACTGCGAAGAAGCCATGGGTAAAGAAGAGATACTGTAGTTGATTGACAAAAGAAGGAAGTACAGAATGTTAAGGGAAATTCAGTAACACAACAATACGAGTCACTTAGTAATGAAATAAAGAGGAAGTGCAGGGAAGCTAAGGCGAAGTGGCTGCATGAAAAATATGAAGAAATCGAAAAAAAATTACTGTCGGAAGGACTGAAACAACACACAGAAAAATCAAAACAACCTTCGGTGAAATTAAAAGCAAGGATGGTAACATTAAGAAGGAAATAGGAATTACACTGTTCACAGCAAATGAGACAGAGGATAAGTGTAAAGAGTACACTGAAGGCCGCTAGGAAGGCGAGGACTTGTCTGATGACGCGGTAGAAGAGGCAACGTGAGCCAATGTAGAAGTGACAGGGGATCCAGTATTAGAATCAAAAGATAAAAGAGCTTTGGAAGAAGTGAGATCGAATAAGGCAGTGACGACAGGTAACATCCCATTATAATTTCTAAAATATCGTGGGAAGATGGTAACAAAACGACTGTTCTCGTTGGTGTGTAGAATTGTGAGAGCCTGGCGATAAAACATCTGACTTTGGAAGAAACATCATCCACACAATCCCAAAGATTGCAAGGGCAGATAAGTGGGAAAATTATCGCACAATCAGCTCAATAAGTCATGCATCCAACATGCTGACAAGGATAATATACAGAAGAACGGAAAAGAAAACTGAAGATTTGTGAGACGACGGTCAGTTTGGCTATAAGAAAGGAAAGGCACCAGAGAGGCAACTGTGATGTAGCTGTTAGTAGTGGAAGCAACCCTACAGAAAAATCAAGACCCGTTCATAGAACTAATCCTTCGACAGTGTTTAGTGGTTTAAGATGTTGTATATTCTGGGAAAAGTAGAGGTAATGTCCCGATGCAGCTGACATCAATAATCCTTTCCTTTGTCCCCCTCCCCTGCCATTCCACCTTCAATTTATGTATAAAGTAGGGGTAAGCTGTAGAGAAAGACGGATAATATACAATAAGAGTGGAAGACCAAGAACGAAGTGTTCGGTTTAAAAAGGTTGTTAAGACAGAGATGTAGTGAGTCTTAGTGTTCAGTCTATACATGGAAGCAGTAATGACGGAAATAAAACAAAGTTAAAGAGTGGAATTAAAATTCTAGGTGAAAGGATGTCAGTGATAAGATTCGCTGATGTCATGGCTATCCTCAGTGAAAGTGAAGAAGAATTACAGGATCTGTTGAATGGAATGAACAGTCCAGTCGTACACACTATGGACTTAGAATAAATCGAAGGAAGGCGAAAGTAATGAGTAGGAGAAATGAGAACACCGAAAAATTAACGTCAGGATTGGTGATCATAAAGTAAACTAAGTTAAGGAATTCTGCTATCTAAGTAGGGAAATAACCCATGACGGACGGACTAAGAAGGACGTAATAAGCAGAATAGCACTGGCTAAAAGACATTCGTGGTCAAGAGAAGTCTGTTAGTATTAAACATAGGCTTAATTTCAGGAAGAAATTTCTAGAATTTACATTTGGAGCAGAGCATTGTATGGTAATGAAACATGGACTGTGGGAAAACTACAACACAAGAGAATAGAAGCATTTGAGATGTGGTGCTACAGACGTATGTTGAAAATGAGGTGGACTGGTAAGGTAAGGAATGCGAGGTTCTCTGGAGAAACAGAAAGGAAAGGAATATATGGAAAACACTGAAAAGAGGAGGGATACGGTGGTGGGACATCTGTTAAGATAGCAGGGAACGACTAGAGGGAGCTGTAGAGGGCAGAAAATGTAGAGCAAGACAAAAAATTGGAATACATCCAGCAAACAATTGAGGACGTAGTGGTACTCTGAGATGAACAGGTTGGGACAGGAGAGGAATTCGTGGAGGTCCGCATCGAACCACTGAGGAGGTTGATGACTCAAAAGGAAACAAATGGAGTGTGTGGTCACCACGGTAGACAACGCATGCTCTGAAAAGAGCTCCATGCTGGCCACAATGATGGTAACGAATTATTGTGGCATGGCTTTCCATTCCTCCACCAGCTCTGTTGATAACTGCCGGCTGGTCGCCGGTGCGTGTGGACGTACTGCAGTACTCCTCCTGAAAGAATACCACACGTGCTAAATGGGTCTTAATCGGGGGAACTAGATATTTGAGACGGTCGCGCTTTGTCAGTCGTAAAAACGGTGTCAGGGCCGAAAAGAAGTTTTTTACTGAGTTCAAAGTGTCGGAGGTCAGTACGCCCATGCAACATTATGCTCCCCGGAACTGTATCATCCAGTCCACCGATCTATCGTTTTCGACAATGTTTCTGGGTGTATTACGTGTTCCCACGTCTGGCATTATGAGTGTAAGTCCAGCATTGTTCCATGATTGTTTTGGTGGTTCAAGTTCAAATGGTTCAAATGGGTCTGAGCACTATGGGACATAACATCTGAGGTCATCAGTCCCCTAGAACTTAGAACTACTTAAACGTAACTAACCTAAGGACATCACACACATCCATGCCCGAGGCAGGATTGGAACCTGCGACCGTAGCGGTCGCGCGGTTCCAGACTGAAGCGCCTAGAACCGCTCGGCCACAGCGGCCGGTGTGGTTCAAGTCTTACGTTGTGGTGAGGCATAACGTAACAAGGGTGTTCTGACCAAATCTTTGAACATGATGCACTCAACTGTCAACGTCACGATGCCACAGTACTCCTTCACCATGCGCTGTTTTTCAGAGATGCATTGGGCCCCGACTTCATTTCTGTGGATGGCAGTGCGCTACCGCTTCCAACAGCAGAGTTGCAGGAGCTCATGGAACGAGAGGATATTCGGCGAATGGACTGGCGTTCCAGGTTTCCCGACTTGAAGCCCAATGAGCAGTTGTGGTATGCCGTCAGGAGACGGACTGCAGGACGTCCCCAAGCATCAACGGCTGCCCAGCAGTTCTCAATCGCGATAGCGGAGTAATGAGACGCCTTACCACTGTAACTCCCTACTAAGCAAGCGAGCGTGTGGCAAAGCATGCATGGTGATCACTCACGCTATTAAGAACCATGTTCCGCCGTTTGTAATGTGCGGGGGAACATCAGGAATCGCGATGCCTTCAATGTAATTATTGTCTCTGAATGAACGTAACACTTCTGTTCGTCTCACTTCATATTTATTTCAGTTTCCTTCTGTCCATACAGTAGCAGTTATTGTTACACTGCGGAAACGCTGTAACAGATATGTATGAAAACGTCGCGTACAAAATTGCGGAGGGGAGAGTCGCCGGCCGGGGTGGCCGAGAGGTTCTAGGCGATACAGTCGGGAACCGCGTGACCGCTACGGTCGCAGGTTCCAATCCTGCCTCGGGCATGGATGTGTGTGATGTCCTTAGGTTAGTTAGGTTCAAGTAGTTCTAAATTCTACGGGACTGATGACCTCAGAAGTTAAGTCCCTTAGTGCTCAGAGCCATTTGAACCATTTCTTGGGGAGAGGTCTTGGTGTTCGGTTTTTATTTGAATTGTTTGTATAGCTATTCGAACATCTGTCTTACTGTGGTTATGTTACAGTGTGTTAAATATGGTTTGAACGACGAACCGGAACTGGCGCCCAGGCAAATAGTGCGAATCGATTAATTCGTTTTGCAAAAGATTTTAATTGGTCCGTAATTAACGCTCAGCTAATAGCTATGTGCTCCGTTCGGATTTTACATGCAAAAGCAGTCAACCTTAAATAACTCTGCACTGAGGCGAGACTGATGGTTTAAATTGGTGTATCGAACCTTGGTCTAAAATAAGATCAAACCGTTTGAAAGAATTTTGCTTCTGTGTTTCAAACTTGTGCGAGTAGATGTAAATTTTGTAAGAAGCAAATTTAAGCAAATATAATTTTGTATAAAATGAACTCGACCACTTTTAAAAACAACTGGATCTGAATTAGGAACTGGATCCATCTGAGATAAAGTGATACACGTCAATAAAGTATACCTGACACATGTAATATTAATAAATACTTATATTGAGAAGTCGCGAATAACAAGTTCAGGCGTTATATTACAATTTTATATGACTACGTTGACTAGAAATCATCGAAGAGTTGAGTTGCTGTGTCGGTCAGTATTATGCAACCGTGGCTGTACACACAGCAAGCTCTACAAAACCTCGTTTTGGTGACGGGATTATAAATCACGGCGTATCAGTATTTGTCATGTTGCCATGAACAAATACCAATTCCATCTGAGGCTCCTGTTATACCATTTAACTGTAATTTGGCCTCGCTCTCCTCTACAGTTGCTTCCACACCAAAGACTGGCCACGGAATGACCAGTCCTTTGTTCTAGTATTGTCGCGCCGGCTTCGCGCTCTCCCATCTTCTCAATTGGCAAGGACACACTTCCATTTACCTTCTCCTATTTACAACTCTAAAAGCCCTAAGCATGAACCAGCTATATTATATAGCAAATTCACACACCTAATATACAAAAGAAAATAAACTTCATAATAACATACAGAAAGATACACAAATGCGAAAATATACAAAATTAAGAAAACAATAATAAATATAAATGTGTGGGACAAAGTGTTGCCAATGTTTCATCACACACACGCAGTAAAGATGTTACAAGGTGACATTTTCAGTAAGTTATAATGGATAACGTTACGAATTTTCTGAACTTGTTTAATCGTAACTATATGTACACTTTTTAATCATTAGAATGAACCTTCGAAACTGATTTCGACAGATGTGCAACTTGTAATGAAACTGACACTGATAGTATTACATTTCAAGCTGTGCTACTCAAGAGCCTTATGTAACAAAATGATATTTTTAGTTCCCATAAGAAATACGGACTCCTAGTAGAGTTGCGCTACTAAAAAGTTGTATGCTAAGTAAACTATCCAATTTTTACTGTGAAAGTGCCAGAGTATTTGACTCAGAACCATAGTGAAGTAAGATTCAATCACTAAAGCCCATTTCAGTACGAAAGTTACAGTAAACGCCACTTCGCAATTAATATACAAAACAGCCCCAAAACCATAAACAGGAAGTAATCTGAATCACGACTTTGGGAACGTTCAACACGACGAGTTACACAACGAAAACATATGGTCCCGTCATCACACAGCTAACAGGTTTTAATTTCCCGCTTCATTTAGATCACCAATGAGAAATAACCCATTTCATTCAGACTGCGCACAGATAGCACCTTATCGCTGACACCACACCCCGTACACGTTTCACAAAATACAGCGCATAAACACGAACATTTTCCTGACAGCATTACTGAATGCACATGTGCCGGAAACTCAAGCTCTCATATAATGGAAAAGAAAACCAGAGATTTGAGTGCGAATGACATAAACGCCATCGATCCTACTGATTGAATGCCGAAAGCTATTGAGGGTGGAGTATCTATGCCGCTAAGGAGAGGCTCTGCTGTACAATGTTGCTCAGAATGATCGAATGTTTCTGTTCTTTCCGAGTTGACGGCTTTTAGGTGGCTGTCTACCTGACCCAGTAACGGCGTTTAAATGTGTAGCTTCCCAGCTGCGGTTCGAACTTAAAAAAATTTTACGAACACGCTTGCTTACTCATTTTATCGCGTAAAAATGCTTATCAACAGACCAATGAAAAACGTGGTAAGTGGTTGAGCCTGTTAATGTGTATTAATCTGAGTCTTTTTTTTTTTTTTGTACCTTTAGAAAGTAAAGAGAATCAGAGGTTTAATTTTCATTCTTGAATGGTGAAAGACATTAATATTTCTTCCGGAATTATTTCTTCGATTTGAACTGGCGACCGTTTGCGCTTATCTTGCCAGATATGGTTACTACAGTCTGAAGAACATTGATTCGAATCACGTTATTGCTTCAGTTAATTACTCGTAATGCGAGGTTACATTTAGAAAATAAATTCGTGTCACGACCAGCTGAAGTCCTACAAAATTTACTTGGTTTGCAATTACTAGAAGGATAGTGCTATTATTTCGACATATGTAATCGTCGTGTATACAGATCAAGACACGAATTAAAGATATTAGCAGCCAGTGGGCATTGATTTATATCAATAGGGCAAGTTGAAAATTTGTGCCGAACCAGAATTCGAGTCCAGATCTAGGCAGATTCGTTGACAATTACGCCATCCGAACTACCCTAGCACGTCTCTCGACAGACACAAATTTTCAACCTGATACTACTGATTTAGTGCCCCTCTTCATTAGCCTTATTACTCGCTGTATCTCACCGATTCCCGTAAGAGGTCGGGTCTGGTGTGCATCTGCGCTGAAGGTATCACTGGCCACCATTACCTTACTTATATACACTATTGCTTGGAGAAAAAGAAACACCAAGACCGAGAGATCTGATAACAATGGAATATATTCCACCGATTAGGGACATGACAATACACAAATGATCAGCGTTACGGATCTGTACATGCACCGTGACTCCGTAATTCAGTACGGAGAAGCGCCAGCGCGTTCTGGAATTTGAGCCGCTAGACCTCGTGGCATGGAATTAAGGAGTGCCGGAACATTCCGTTGGGGAATAATCTGAAACTCTGGGTGTAGGCACGTTCACATAGCATCAACTGTGGCTGCAGGACGACCTGAACGAACAAACTGCCGACCGACCATATCCCAGGCAAGTCTCTGTAAATCCACTTGTATACAGACGGTTGCAATACCTCCACTGTTCAGTAGGCTTACAGCCGCCTAAATTTCCAGCTGGTATTTTATTTGAGCAACCAGTTTCAGCACTACTTTACATCATCGAACGGATCCCTGTGTTAAGAAGATATCTGAGGTTACGAGTCATTGAATACTGGCTCGTACTTTGACTGGACCTGAGGTGAGATTCTTTCTACACGTCGGCCAGAGGCCCTGAAGATGGCGTCATTTAGCGTTGAAGTGCTTGCTGAAATAAAGAACCACTGGAACTTTAGACGGCTGAAGGTTGTCTGAGTCGACATTTTCATCCCAGGCATGTTCGATGGACGACATGTCTTCTCTGAAGAAGGCCTGCGCATTCCTCGCTACTTGCGGCTGGGCGTTGTCCGGCTGAAATATGGCATTTGGAATGGCTTGTAGCAGGATCAGTGCCACAGGCTGTAAAACCTCCATGATTTAGCGGTAACTGTGCAGATTGCTGTCAAGATGTAGGAGGCAAGATCGTGTGCTATACAAAACGGTGCAACAAACCATAACGTTTGACGTTTGTCCGCTATGCTCCTCAGTAGTACAGTCTGCCCGATTGCGTTCACCACAGCGCCATTACTGTAGGACAAGCTGAAGTGGGACTCATCCGAAAACACTACAGTTTGCCACTCAGCACGCCATTGTCGATGTTCACGTGTGCTTTGCAGTCTCCGGCGTTGTTGGGTTCTGGTCAATAAGGCCAATGCAATGGCTTGCGCAGAAGAGGGCATCGAAGTCTGGTCACAGACATGTCCATTATCGTTGCAGTGCTCCAGCTTTGTGCTAACACTGTAGACGAAGCTGTTTTGCCAGTTATGGCCATACAGATAAAATGGCGATCATCTTGTTTTTTTCCCTTTATTGTTATTTTAATACCTGAACAATCAGGCAGGCTGCCAGCGGCATGCTACGCCGCTCTTCAGCCATAGTGGTAAGAATAGCAGTACACAGAACGGAGAATTGGAAAAGAAAAAGTGACGGGCAAAAAATAGTGGTCACAGATACACAAAAAACACGGAGCCGTTCACACTCGACGATAACGACACTGAAAACACGTTGACACGGCGCACATAACACAGATGAATCTGACGGCACAAGTGAACGTAGAAGCGTGACGGCGGACACTAAAAACACAAAACGACGTCACACACACACGAGACACTGATGGCGATGATCTCCGGCGCGCGAAAGTCCACGTAGCGTGTGCTAGTCCGGGGACCTGCCAAGAGGGGAAGAAGGGTGAGCGGGGGGGGGGGGGGAGAGGGGAGAACAAAGATGCCAATGGCTGAGGAGATGGGAGGAGGAGTAGAGGGACAGGGGAGGGGAGGCCCAGGGGAGGAGTGGGGAGAAAGGGAGCAGGGAGGGAGGAGGGAGGGTGGAGGGAGGGAGGGTGCCCAAAGGAACATACACAGGAAGAGGGAGGGAGAATCAAAGTTGGTAGGAGGGGTAGATGGAGGGGAGGAGGGCAAGGAGGGTGGAGAGATCGAGACCGGGTGGGACGTGGGAATACAGGTGCGGCAGTGGGCGGGGGTGGGAGAGGATGGGTGATACAAGCTGATGAGGAGGATCGAGTTTGCGGGAGGTGTACAGGATCCGTATCCTTTCAAGGAAAAGGAGGTGGGGGAAGGGGATGAGATCATACAGGATCCGCATGGGGAGGGGTGACAGAGGCGAGGTGGAGAGCATGGCGTTCAAGGATTTGTAGGGATTTATAAAAGGTAAGGGGGTGGAGATCCTGGCCAGAGGGGCGTAACAAAGGATAGGGCGGATGAGGGATTTATAGGTGTGGAGGATGGTGGAGGGGTCCAGACCCCACGTACGGCCAGAAAGGAGCTTGAGGAGACGGAGTCGGGAACGTGCTTTGGCTTGGATTGTCCGGAGATGGGGAGTCCAGGAGAGGTGACGGTCAAGGGTGACGCCAAGGTACTTAAGGGTGGGAGTGAGGGCGATAGGACGGCCATAGATGGTGAGATAGAAATCAAGGAGGCGGAAGGAAGGGGTAGTTTTGCCCACAATGATCGCCTGGGTTTTGGAGGGATTGACCTTGTGCAACCACTGGTTGCACCAAGCGGTGAACCGGACAAGATGGGATTGGAGAAGGTGTTGGGAGCGCTGCAGGGTGGGGGCAATGGCAAGGAAGGCAGTGTCACGGCAAACTGGAGAAGGTGGACGGGGGGTGACGGCGGCGGCATGTCCGCCGTATACAAAAGGTACAGGAGGGGGGAGAGGACGAAGCCTTGGGGCACACTGGCGGAGGGGAAAAAGGTGTAAGAGTCCGTGTTATGGATGGTGACGTAGGAAGGATGGTGGGAGAGAAAGGAGCCAATCAGACGGACGTAGTTAATGGGAAGGGCGAAGGTTTGGAGCTTGAATTGGAGACCGGAATGCCATACGTGGTCATAAGCACGTTCGAGGTCCAGGGAGAGGAAGATTGCGGAGCGACGGGAATTAAGCTGTTCGGAAAGGAGATGAGTGAGGTGAAGGAGAAGATCGTCGGAAGAGAAGGTCGGCCGAAAGCCACACTGGGTAACGGGAAGGAGGCGGTGCTGGCGGAGGTGCTGGTGGATGCGGCGGGTGAGGATAGATTCCAGGACCTTGCTGAAGACCGAGGTAAGGCTGATGGGACGGTAGGAGGAGACGGCGGACGGCGGTTTGCCAGGTTTAAGGAACATCAGGATACGGGAGGTATTCCACAAGTCGGGGTAGTAACCGGTGGACAGGACTACAGTGTAGAGCCTGGCCAGGGTGGAGAGGAAAGAGACACGAGCTTCACGAAGGTGACGGTAGGTGACACGATCGTGACTGGGAGTGGTGTTGCGTTTTGTGCGGAGTGTAGCAATGAGATCCTGTGTAGTGATAGGGGCATTGAGTTCCGTGTGTGCAATGTTGTCCAAGTACTGGAAACCAGGGGCGAGGGGAGGGACAGAGGTGTCAGTTCGATCGCGGACATCCGGGAAGAGGGAGAAATCGAACTGGGAATCATCGGGGATGGAGAAAACATCGGAGAGGGAGGATGCAAAGTGATTGGCCTTACTAAGGGAGGCAGGGAGGGGGTGATCATCATGGAGAAGAGGATAGTAGGGGGAGGGTTAGTTCCGGTAAGGCGACGGAAGACAGACCAGAACTTGGACGAGTTGATAGGTAGGGTAGCATTTAAACGGGTGCCTGTCTGTCGCCAGTCCCAGCGTTTCTTAGCCGCGAGCAAATGACGAATGTGTCGCTGGAGTTGCTGGTGGCGTCGTAGTGTGTCCGGGTCACGCGTTCGGAGGAAAGCACCCCGATCATCTTGCGGTGCGGTCACATTTTATCGTCTGGTACCCTGTCGGCGCTGTGTACCGCCCTCTTCTCTCCACCAATTCCACATACGCCTCACTATTGAAGCAGCGTTCCCTGTACGAGCCACAGTATTACAGAACGACAGAGCCGCCTCTCGGTGACCAGTCAGTCAGTCCCGTACCAACGCACTCACATGCTGATATTCCATCCTGTGATGTCGGTGATGCATAGTGATACTTGGTTACACGTTGTACGGTTCCGCACTGACTTACCGTTGCGTAACACTGACCTCTCCGGTCACAGCAAAGGGGCGCTGTTGGGCCTACGTTCACGCCATCTCTCTGCCTAAATCACTACAGTCCCGCTGTTCTACACGTCGTCTTATCGTGGCGTGTTGCAAACCATTACTTCTGAGTGTTCCACATTTCACAGACACCTGCATAATATTCCTTATATAGCTGAGGTGATGTGTCTCAACTCCCTCATCATGCACAGGGTTATCCTTACTACCTCCGTGGCTCCAGAAGATGAGTGCATGAAAACTACAAGACGGACAGAAAAAAACGTACATCAGTGGACAGTCTGTCTACATGTCGTTAATTCATACAGCACATGATCACTATGCACTCAGTTTGTTACATGACAAATATCAACACGAGTGTGCAGTTTATTGAAGAGACTGACGTAAATTGCCTAAGAGCATGACAGCAGCCAACTTAGGAAACGTGTTCACTAGGTTGCCCACCTACAGGCACGAACTAATTCGACGCGACAATGCGGAGCGGATGGTTTGTCTACATGTTCTGACCCGCCTGCCCCTAGTACAGCACGCCACAAAGCTTAATACATTGGACCACAGTGGTGTTTTTTTTTTTTTTTTTTTTTTTTTTTTTTTTTTTTTTTTTTTTTTTTTGCAGAAACCAAAGTAGACGGTCTACATAGGTTTCGATGCTCTCAACACGAATATCATGATTAAAATTGTTTTGTAGCTGAAGATTACAAGTAACTTGGGGTTTTACTTTTCACGTATATTTCTGTAGTAATCACAGGGTATATACAGTAACTGAACTTACATAGTTTATTCACGCCGTTTGTTTGCCTTCCTCTAGTGGACGGTGTCTGCAGCATCCCTCCGTAGCATCCAGCGCAAATCAGCTTTAGCAGTAGTCAACCATCCTGTGTGTTACCGTTACATGGGAGAGTTATCATGACGTAACCAATCGTCATGCTTATCACTGCGGTTTCGTCGGGTATCGAGAGCGGTGGAAGAATTATCGACCACCTCAGAGAAGAGATACTGCACAGCAGAGCGGCACCACAAGACGCCAATGAGATGCTACGAAAAATCCGTGCCTCTCGTAGTTCTGAGGCGCGACCCCAGCGCCTCTGCCTAAAATAGCAAGTAGGGCAGTTTTGTTCGAGATCAGATCCTGTCCACTTCTGGGAAGTTCCTGTCGGAGTAACGACGTGGTACTGTCACTTGCAGTGATACAGGCCGTGTCAACTATTGGGGAGTGAGGAGACCTCCGTCTCCTGTGAACTGTGCCTAAGCGCCAACAGTATCAGAACTGTGTCAATAAGGGTCTACGGACTTACGTTTTCTAATGGCTGTAGTGAAGCCACAGCACGGCCATTCTGAACTTTTATCAGTTCTCCACTCAGTAATCGTGGCTCATATAGTGCGTTCTGAACCGCAAGTCCACATGTGCAGTTTCATAGCTACAGTCGAGCCGGGTGAGCAATGATAAGGTTTATTGTAATTAATAAAGTATTAGTTATTTAATTAACAGTATTACTACTAGCCCCCCTAATTTTCCAAGAAATCAGACACAACAATCACAGAGTGCACCACAGGTCTCTGGGAAAACAAAGGTCTGGAAGTAAAGGAAGTACATATTCATGGTCAGTTGCAGCCCATGACCTTATAAGCAGGAATGAGTTCGTCCATAACGTCCCAGTAATTTTTGGCTCTCCATTTTTCCAAGAACAACGCTGTCATGTTTCGAAAACAGTACCACACATACAGCTGGTCAGGTGTTCGAGTGGTCTCGAAGTCAGCATCCTCCAACAGATGGCAAATCTGTGGGCTTTGTGATCTTCTCTGCGATGAGCTGTTGAAACTTCTTACACAGATATTGAAATTCAACTTCATTCCTATATCCAGTGTAGCGGCAATTTCTGCCACCGAATGTAACAGCAACATCAAATATACCGGGCAGAGGTAGAAAGCAATGTATTAAGACTTGTCCGAGCTTTCTAAGTGATTTGTTGTTTCCAACTACAGTGCCCACATTCCTCTCTATCTGCATCACTGGGTCCCACAATGCTGAGGACACCACTTTGCTCTCTGCAAAATGGCTTGGCGCGGAATGGCTGCCTCAGCAACCCGTGCACGCACTGCTGTGTGTTGGCCTTGTTCGCCAGCGGAGTTGCGGCATTGTCAGGATGCCGGCAGTCGAGTCAGCAGCCTGCGTCCCTGCCGACTCAGTGCCGCTCGGTGTGAGCCGCTGGCAGCCAGTTGTATGCTTCTTGCCGGCACAGCTGAGATCGCGGCGACAAGCGCCCACGATCTGGTGTCCAACTCTGTGGCCCTCGCCTCGGGATGCCTCCAGCGTGTGTTGGAACTAGGACGACTGCCTGTGGTAGCGAGCCATGGAGTGGCCTGCCGCTGGCTGGCTACAGTCCCTGCATCGGCCTCAGAGGGTCGAACCAGCGACCTGCTGTGGACTCGAATACTGGCAGCCCCATCTGCTGCTGCGTGTAGCTGGTAGTGTCACACCCTGCCATCCAGGAGAGCTGCCACACTTGGATGACTCTCGTTAGAAACCCGCACCTATTTATAAGCGGCTGTGCACCTCTGTTTTGCCATACACGCCGCTTCACGTCACATACTCGTAAATGCTAGGTTGGCCAGTGGGCCGATTCTGGCTGTTATTTGCGACATGCAAAACCGCTACGTATACTCTTTCAGCAATTTGACGGCCCTGTGGCCTCTTTCTACTTCGCAACTGTTGGTATGAGTAATTCACTTCAATCTGGCCCGCTTCTGGCTGTAACTTGTGCTCAGAATATTGCACAAAATTACGTTTCCCTATCCTAAACGGTTTTGCCGCTACAACAGCCTTAAAAAATGCTGTCGTAAGTCCCAACATAATGTGCAATTGTGGGAGAACAGTTTTGTTCAGATTCAATAGATGTGATTTAGCACCATCTTTTGACCAAGGCATCAGAGCTGTTTGTGGAAGCCAACCCCTCTGTGTGTAGCGTTTTCTCTTGCATGACTGCCTCGCTCATACAGGTAGCAGCAATACTTAAGTGTAGCCCCATTGAAAACCCAACAGCATCTCAATGACTTCGAAATCTGCACATATCAGCCATTCATGCGTACTGTAAGTGATACAGTTTACCACGGATTTCAACATGGTGTAACATTTGTTTAGCTAAGGCAGCATATGCGACAGGGATGGATGGCCTTCCATTACTACTGCGTAACAGCAGTGCCTTCAGGCTTGTTTTTGAGCCTTCTGTAAAGAGCTCCTATCTTCTGGTTTGTACTAATATTCAGCTCTTCCAACAAGCCGTCAGTGTCACTGCAGAAGGTAATGTCCCCGCAGTCGCATCTGGTTTCTGGTTTCGACAACGCTCACGCGACTACATGGTGCGCATGTAAGTCTGTACTGGAAGCATCTACCTCACTCACGTACGGCAGGTGAACCCTTGTTACAATGGCTTTACGTGTAGCTCTTGTAATGTTCCAGAAGTGTACAGTACAACGTAGACATCTTATTTACTGACAACCCTGAGATGGGAGACAATTTTAACCTCGATATTCGTGTTCGGCACGTCTAAATCTATAAAACACGACTATTTTCGTGTCTGAAAAAAAGGGAAAGTTTGCGGACCAGTGTTTTCGGTAGAATCTTGGAGAGACGTTCTATCTGATGATGCGTGCCATTTTTCTACACGTCTCGCAGTTTTCACGCAACCGTCTTCTGAAACCTCAGATGTACCTACTTATAAACAACCCTGTATAAAACTGATAATACATGTCGTCGGGCGTAAGCGGTACTCTGAAACGAAGAGATTAGCAAGGGACAGGAAACGGAGACGGGACGCGTCGAACCAGTCAGAAGATTCATGACAAAAATCTTGGGAAACCTTCGAATTGAAGCGCGGGCTTAATGTGCACTTTTCTCAACTCAGTTTCTGTCACCTACTCCAGTGCAGTAGAGCGTCGATTAACTCAACTAACTGAGTGATATGGGAGTTCGGAAAACAGGTTTAAATGAATAAGCGAATTATATACACTACTGGCCATTAAAATTGCTACACCACAGAGATGACGTGCTACACACGCAAAATTTAACCGACAGGAAGAAGATGCTGTGATATGCAAATGATTAGCTTTTAAGAGCATTCACACAAGGCTGGCGCCGGTGGCGACACCTACAACGTGCTGACATGAGGAAAGTTTCCAACCGATTTCCAATACACAAACAGCAGTTGACCGGCGTTGCCTGGTGAAACGTTGTTGTGATGCCTCGTGTAAGGAGGAGAAATGTGTACCGTCACGTTTCCGACTTTGATAAACGTCGGCTTGTAGCCTATCGTGATTGCGGTTTATCGTATCGCGACATAGCATTGGTCGAGATCCAATGACTGTTAGCAGAATATGGAATCGGTGGGTTCAGGAGGGTACTACGGAACGCCGTGCTGGGTCCCAACGGCCTCGTATCACTAGCAGTCGAGATAACAGGCATCTTATCCGCATGGCTGTAACAGATAGTGCAGCCACGTCTCGATCCCTGAGTCAACAGATGGGGACGTTTGCAAGACAACAACCATCTGCACGAATAGTTCCACGACGTTCGCAGTAGTGTGGACTATCTGCTCGGAGACCATGGCTGCGGTTACCCTTGACGCTGCATCACAGACAGGAGCGCCTGCGATGCTGTAATCAACGACGAACCTGGTTGCACGATTGTCAAAACGTCATTTTTTCGGATGAATCCATGTTCTGTTTACAGCATCATGATGGTCGCATCCGTGTTTGGCGACATCACGGTGAACGCACATTGGAAGCGTGTATTTGTCATCGCCATACTGGCGTATCACCCGGCGTGATGGTATGGGGTGCCATTGGTTACACGTCTCGGACACCTCTTGTTCGCATTGACGGCACTTTGAACAGTGGACGTTACATTTCAGATGTGTTACGACCCGTGGCGCAATACTCTTGATGAACTGTGGTACCGTGTTGAAGCTGAATGGGCAGCTGTACCTGTACACGCCATCCAAGCTCTGTTTGATTCAATGCCTAGGCGTATCAAGGCCATTATTATGGCCAGAGGTGGTTGTTCTGGGTACTGATTTCTCAGGATCTGTGCACCCAAATTGTGTGAAAATGTAATCACATGTCAGTTCTAGTATAATATATTTGTCCAAATAAATACCTTCATCATCTGCATTTATTCTTGGTGTAGCAATTTTATATGGCCAGTAGTGTACTTTTATTTAACAATAACACTACGTGTAATTATAATATAAACGTATTTTAATTATTACAAAGGTAAGTACAGTAGGTATGTGTCTAGTATACCCTAGTAAACAAAATAACTGTAATACATATGCACTTTGCATGTACAGTACATCTGTATAGAATTAACTCCTAAGGAATTCCTTAATTTCGGTCCGTCTAAGGATTCCTACCCGCTTACAAGCAGTTAAGTTAAGCACCTATTTCAAAACAAATGACTGATACTGGTCGCTTTCATCTTGGGCCTCAAACCACCGCTAAGCAGTATCTAAACATGTAAATGCTTCAGAAGCTATCGGTGTCAGCTTTATCAGCGATGATTTTTACAATTTCGCTAACTTGCATGACGTGGTGCCCTGGATCTGCATCGTCGAACCCATCCATGCTTGAACTCTTTATTCGTCACTTCATGGCAGTCTACATCTACATGTACATCTAGATCTACATGGTTACTCTTCAATTCACACTTAAGTGGCTGGCAGAGGGTTCATCGAACCATTTTCATACTACTTCTCTACCATTCCACTTTCGAATAGCGCGTGGGAAGAAGGAACTCCTAAATCATTCCGTTCGAGCTCTGATTTATCTTATTTTATTATGATGATCATTTCTCCCTATGTAGGTGGGAGTCAACAAAATATTTTCCAATTCCAAAGAGAAAGTTGGTGATTGAAATGTCGTAAATAGATCTCGTCGGAAAGAAAACCGCCTTTGTTTGAGTGACTGCCACCCCAACCCGCGTATCATATCAGTGACACTCTCACCCCTATTGCATGATAACACGAAACGAGCTACCCTTCTTTGTACTTTTTCGATGTCCTCCGTCAATCCTACCTGGTAAGGATGCCACACCGCGCAGCAATATTCCAGCAGAGGACGTACAAGTGTAATGTAGCCTGTCTCTTTAGTGGGTTTGTCGCATCTTGTAAGTGTTCTGTCAACAAAACGCAGTCTTTGTTACGCCTTCCCACAATAGTATCTATGAGGTCTTCCCAACTTAAGTTGCTCGTAATTGTAATTCCTAGGTATTTAGTCGAATTTACAGCCCTGATTTGTGCAATTTTTTGTATACCCAAAATTTATCGAATTTCTCTTAGTACCCATGTGGATGACGTCGCACTTTTCTTTGTTTAGTACCAATTGCCACTTTTCGCACCATACAGAAATTCACTCTAGATCATTTTGTAATTGGAACTGATCGTCTGATGATTTTACTAGACGGTAAATTACAGCGTCATCTGCAAACAGTCTAAGGGGGCTGCCCAGATTATCACCTAGATCATTTATGTAAATCAGGAAAAGCAGAGGGCCTATGACACTACCTTGTGGAACGCCAGATATCACTTTTGTTCTACTCGATGATTTACCGTCTATCACTACGAACTGTGACCTCTCTGAGAGGAAGTCATGAATCCAGTCACACAACTGAGACGACACTCCATATGCACGCAGTTCGATTCATGGTCGCTTGTGAGGAACGGTATCAAAAGCCTTCTGTAAATCTAAGAATATGGAATCGATCTGAGATCCCTTGTCCACAGCACTCATTATTAATGGAAAGAAAGAGCTAGCTGTGTTACAGAAGAACGACATTTTCTGAAAACGTGTTGGTTATGTATCAATAAGTCATTTTGTTCAAGGTGATTCATAATGTTCGAGTACAGTATATGCTCCAAAATCCTACTGCAAATTGAGGTCAGTGATATGGGTCTGTAATTCGATGAGTTACTCCTATTTCCTATCTTGAAAATTGGTGTGACCTGTGCTACTTTACAGTCTTTAGGAACAGAGACCTTTCGTCAAGTGAGGGGTTGTATAAGATTGCTAAGAAATGCGCTGTTGTGTCTGCATACTCTGAAAGAACCTGATTGGTATACCATTTGGACCGGAAGACTTGCCTTTCTTAAGTGATTTGAGTTGTTTCGCAACTCCTAAGATATCTACTTTTATGCCATTCATGCTAACAGCTGTTCTGGTTTCGAATTCTGGAATATTTACTCCGTCTTCGTTCGTGAAGGAATAACGGAAAACTGTATTTAGTAACTCCGCTTCAATGGCACCATCATCGGTAACATTTCCATCGCTATCTCGCAGTGACGGTATTGTGGTGTACTTTACATACGACCAGAGTCTCTATATTTTGAGACAACGTTTCATTGTGGGAATTATTAACAGCATCTAGCATTGACGTCCGCACTAAATGATCGGTGCGTTGTCAGGGAGTAATAATGTTTCCTCGCTTTTGCCATACCTTAACTGATGAGCTTCTACAGAGGCTACAAAAACATCCATAAATCATTCCGTGAAGATCGTACTATCCATCCAGGCACTCTTTTGTGAGATGTAAATAACAGGCATCTCAGACATCAACGTGTTTGAAACAACACGCTGCCTTGCCTTTACCAGTGACGAACATTGACAATCGGCGTCTACCCGTAGCATTAGCATAAGCTAAAGCAGAAACACGATCCTAGCTTATTTTAGGACCAGGTGCTGCTAATTCACAACATGAAGCAAGAATTTTTTCTTAGCGACGCTTTCCAATTGAGCCCAGTTTTGTCAGCATTGTAAACGTTTTCGTGAGCTTAATCTTCTTCTAACAATACGTCACTTGGTTTGGGTTTGAAGAATTAGCAGACAGTTTCTCTTCTTGTATGTGAAGCTCACGAATACCATATCTCGACTAAAAGCTTTTCAACCAGCCCGTGCTTGCCTTGAAATTCGAGGGCCCTCCAAGATTTTTATTAAATTGAACCAGAAATAGGTTCTCCTTGTGAAAATTCCTGTGTAAACCACTTGTAAACAGCACAGTCTCGAATCATGTTCGTGGCTAGCTTCATAGTTATACTGCTTCTCGATCCATCAGTAGACTCAAGCATAGATATAAAATTTGTGATGCTTGTCTCGTGTGGTAAGGAGGGGGATGGGAGAGGGAGTAAGACTGTAGCGGGGAGGGGGAACGTGGCACGGAGAAGCGACTAACAGTTCGGTTAAGTGGTCGTTCCGTTGACCGACGTTCGGATGGTAGACTCTCAACTGTATTAATCTTTCTTCCTTGTAGGCCCTAACGTGGCAGCAGTGGAATATGTTACCATTTGTGTCAATGTCTTACCTACAAGAGGCGGGGTATGATATAAGTTTCAGAGCTGGCTCGTTAAGGGCTGATGGTTCTGCTTACGTGACAGAAAAAGTACAAAGAGAACACACTGTGTTAGTAGCCATCTCACGTGGTCGCTCCAGATATTGCAACGTGCCACTTGGTGCGTTGCCTGCACAATGGAGAGGGCAGGTAGGTGCGCCCCTCCCGGAGTAATCACTTGCTCGTCTGTGTGGCCTCCGGTATCCCCGGCGTGTACAGAGAGAGTTGCCAGACTGCAGCTCAAACAGCGCCGCCTGTTGACACGGCCGCCGCGCCGCCGAACACAAACGCGGTTAATAACTCACCGGCAGGTGGCTGCTGATATGATTAGCAGCGCAGTTCCTCCTGGCAAGGCGGCTTTACCGCTCCGATCTGCAAACAGCGCGCCGCTGACTTTGCGTACTTCGCGCTCTAGGCAGCAGTGAGCGGGCGAGGCAGCTCGTATCGGCTCATTAATGTTGTGAGCTTCCCAGAAAAACCAATAAACTCTCTTCGCGGCTGCTGCTTTCCTCAGCCAACTACAGGGGAGACTCGCAACTCCTGGCTGATCTCCCATTCAGATTTTACAGTAAATGTTTGCACCCCATCGAAAGCGTATGTGCGGCAACTCAGTTCACATTCCGTCAACATGATTTTAGGAATGTTATCTGTGGCGTCGATGGCGAGCACATGAATATCAGTTAATATAACATGAGGCACTGTGGAAGTGCCACAATACGAAGGTACTGGTATAGAATCAAAGAAATAAGTTAAAACTGTGCTGGTATGCTCTGACTGGATCTTTTATTTGTGTGTTCTGTATCTGAATGTTTTGCGACATACCTAAGCCAGTTTTGTGCCTTCACTTACTTGGAGTTGCTCTGGGAGTCTCTTCACCACTGCGTGGATCTTTCTAATGAATTCTCTTACTGCTTTGGTTTTGATGAAAGTCTATGTGTGTGTGTTAATGCATCTAGCCGCTAACTTGGTGTAATGTTTTGTCTGTACAGAAGTGTATCTGTCGCCTTTATCGCTCTCTCACCCTCACACACAATTCTGTACAATAAAGTCAAGGGCTTAGGTTTTCTTATCAGGCTTATCCGTGCAAAGACAGACAAAAAAATTATACTAATGGGAGGATTCTGAATAACTTCTAGAATTCCATTCGCTCTCTCTCTCTCTCTCTCTCTCTCTCTCTCTCTCTCTCTCTCTCTGTCCTTTATCTGTGTACAGTTCAAATATAAGTTACATGAAATCAGCCTAGTAGAATCTCTGGTGGAGCCCTTCGTCTTAATATTCAGCGGCTGGCTTGCTAGAAAAGATCTTTACATACGTTATTATTATTAAGCGCTGCATTCAGTTGGGAAAATCGATCGTTTGAACACTTCGTTCAGTTTACGACAGATCTAAAATTTCAGATGTGGACGAAGCCTTTTTGGACGATTTCAAAAAAAAAAAAAAACTCAGAGATTGCAGGCTCTCTTCGTCACAGCTGAAACTTCCCAATTAATTACAGGGCCCAGACAATCATCAATGATTCAGACAGAGAACGCATTCGTCATTCACTCTAGAATAAAATGGTCACAAACCTTATTTCTGAGGAAAATTGTATACTGAATCCATTTCCGTACATGTTCCGTTTCCGTGGATTTTAATTCTCATGCAATTTACTTTTACAAGTCCTTCTTTCTCTTTATCTACCACGCTAGCGGCACAAACTTACCTGTCTCGCTTTAGCGCGAAGAAGAGTAAATAAATCTCCTTTAGCAATCCGAAATTCTTCCAACCGATACTTTCCGAAGCTGTTCCTTTCTCTCTCCCTCTATATAATGACCATGGAGCATACATCTCTGTACCTCTGTTGTTCCAAAGAATAAACGTACTAGAAAAATACCTTGGCGTCGACGAGCTGTCGGCGCATATATTACTAGAAAATCTGCTCAGATACTTTTCAAACGTAAATAAATGTGGATGATTTGATTGACCATTATTAATTATTGCGTGGTAGAGGGTAATTTTCCGTGGGGAGATTACAATGCCCCTCGCAGCGAGCGAAGTTTGTGAGGTCAATTTTTATTCACCGAACACACTTCGCGAGCTATCTATTAGCGTGGATAACCCGGAAGTGATGATTGTCAGTCCTCCGACTGAAAAAGAATATTATGTTTGAACTAGACGAAGAAAAGAAATGTTGAAGACAGAAGAAATGAAGAGACCGGTACCGCGGCTGTATTACTTTTACGTGCATCTAGGTGTTATGTTTGCTGTGCACAACCAAGGAGGATGATCTTTCATGAACTTATGTCAGGTTCTACCCATTCGGGAACTTTCTTAAGCAGGGAAACCTTGGAAAACCTCTTAAGCTTAGACCCCCAGCCTACGGTACATAGAAGATAGGAAAGCCTATAGAAGAACAAAAATAATTTTGAAATTTATCTCTAAAGGAAAGATAGGGCTTAATTTGTATCACGATTTGGAGAAGAGTAGTTTGTGCCTCTAGCAAAAAAAAACGTTTTACAATAAATAACGTGAATTCGCGTTTTACAATCTTGCTCCTAGGACAATATCTTGCGGTGCTAAGCTCCCCCGGGTCTTGCATGTCCCCGACGTCCACATTTGTAGTCGGTCTTCTATGCGGCCCCCTCTGTCGTTGATCTTCTACGCGGCCCACAATGGGAAGAGTAGAAGGGACAGGGATACCCGAATTCACATGCAACATTCATTCCAAAAGAATTAGCAATGACCAAAAGGGAAACTCTTCCTGTAAGAGAACTGATTAGGTTGCACCGTCCAAGATTCTCCTTTCTGAAAGCAAAATCCTTGTGGCTTCATGGATCCTTTTTGTTACGACGTACTTCAAGGAATTCAACTCTTAATTAATGATGTTGCCAAAAGCATCATCCGATTTACTCCGTTTGAATACTCCTTTTGACTTTGCCTCCCAACTTGTGCTTATAAGTCCAAAAGTTTTAATAGATTTTCTATGACTGATTTGTTCTTCGTAATTTAAAGGATTCATGTAACTGACTATAGATTTTGGATTCAAATCATCGAATAATGGAAAGTGTAGTTCATTTTATACCAAGACATCATCCATATTTCCTTGATAAGTCATATAATTTAGCTATACTCAAAAAAAACTTTTTATTCTAAATACATATATTTCTACGCTTGAGTGCTGAAATGTAGAAGTTATTAGCATTGAGGAATGCGGATTCACTTCTTTCATTTACTCTCTGATTCATATGGCGTTCATCCATGCTCATATATGGAAATGGATTTTTCACACAAAATTCCCAAACGAACACGAACCATTAAATTACTACTGAATCTATGAATACTACTTTCTTTAATCATTCATTAATAAATTAAAACTCTTAACTTCGAATTATACCACCTATTCCTTTTAAAGTTCAGCATGAATCAGTTTATCCTCGCGTTTGGTGCGAGTCTCTTACAAAGGATATCTGTATCGTCTATATCGATTCTAATTCTCGCGCCGACGTCAACTGTTTTGCGCGGGAAATAATCTTTGCGGCGTTAACCGTCACTCACGATTCACTACCACAACACATCCCTTCACATATTTACACATTTAAGCGTTCACATGAGATTATATATGAATCTTCACTCGAACCTCTTTAGATTATTCAGCGTCATTTGCGGGGAAACATTTCATTCTTCTTAAAGGTCAGTCAGATCCTTTATACATCTTGATAACATTAGCAATGCTAAAGTTCTATGTTCACCCAAACCACAGGTGAAGCCTATCTCCACTATCTTTTTTTTCAACACTCAATAGTACTAATTAGTCACTATTTCTATACTCTATGTCACTGACTAACTATTTCAATTTAAAGGCTTTTAACACTACACACACACAGTTTATTGTTATATTTTTTTTTTACGAGCGTTCATCTCTGTCACTCGGAACACCATTCCTCCCTATCTTCTAATCTTCATTATATCTTTTTAAGTCGTTATGAGGAAATAACCCTTTTATTTTGTTCGATCCCGAGTATGCTAACAGATAAGCTCCAGGATTCGGAATTTGCAGGATAATGTATGGTCCAGTATATAGTAACTCCCATTTCTTTATACTTTTCTTTATTACGGATGATTTGGTATGTCGTTTAACTAGTACCTTCTCGCCGACATGGTATGTCTGTACCCTCTTGATTAATTTGTCATATCGTTGTTTGCTTTGATCAGCCTTTTTCGTCATATTTATGATAGCCTGTCTTATTTTTTCTTCCCAAGGCATCTCGGTTTCCTGAGTTTTGGGGATATGGTCAGTCCAGAAATTTTCCTCTTTTGCTTCGAACATCAATTCACGAGGTGTATATCCAGTTGAGGAGTGGGGCATGTTATTGTATATTTGCTCAAACTCTTCCACATAATTTGCCCACGCAGTTTGCTTATTATGGCAATACGTCCTCATAAATCGATTGAATTCTCTAAAAATCCTCTCCACCAAATTACCTTGTGGGTGGTAAAATGATGTTAGTACGTGTTTCACACCGACTTGAGACAAAGTCTGCTTCCACCGGAGTCCCGTGAATATTTTAGCATTGTCAGTTATGATCGCCTTTGGTGTACCAACATGTGGAAGATAATCTCTTATCAATCTTAATACAATTACTTTGGCTGTAGCCGTCTTTATCGGGTATAGCTTTACGTATTTCGTGCACACATCTAGAAATGCTAACACATATTTAACACCACCTCTTGAAGTAGGTAACGGTCCACACAGATCGCACGAAATTAATCCTTTTGGTTCTTGTACTAATATAGAGCATAATGGGTGCTTAGTCCCTTTTGAATCCGGCTTTGTTTTTTGGCAGATTATGCACCTCTTTAAGACCTCATGCACTCTGCGCTTTATGTTGGGGAAATAACAGTACCCACTTATCTTGTCTGCACATTTTGTCGCACCGAAATGTCCCCAGGTCAAATGAGTGAACCAGACAAGTTTCTCTATTTGTGCCTCAGGTATACTAACACACCAACGGACTTTGTTTGGCCTTCCACAGCGGAAAAATAATACGCCATTTACCAGCTTGTAATAATTTGCAATCTGATCCGAAGGTTGCTGTTGTAACCTTTGAATGACACTTACCCATTGAGCATCCTTTTTCTGTAACTGGGCCATATGCACACACAAATTGATGTAGTACGTCTTATATGGATTTTCCTGCAGCAGCAATATAGGGAATTCTGAGGAATTATTTACTTCAATCTCTTTGGTTAAACCCTGCGGTGACCTTGATAGAGCGTCCGCAATAATGTTTTGCTGCCCTGAGACATGTACGATCTTAAACTGGTATTGTTGCAGAGCGAGAGTCCATCTAGCCAGTCTGGGGTGTAACAGTTTACACGTTTGTAAAAACGTTAATGATTGGTGATCGCAATATACGATAGTCTTCGACCCATATAAATAATAATGAAATTTTTTAAATCCCCAGACGACCGCAAGAGCCTCTAATTCTGTCGTCGTGTACGTTCGTTCACAGTTGGACAAAACACGACTAGCAAACACAATAGGACAAAAGGTAAGCTGTCCATTTATCTTGCGTACTTGGAAAAAGCACGCTCCAAGACCTACACTTGACGAATCTGTTGACAAGTAGAATTCCTCTTGCATGTCCGGATGGTACAAAAGCGGTGCATTTACTAATTGCTTCTTTATCTCTTCAAATGCTTCTTGACACACTAATGTCCAGAGCCAGGGCACATCCTTCTTCAGCAAACTATTCAGTGCTGCTGCATTCATGGCCTGATTCGTTATAAATCTTCTAAAAAATGATGCAAGACCCATAAACCCTTTTAATTGCCTCCTATTTCTTGGTGTTGGAAACTTACTAATCGCCATTAGCTTCTCCTTGGTCGGTAAAATTCCCTTTGCGTCAATTATATGCCCCAGGAACTTGATTCTATTTAGTGCAAAATGTGATTTCTGTAGGTTAGCAGTTATTCCCATGGTTTTGAAAACGTCCAACACCCGACTCAGTAAAGTAATATGCTCTTCCCAGGTCTTCGATGCAATAAGCATATCATCAACAAATACTGTTATCCTGATTCTTAGTTCTGGGCCTAATGCGTAATCTAGCGCTGCTATAAAAATTCCAGCACTAATGTTGAGTCCGAAAGGAACTACAGTAAATTGGTAACTTCTTCCGGCATAAATGAAAGCTGTATATCTCCTTGATACCTCATCCAGCTTGACTTGCCAATAAGAACTCCGCAAATCGATGCTCGTCAAATATTGGACATCCTGGAACCGTTGTATCAGTTCGTCTATGTTTTCCGGATGTGTCCTCACTGGAATTATAATTTTATTTATTTCCCTGGCGTCGAGTACCAGTCTCACAGTTCCATTTGCTTTTGGCACAACCAACAATGGGGAGCAGTATGGGCTTGTAGAGGGTTCGATCAAACCCCATTTCAACATGCGATCTATTTCCTTTTGAACTTGAGCCTTTAACCTCCAGGGAACAGGATAGAAAGTTCTACAATACGTTTCGTGCGGCTTAACGTAGAGATGGCATATGTATCCTTTAATCACTCCTGGCCTTTCATCAAACACGTTTTCATACGCTGATAATAATTCTTTGAGCTGCGTCTTCTGATCTTCAGTGATGCAGTCGGATTCATTTAACTTCTCATCCACTAATTGACCGAAATCTCCTTTGACTTTGAACTCTTTACTCACGTGCCGTTTAGAATTTTGTGCAGTCCTGATTACTTGCACACTGATCCCACTATTATATTTTCTGGTAAGGCTTTCTTTTTTCAACAAGTCCAACTCAATTTCTTGTTTATTTACATTTAACCAAATTTTTCCTGTTTTAAAATCTATTCTGCATCCGTATTGACGTAGGCTGTCGACTCCGATAATGCAGTCTACCACCAAATTTTTCACAACAAGGAATGTGCTTAATATTGCTACCTTTCCTACTTCTACACTAAGTAGTGACTGCACTTTTACATTCGTCGATCGAGCCCCAACGGCGCCTATTATTTTGCAATTTTGAACTGGAAAAATTGGTACTCGTCTTATATTTCTGATCTTGTTGAATAGAGCCTCCGAAATAACATTTGTGGTTGCAGCTGTGTCTAAAACCGCCACTATAGGTACAGTTTCCAAAATGACTTGCACTTCGGCTACTGCCACCTGTTCCTTATTCTCATCTTGGAGTTCTAAGTCCTCGGTCAATTCATCTGCCAGTAATCGTCCATCATTATACGTTAGCATGGGTACACATATCCTGTTGCCCCTCAACCTATTGTTGACCGCTCCTCCGGGGCACGAGTGGGTCCTTACAAGTTTGTTGGATTTTGATTCCCCTGGTGGTTGACCTCATCCATCACTTCGGTAATTACCGGTTGATTCGCGGATGTCCGCTCCCACTGATGTTGGTTATTTGAGTTTATTCCCCCCGGTTGGTTCCACTTTCTATTACTGTTATTGTTCCAAGCTTGTGGTCTGAAATTCCTTTCGTTCCCCCATACGGGATTGTATCGTTTCCCATTCCTGTTGTTCCTTGGATAGCCCCTCGCAAGACTATTGCCGGTATTATTATTGAGATTTTGAGGGGTTTCTCCACTATTTATCGATCTCTGTGCGTTCCCTTGCCTACCATTTGGCGGAGGTTCTATCTCCCTATATTGGAATCTGTTGTTACGGGCTTTCTGGTTGTTCTCTTCTATAATGTCTATATGATCTAACGTCGTGAGGAACGACTCCAGGTCTTTATCGTTGCCGTAAATTAATTGATTCCGGATGCTAGTTGGTAATCTTGCCTTAAGTATGTTTATTATGTCTGGCAAAGGCATAGGTCTGTCCCAATATCTAGTTTTATTTATATATTTTTCAAAATACTTCCTAAGGCTTCCTTTCGAAAAAGAGAAAGGCTCTGGGTAGAGCACCTCCTGCCTTAGGCGTTTCTGTACTCCTTCTGACCAGAACTTTGCTAAAAACGCTTTCTCAAAATCGTCATAGGTCGAGCAAACAGAAGTCATGTCCGAGGCCCAGATCGCCCGCGAACCTTGTATATACCCAGTAACGAAACTGATCTTCTGCCACTCCGACCAATTTCTGGGTAGAACTCCTCTAAAACTTCGAATAAAAACAATCGGATGGACCCCCCTTTTGTCAGTGTTAAAAATCTGAAATTGCCGATGCTTTATCATTTTTTCTTCGGCATGGCAAAGGCTTTCGTAATCTCCGTCAGATAAAACTTCACGCGAACAACTAGCTCGTGGCAATTTAATATTTGAGTTACTCACACAAGTCGGTATTGTGTGCGAATGTGCAGTAACTGGCTCTATAGTCGCTGGCAACTTCTGCTGCTGGCCTGTATTCATTTGTTCTGAGCCTTGTTGTGAAACGCGTATCGACTCTGCTATCGTTTGTTTCCAATGCTCGAGATCAGCACCTAACTGCTGTCGCACTTCCTCTAGTCCTTTCGCAAACAAATTCTCTTCCTGTTTGCCGCACAGACTCTGGAATGCTTCTTTAACATTTTGCTCAACGTTTTCACACATTAGCCTTTTGTTTTCTAATGTGATTTCGGATAATTTACCCGTTAATACATTAATATGGTGGTCTATAACGTCTTGACGTTCTGTCAGATGTTCCACACTTTCCTTTAGGTTCGTCTGCGTACGTGCCAATTCAGGAAGTTGCGCAATTGCACATGACATGGCATCTTGCTTTTGTACTAATTGCGGAACCATTTCCACCTGTTCGCGTACGGTATCTATCTTAATAGCCACGTACTCCTTCATTTCTACACGTACGCGGTGAGTAGATTCCTCACATTGAGCTTTAACCAATTCGATTTGTGCAGTTAATTTTCGTTCCGTCTATTCGGCCTGATCTTTAAGTTCCTTTGTCTTCGCCTCTATCCGTTGTTCTAATTCGGAAAAACTGTCATGTAACTGCTGCTTAATCTCAGCTTTCAGCTTTTCCTGCCCTTCCGTAACTGAGGCTAACTTCGTATTCAAATCATTTTGCCCCTCAGTAACTGAGGCTAACTTCGCATTCAAATCATTTTGCCCTTCATTCACTGCGGCGAACTTCGCGTTAATGTCGGTTTTCAAATTTTCTTGCCCTTCAGTAACTGAGGCTAATTTTGTATTCAAATGGTTTTGCCCTTCAGTAACTTAGGCTAATTTCGCGTTAATGTCGGTTTTCATATTTTCCCGCCCTTCAGTAACTGAGGCTAATTTTGTATTCATATTATTCACGGTCTCCGTTAACATCTGCATCTGCCTCATGATAATGACCAATGGGTCTAATCCATGTTGCATACTGGCTGTTACATCTCCAGCCGTGTCTACCGGGCGTTCTATTGCGCTATCTGTAGCGATCGGTTCTACAACACTTCTTACTACATCATTATCATCAGTGCTCACAGCTGAAGGCTGTTGCGTGTTGCTCTGCTCTGCTTGACTCGTCTTAAACATTGCCCTAGTTAAAACCATATAAATGTTCTACAGTCAAGATGTATATCTATCTCCCTTCACAAGAATACTTCTGCGGCTACTTTGTTATAGTACTTATACAGATAAATGCAACTAGGGCAGATCAATCAAACTACTTCTGTTATGAACACAACTAGTAAATGTTCAAATCTACGTCTACTTCCTCAATACTAGCAAGCTTTGATAAACCATATAAATGTTCTACAGTCAAGATGTATATCTATCTCCCTTCACAAGAATACTTCTGTGGCTACTTTGTTATAGTACTTATACAGATAAATGCAACTAGGGCAGATCAATCAAACTACTTCTGTTATGAACACAACTAGTAAATGTTCAAATCTACGTCTACTTCCTCAATACTAGCAAGCTTTGATGTCTACTTCCTCAATATAGCAAGCTTTGATAAAAAAAGTATAGATCTGGCCATTTTTCTACGTCCAGCGTGCTGGTTTTATTTGTAGATCAAATAATACGACTGCGAGTATTTCTTCTCTTTTCCACGTTAAGTTGTCTCGTCGTAGTTCACATGAAACAAAGAACAAAATTATTTTAACAACGTCCAAAAACGTGTCCTGTCACGGATTGGCCATTCTAATGAATTCTCTTACTGCTTTGGTTTTGATGAAAGTCTATGTGTTAATGCAGCTAGCCGCTAACTTGGTGTAATGTTTTGTCTGTACAGAAGTGTATCTGTCGCCTTTATCGCTCTCTCACCCTCACACACAATTCTGTACAATAAAGTCAAGGGCTTAGATCTTCTTATCAGGCTTATCCGTGCAAAGACAGACAAAAAATTATACTAATGGGAGGATTCTGAGTAACTTCTAGAATTCCATTCGCTCTCTCTCTCTCTCTCTCTCTGTCCTTTATCTGTGTACAGTTCAAATATAAGTTACATGAAATCAGCCTAGTAGAATCTCTGGTGGAGCCCTTCGTCTTAATATTCAGCGGCTGGCTTGCTAGAAAAGATCTTTACATACGTTATTATTATTAAGCGCTGCATTCAGTTGGGAAAATCGATCGTTTGAACACTTCGTTCAGTTTACGACAGATCTAAAATTTCAGATGTGGACGAAGCCTTTTTGGACGATTTCAAAAAAAAAAAAAACTCAGAGATTGCAGGCTCTCTTCGTCACAGCTGAAACTTCCCAATTAATTACAGGGCCCAGACAATCATCAATGATTCAGACAGAGAACGCATTCGTCATTCACTCTAGAATAAAATGGTCACAAACCTTATTTCTGAGGAAAATTGTATACTGAATCCATTTCCGTACATGTTCCGTTTCCGTGGATTTTAATTCTCATGCAATTTACTTTTACAAGTCCTTCTTTCTCTTTATCTACCACGCTAGCGGCACAAACTTTCCTGTCTCGCTTTAGCGCGAAGAAGAGTAAATAAATCTCCTTTAGCAATCCGAAATTCTTCCAACCGATACTTTCCGAAGCTGTTCCTTTCTCTCTCCCTCTATATAATGACCATGGAGCATACATCTCTGTACCTCTGTTGTTCCAAAGAATAAACGTACTAGAAAAATACCTTGGCGTCGACGAGCTGTCGGCGCATATATTAGTAGAAAATCTGCTCAGATACTTTTCAAACGTAAATAAATGTGGATGATTTGATTGACCATTATTAATTATTGCGTGGTAGAGGGTAATTTTCCGTGGGGAGATTACATCTTCCAGATATTCTTCGCCTAAATTGATAATCTCAGTTGTGCACTACAACTTATTTACATAAAGGAGATTTTCATAATTGAATATTTGTAATATATCCTCCCCACTCCAAGTTGTTGTTGTTGTTGTTGTTGTTGTGGTCTTCAGTCCAGAGACTGATTTGATGCAGCTCTCCATGCTACTCTATCCTGTGCAAGCGTCTACGTCTAGTCAAGTTGCGCCACAAATTTCTCTTCTCCCCAATTCTATTCACTATCTCCTCATTACTTATATGATCTACCCATCTAATCTTCAGCATTTTTTGTAGTACCACCTGTAATACATTGCCCCACTGCACTCACAGACGAGTCACTGCAGTTAACACAAAATGCTATCTGAATCCGAGAACCACTCGGGCACAACTGACCTGAATTTCACAAAACGTGACGATATTTTTCTCGTAATATTTCTTCCGGGGAGGTCGATAAGTATCGCTTAATACACATGCAAGAGTTTGTCCTCGCCTACAAAGAAACATCACAAAGTATGACAAATAGAGTTTACAAGTTATCAACCCTCCTCTGTGACGAAATGCATTTGCTACTAACAAATTGGTGTTCAAAATGAGTGATTTGAAGTGAATTCGCTTAGATCAGGGAGATTGATATAATAAAATAAAGAGTATTATTATAAGCATTTTCTTCCCTTGGACCATGGAAACAAAAGCTAATCGGTCATGGAACGCACAGAATGCTGAGAAGGCATCAAAAAAATTTTAAGAACAACAATAGACTGAGATATATTATGTACAAATAATCAAACGGTTCAAATGGCTCTGAGCACTATGGTCACATCTCTGGTCATCAGTCCCCTGGAACTTAGAACTACTTAAACCTAACTAACCTAAGGACATCTCACACATCCAATCCCGAGGCAGGATTCGAACCTGCGACCGTAGCGGTCGCGCAGTTCCAGACTGAAGCGCCTAGAAGCGCACGACGACACCGACCGGCTACAAATAATCACTTTCTTGTGGAGAGCGGCTACAAATAATCACTTTCTTGTGGAGTAATACTGCTATTATACCCAGTTCATAACAGATTTTTGCCGTAAAGGAACCTTCAGATTCGTATTGAAAATATGGTTTTTGGCATGCTGTACACCTATTGAAAGTAGACCCTACACAATAGCGCAGACTTTTCTGCACAATGATTAACGAAGCATTTTCAGGTGAAAACTGATGTTCTGTCGACTTTACATCGAGCAGCGCTGAGAAGTTGCTTTGTTTTATTTATTTATTTATTAAGTATCAAGTTTACAACCCTACGCTTTACTAAACTATTCTCTGCCACACAAAGAAAGGTTCACAATAAATAAAGTGTCTATAAAATTATATACTGCACATATTGTTTTACTGATGCACACGAGCTATTTTACGCAATAACTGAATATTTAAAATACGAGGTTTGGAACTTTAATAGTGGCAACTATTTATTTACATCTCTTACAAAGTAGATACGTGTTTCAAAGTTTTACTGATCTTCAAAATAGTCACCAGCATTGTGTATAACCCGTTGCCAGCGATGTGGAAGTCGTAGGATGTTATGTTATGTTATGTTACGTTAAGCGGGGACCTAGAAACGACGGAGAGGCTCCGTCCACGCCGCAATCCCACGACTACCACCGCAGTCCACGTCACACCCTCCGCTGCCCCACACTGACCCCAGGGTTATTGTGCGGTTCGGTCCCCGGTGGACCCCCCAGAGAACATCTCACACGAGACGAGTGTAACCCCTATGTTTGCGTGGTAGCGTAATGGTGGTGTACGCGTACGTGGAGAACTTGTTTGCGCAGCAATCGCCGACATAGTGTATCTGAGGCGGAATAAGGGGAACCAGCCTCCATTTGCCGAGGCAGATGGAAAACCGCCTAAAAACCATACACAGACTGGCTGGCTCACCGGACCTCGACACAAATCCGCCGGGCGTATTCGTGCCGGGGACCGGCGCTCCTTGCCGCCCGGAAAGCCGTGCGTTAGACCGCACGGCCAACCGGGTGGGCAAAGTCGTAGGATACTCTTCGCACTGCCAGATGTGTTGACAGTTCGAGCGACGCGGTCTATTGCCCGACGAATTTGTAGCAGTTCTGAAGCGAATGCCATGAAGTGTTTCCTTCAGTTTAGAAATCGAGTTGAACTCACGATGGCATAAGTCAGGGGAGTGCAGTAGTTGGTATAGCACTTAGCAGCCCCATCAGTCAAACAAATCAGTAACAGCTTGCACTGTATGTGCTTGAGCATTGTTCTGCAAAATGATGGTCAGGTCCTTCAGAAAGTGCCATCACTTCTATCTCTAAGCTCGTCGTAGGTTGTGTTCCAAAAACGAACAGCATAGAGATAGAAGTGATGACACTTTCTCCAGGGCCTGACCATCATTTTGCAAGACAATGATGAAGCACGTAAAGTGCAAGCTGTTACTGATTTGTTTGACTGATGGGGCTGCTGAGTGCTATACCACCTAACGCTCTCCCCTGACTTAAGCCCTCGTGAGTACAACTCGATTTCTAAACTGAAGGAAGCACTTCACGGCATTTACTTTAGAACTGCTACAAATTCGTCGGGCAATAGACCGCGCCGCTCGAACTGTCAGCACAGCTGGCACTGCTAAGGGTATCCCACGACTTCGACATCTCTGGCAGCGGATTATGCACAATGCTGGTGACTACTTTGAAGGTCAGTAAAACTTTGAAACACGTATCTGTTTTGTACGAGCTGTAAACATATAATTGCCACTATTAAAGTTCCAACCCTCATAGGTTCAAGCAACTGCCCACGTTACAAAGCTCCCAGTGGTCTACTAAATAATAGTCTTGTGGTACTACACACTCAGAAAAATGTCGAAGGTGACAACTCTCATCCAAGAAAATTTCATAACGTTCAAGTACATTCGAGTATCTACATTCTCCCATCACTCCTGTTCGAAAAATGCTGGATTCCAAGTTTCTCTTATTTATATCCGTTCCACCCACTATGCACCACAGTGCTGCTCGTATCACTCTACCAGATAGCATTTATGTACCAATATTAGTAGTAGCAGTAGCTTTAATAATTCATAGATCTCTTTTTACAAGGATAAAGGACATGTCAAAGTATTTACAAATTTACATCAATTTAGCCGGCCGGAGTGGCCGAGCGGTTCTAGGCGCTTCAGCCTGGAACCGCGCGACCGCTACGGTCACAGGTTCGAATCCTGCCTCGGGCATGGATGTGTGTGATGTCCTTAGGTCAGTTAGGTTTAAGTAGTTCTAAGTTCTAGGGGACTGATGACATCAGAAGTTAAGTCCCATAGTGCTCAGAGCCATTTGAAACATTTTGACCCCAACCTTATTTGGCCTCTTCCACAATCCTAATTACTCCTTCTGATGGGGAAACTCTTGCCTCACTTTAGGAGGCAAAATCAGATTACGTGTTTCATAGCCGTGGTGTTGTAGAAGATGGAAACAGCTGGAGAGTCACTCATTAACCGGTCTGGTGCAGCAGTTGAAGGTAGCAAAACGAAAGTTGAAGTTTTAAATTACTCACTTAAGAAATCGTTCAAGCAGGAAAATCACACAAACGTACCGTCGTTTGATCATCGAACACTCCCATATGCATGACACAGTAATAAGATTCCCTGGCGTAAAGAAATAACTGGAAGAGTTGAGAACAAATAAGTCACCATGTCCAAATGGAATCCCAGTTACGTTTTACAAACAGTACTCTACGACATTGGCCACCTACTTAAGCTACATTTATCGCAAATCTCTTGCCCACCGCAAAGTGCCAACTGACAGAAAAAAAGCACAGGTGACGCTTGTATATGTTGCTGATGTGATCTTCAGTCCAAAGTCTGGTTTGATGCAGCTGTCAATGCTGCTCTATTCTGTGCAGGCCTCTTCATCTCCGAGTTACTACTGCAACCTACATCCTTTTGAATCTGTTTAGTGTATTCATCTCGCGGTCTCCCTCTATGATTTTTACCATCCACGCTTCCATCCTCTACTGTCTTGGTGTCCCCTTGATATCTCAGAATGTGTCCTACCATCCGAACCATTCTTCTAGTCAAGCTGTGCCACAAATTCCTCTTCTCCACAATTCTGTTCACTACCTCATCATTAGTTTACGCGATCTACCCACCTAATCTTCACCATTCTTCTGTAGCACCACATTTCAAATGGTGCTATTCTCTATTTGTCTAAACTACACTACTGGCCATTAAAATTTCTACACCAAGAAGAAATGCAAATGATAAACGGGTAGTCATTGGACAAATATATTGTACTAGAACTAACATGTGATTATATTTTCACGCGATTTGGGTGCATAGATCCTGAGAAATCAGTACCCAGAACACCCACCTCTGGCCGTAATGTTGTTGTTGTTGCGGTTTTCAGTCCTGAGACTGGTTTGATGCAGCTCTCAATGCTACCCTATCCTGTGCAAGTTTCTTCATCTCCCAGTACTTACTGCAACATACACCCTTCTGAATCTGCTTAGTGTATTCATCTCTTGGTCTCCGTCTACGATTTTTACCCTCCACGCTGCCCTCCAATGCTAAATTTATGATCCCTTGATGCCTCAGAACATGTCCTACCAACCGGTCCCTTCTTCTAGTCAAGTTGTGCCACAAACTCCTCTCTCCAATTCTATTCAATACCTCCTCATTAGTTATATGATCTACCCATCTAATCTTCAGCATTCTTCTGTAGCACCACATTTCGAAAGCTTCTATTCTCTTCCTGTCCGAACTATTTATCGACCATGTTTCACTTCCATACATGGCTACACTCCATACAAATACTTTCAGAAACGACTTCCTGACACTTAAATCAAAACTCGATGTTAACAAATTTCTCTTCTTCAGAAACGCTTTCCTTGCCATTGCCAGTCCACATTTTATATCTTCTCTACTTCGACCATCATTAGTTATTTTGCTCCCCAAATAGCAAAACTCCTTTACTACTTTAAGTGTCTCATTTCCTAAACAAATTCCCTCAGCGTCACCGGACTTAATTCGACTACATTCCATTATCCTCGTTTTGCTTTTGTTGATGTTCATCATATATCCTCCTTTCAAGACACTGTCCATTCCGTTCAACTGCTCTTTGAAGTCCTTTGCTGTCTCTGACTGAATTACAATGTCATCGGCGAACCTCAAAGTTTTTATTTCTTTTCCATGGATATTAATACTTACTCCGAATTTTTCTTTTGTTTCCTTTACTGCTTGCTCAATATACAGATTGAATAACATTGGGGAGAGGCTACAACCCTGTCTCACTCCCTTCCCAACCACTTGTAACAACAACGACGTTGTACTATTGTACATATATTTTTTTCTTCTGATCTTTCGATAAATTAGTGTACTTGATGTTCTGATTTCGTTTCTTTTTTGTTTCATGCTATTGTGTTAAGAAAACTGTAAACAATTTTCAGTGTGAATATTAATGTTTATGTCAAATTTCACGCAATATTGTAATAGAATTGAAGTGTAACAAATGTTGAGGCTGTTGTAAGATGTTAAAATTGTAACTGTGCGTCTGGTCCATACGTAGGCAATGTGTTGAGATATGTAGAATTAAAACCTCGGGTGAATACCCTGTCTGTAAGGGAGCGGTAAAAGGTGGATAGCAGGCGAGCGCGGGAAAATGCACACGGGTGCTGCACGGCACAACGGGCTCAGCAGTAGTTAGTCGGAGTTGGGCGTTGGTTTGAGCAACACGTTCTGGATCGAGGAGGCTCTCCTGGAAGACGTGGTTTCATTGAGCCTCGGATATGCCGTTCCTACGCCCATACAGCATGGCAAAATTCCATAGGCACTAAATGGAAAAGTATTGCGACGCTATGCAGAAATAAAGTGCCGATACGTCAAGAGCCATTGCTGTGGTTGTATGTGTGCTCTGTGCCTCGCCATCTCGCCGCCTGCCAACCGCCGCATCGATACGAACAGGTTGAAACTTTTAGTACTGTATTCGTGTGGACCAGTGTTACTTTTGTTCCATACTGTTCAATAACAACTAAAATTTTACCAGAACTGTCCTATCATTTAATTATCCTCACAACTAACCTAGATAGGGTCCCTTCCAAATGTTGTGCAATCCGAGTGTCCCGAGATGAAAAATTAAAGTTTGTGTTAATAATAAGTACCTGCAGACCTAACTATGTAAGAATAGTGCTTAAAGAACTGCTTTGTTAATGAACCAATAGAGGAATCACGTAGGTCTGACAAAGTTGGAAGATAATTTTGATATTGATTTAGTAATGAAGTTTAATTATTTCGAGACAGATATAATGGTATTTAAATGAGCAGGAAATAAGATAAAAAGAGTAGTAACTCATATATTAGAAATCTTGAGTGCATAATGATTTCAGTAATTAATTGTTTTAATACAGTGATCATAACAGTTTCAAGGCCCCCCCCCCTTTTTTATTCATTTGAATTCTGAAGTGTTCTAAACTGATTGGACCAGAAAAGTTAAAGCCAATATAAAAGCCAAAATTTATCAGTATTTTACCTTTATCAAAATTGACATTGTGTGTGTGATTCGAAAGTGCTATTTCTAGGGTAACCTATGCCCGATTTTAATCAGATCAATAGACAGTACGAAGTTTTGTAGTAAACATTATAGTGTAGTGTTACGTATTTATGGTTTATCCATATCAGTACAGAAAGTGAAATTATCAGTTCAATAGATTTTCTGGTTATAAAATTTACCATATTATGCAGTGTTACTACTTGTTGTTTTGCACGAATATCCGCCAACTTGTACAGAGAAGAAACTCAGTTAATGCCTAATTAGGCTGGCGACCGTATTATTAACAAATTGGTAGCATCTTCTGTGTTGTTTCTTGTCCGTCCTGACGTGTAGTTGCATTTCGGACTTGATTGACGTATCATTGTTATTACAAAGTGGGTGTAAGTCAGATTTGCCACCATTCAGGTACACGCGGTCAATATCTATACAAAAATCCTTTCTCATAAGGTGGAGCCCGTCAACTTACCATAGTATAGGCTTTAAGGAGTATTGTGTGCCCCACACGCACGCGTTACACACTGCTTCCCTTTCAGACCCCTCGACTCTTATAACTGGTTTCTGTACAAATTGTAAATAGCCTTTCGCTCCCTGTATTTTACCCCTGCCACCTTTAGAATTTAGAAGAGAGTATTCCAGTCAACATTGTCAAAAACTTTCTCTAAGTCTACAAATGCTAGAAACGTAGGTTTGCCTTTACTTAATCTTTCTTCTAAGATAAGTCGTAAGGTCAGTATTGCCTCACGTGTTCCACGGAATCCAAACTGATCTTCCCCGATGTCGGCTTCTACCAGTTTTTCCATTCGTCTGTAAAGAATTCGCGTTAGTATTTTGCAGCTGTGGCTTATTAAACTGATAGTTCGGTAATTTTCACATCTGTCATCACCTGCTTTCTTTGGGATTGGAATTATTATATTCTTCTTGAAGTCTGAGGGTATTTCGCCTGTATCATACATCTTGCTCACCAGATGGTAGAGTTTTGTCAGGACTGGCTCTCTCAAGACCGTCAGTAGTTCTAATGGAATGTTGTCTACTCCCAGGGCCTTGTTTCGGCTCAGGTCTTTTAGTACTCTGTCAAACTCTTCACGCAGTATCATATCTCCCATTTCATCTTCATCTACATCCTCTTTCATTTCCATAATATTGTCCTCAAGTACATTGCCCTTGTATAGACCCTCTATATACTCCCTCCACCTTTCTGCTTTCCCTTCTTTGGTTAGAACTGGGTTTCCATCTGACCTCTTGATATTCATACAAGTGGTTCTCTTTTCTCTAAAGGTCTCTTTAATTTTCCTGTAGGCAGTATCTATCTTACCCCTAGTGAGATAAGCCTCTACATCCTTACATTTGTCCTCTAGCCATCCCTGCTTAGCCATTTTGCACTTCCTGTCGATCTCATTTTTGAGACGTTTGTATTCCTTTTTGCCTGCTTTATTTACTGCATTTTTATATTTTCTCCTTTCATCAATTAAATTCAATATTTCTTCTGTTACCCAAGGATTTCTACTAGCCCTCGTCTTTTTACCTACTTGATGCTCTGCTGCCTTCACTACTTCATCCCTCAGAGCTACCCATTCGTCTTCTACTGTATTTCTTTCTCCCATTCCTGTCAGTTGTTCCCTTATGCCTTCCCTGAAACTCTGTACAACCTCTGGTTTAGTCAGTTTATCCAGGTCCCATCTCCTTAAATTCCCACCTTTTTGCAATTTCTTCAGTTTTAATCTACAGTTCATAACCAATAGATTGTGGTCATAGTCCACATCTGCCCCTGGAAACGTCTTACAATTTAAAACCTGGTTCCTAAATCTCTGTCTTCCCATTATATAATCTATCTGGTAGCTTTTAGTATCTCCGGGATTCATCCATTTATACAAGCTTCTTTTATGATTCTTGAACCAAGTGTTAGATATGATTAAGTTATGCTCTGTGAAAAATTCTACCAGACGGCTTCCTCTTTCATTTCTTAGCCCCAATCCATATTCACCTACTATGTTTCCTTCTCTCCCTTTTCCTACACTCGAATTCCAGTCACCCATGACTATTAAATTTTCGTCTCCCTTCACTATCTGAATAATTTCTTTTATCTCATCATTCATTTCGTAATTTCTTCATCATCTGCAGAGCTAGTTGGCATATAAACTTGTACTACTGTAGTAGGCGTGGGCTTCGTGTTTATCTTGGCCACAATAATGTGTTCACTATGCTGTTTGTAGTAGCTTACCCGCACGCCCATGTTTTTATTCATTATTAAACCTACTCCTGCATTACCTCTATTTGATTTTGTATTTAAAACCCTGTATTCACCTGACCAAAAGTCTTGGTCCTCCTGCCACCGAACGTCACTGATTCCCACTATATCCAACTTTAACCTATCCATTTCTCTTTTTAAATTTTCTAACCTACCTGCTCGATTAAGGGATCTGAGATTCCACGCTCCAATCGGTAGAGCGCCAGTTTTCTTTCTCCTGATTTCTCCTGATAGAAACGTCCTCTTGAGTAGTCCCCGCCCGGAGATCCGAATGGGGGACTATTTTACCTCCGGAATATTTTACCCCAGAGGACGCCATCATCATTTAACCATACAGTAAAGCTGCATGCCCTCAGAAAAAATAACGGCCTTGATTCGCCTGGGCATTTAGTCAAACAGAGCTTAGATGGCGTGTACAGGTACAGCTGCCCATGCAGCTTCAACATGATACCACAGTTCATCAAGAGTAGTGACTGGCGTATTGTGACGAGCCGTTGCTCGGCCACCATTGATCAGACGTTTTCAATTGGTGAGAGATCTGTAGAATGTGCTGGCCAAGGCGGCAGTCGAACATTTTCTGTATCCAGAAAGGCCCGTACAGGATCTGCACCATGCGGTCGTGATTTATCCTACTGAAATGTAGGGTCTCGCAGGGATCGAATGAAGGGTAGAGCCACGGGTCGTAACACATCTGAAATGTAAGGTCCACTGTTCAGAGTTCCGTCAATGCGAACAAGAGGTGACCGAGACGTGTAACCAATGGCACCCCATACCATCACGCCGGGTGATACGCCAGTATGGCGATGATGAATACACGCTTCCAATGTGCGTTCACGGCGACGTAGCCAAACACGGATGCGACCATCATGATCCTGTAGACTGGATTCATCAGAAAAAGTCACGTTTTGCCATTCGTGCACCCAGGTTTGTCGTTGAGTAGACCATCGCTGGCGCCCCTGCCTGTGATGCAGCGTAAAGGGTAACCGCAGCCGTGGTCTCCGAGCTGATAGTCCATGCTGCTGCAAACGTCGTCGAACTGTTCGTGCAGATGGTTGTTGTCTTGCAGACGTCCCCATCTGTTGACTGAGGGATCGAGACGTGGCTGCACGATCCGTTACAGCCATGCGGATAAGGTGCCTGTTATCTCGACTGCTAGTGATACGAGGCCGTTGGGATCCGACACGGCGTTCCGTATTACCCTCCTGAACCCACCGTTACCTTACTATGCTAACAGTCATTGGATCTCGACCAACGCTATGTCGCGATACGATAAACCGCAATCGCGATAGGCTACAATCCGACCTTTTTCGAAGTCGGAAACGTGATGGTACGCATTTCTACTCCTCACACGAGGCATCACAACAACGTTTCACCAGGCAACGACGGTCAACTGCTGTTTGTGTATGAGAAATCAGTTGGAAACTTTCCTCATGTCAGCACGTTGTAGGTGTCGCCACCGGCGCCAACCTTGTGTGAATTCTCTGAAAAGCTAATCATTTGCATATCACCATCTTCTTCCTGCATAGTGTCACACTTCGCTCGCTGATAATCACTTAGAGGATGTCTGACATTATTTGGAACAGTGGCTGTTATGTACGAAACATCATATCGGCAATTTTTGTTGCTCTACGACATGTAATCATCAGTGAGTGACTTCGGCTGGTTATGATATATCTGAAGAAACTCGTGGACTCCCTTTCTTGCTGAAATAAGGCCATTGTCAATGATAGAGGCTGTGTTACACGTTATTAGCATAATTTACCGTGGAAGTCTATAATTTTCAATGCGGTAGGGTCCGTAGTTACGATGAATTTTTTGAAAAATTTCTTAAAGCCTTTAGCCGCCATTCCATTTATTTCCTGTACGATTGTAGAATTTCGGCCTTAGGCCATTTTCAAGTATCTGGAAGGGAAGTATCATACATTGGATACATTAGTGACACTTGAGATTTCGATGTAGGAACAAGTCATTTCCTTAGTTATACTAGGCGCATTATAACTTACTTTATGTATGATTTTTTAGTAGCAGGTTATTTCATATACGTCGTTGCTCCTATGACATCATGTTATGTTCATAAAGTAAATCCAAGGTGTTCACGCTGTTTTAGGATCGCGTTACATTCGAGCAATTGTTGCAAAGCTGTTGTATGTAGCGTACTTAACACTAGGAAGATTATACTCATTTTACAGAAATTTGCTACTTAACTTGCATATCCTTTTGTTCTCAGTTATATTTAATTATCCTTCATCATTGGTATAAGTATGACTGTATGTAATTATTTTAAAATAACTTGCAGATATTTGTTCTGTTATTGTTACTTTGGAATAGTTGATACAAATTATCATGAACGATAATTAAATATAACTGAAAACAAAATCATGTGCCGGTTAAGTAGAAAATTTCTGTAAAATAAGTATTATCTTCCTAATGTTAAATACGTTATATATAAGAGCTTTGCAGGAACTGCTCGAAAGTAACGTGCTCCTAAAATAGCGTGAATGCCTCGGATTTATTTCATGAGCATAACATGATGTCATAGGAGCAACGACGTATATGACATAATCTGCTACTAAAAATCATCTATAAAGTAACATATAATGCGCCTAATATAGCTACAGACATGACTTGTTCCTACATCCAAATCACAAGCGTCACTAATGTATCCAATGTATGATACTTCCGTTGAAGATACTTGAAAATGGCCTATGGCCGAAATTGTACAACCGTACAGGAAATAAAGAGAATGGCAGCTGAAGGCTTCAAGAAATCTTTTTTAAAAAAGTATCCTGGAAGTGACTAACGTTTTATCGGGAATGCTTTCTTCCATTTAATTAATCCGACAAACATTATCGAGCTCGATATTTTAATACTGCCAACTTGTCATTTAGTTTCACAAATTAAACCTATATATCCTTTCGGGCTCTCGTACTAGTAGACTAGAAACAAGCATAAAAACTGCAGAGAATCCTCCGGCATAACAAGTTTTTGTTTTTGAGAAACTGCTGATCTAGTCGTAAAAATTAATTGAGCACGCCATTAAAAGGCTCCAGGTCGCTCGATAACAAGAATGCGTCTGTTATGAAGAAATTATTGATGCGTTTCAACTAAACTGAGCAACGATGTTAGGGGAAATACGACTTAACATGATACCTAATGTTGTGGGAAAGTTGTTCCAAAACCTCTCAGCATCCTAATTAATAGCCCTCTATCCTAACTAAACTATCCAAATTAAATTCAAATTACAACTGACGTAAGCAAATGTGAATGTTAATGAAACAAACACCAGTGATTGGAAAACCAGTTAGTGCTTCTCAATTTCATTTCGATTATTTTCCCAGAAATCGGAACCGCTGGCAGACTGTGGGAAAGTGAGGGGAACAGGTATCCGGTGGCTGCCGTGTGGTAAAATGTTCCTAGCTTAAAGGTCCAGATGACAAGGCAGGTATTCTGAATAGCTGAGCATGTCCTAGGTACAGATAAAAGCCTCGTAGAGCCCTGAAGATGACTTCCATTAGGCTGTAAACAGCCATTGTGACATATCGAGGAAAGAACGATTTAAAAAGAGATATGACTCGGCAAGAGGTGGGAAAAACCACACACTCAGGCCGAGAAGAATCTGCTAGACTCACAGGAGGCCAGCAGGAGGTCGTAACACCGAAAATGCAGAATTCATGGCACTTGCTGCCGATATATAATTTTTTTTGCTGAATTGTATGCAAATGTTTGTAATTTAAATGCTTTCTTTTAATAACTAAGGACAATGCTTCACCGTATGCGTAAATTTAGCTAGAAGTCTGTAGACTTTTCATTGTATTTATCTGTGCCTTGCTGTGAAACTTATAAGGTCTGGTGAAAAGCCAAAAGAATTGTTATTTGCGTCGACTAGCAACGATAATAGCAGTGCTTGTGCATTTTAAAATCTTTGGGGAGGGAGTTTTTGCACGGAGCGCACGCGGAGAGAGGGAGATGGGTTCCAGCACTTGTAGTATGCGGAAGTGAGGTGTTAACGCTCTCGCAGTAGAGTGTACCGTTTCGGCAGCATCAAGTACGCGCGCCGGCCAGATGTCTAGAGCAGGAGTACGGGCAGTGGACGGGTGAAAGAGGCTGTATTAATTATGATTGCCCGTTCCTGTTATTAGCCGTGCTCCACAAGATGGTTCCGTCTTCAACAACAGCAGCAGTTTCCAGCAACACAGTTTCGTCACCGGCTCCGAGTTTCGTCGTATGCACAGCACTGAAGTAATATTGTTCATTGGTAGAATGTACACTTCTGGAAATTGAAATAAGAACACCGTGAATTCATTGTCCCAGGAAGGGGAAACTTTATTGACACATTCCTGGGGTCAGATACATCACATGATCACACTGACAGAACCACAGGCACATAGACACAGGCAACAGAGCATGCACAATGTCGGCACTAGTACACTGTATATCCACCTTTCGCAGCAATGCAGGCTGCTATTCTCCCATGGAGACGATCGTAGAGATGCTGGATGTAGTCCTGTGGAACGGCTTGCCATGCCATTTCCACCTGGCGCCTCAGTTGGACCAGCGTTCGTACTGGACGTGCAGACCGCGTGAGACGACGCTTCATCCAGTCCCAAACATGCTCAATGGGGGACAGATCCGGAGATCTTGCTGGCCAGGGTAGTTGACTTACACCTTCTAGAGAACGTTGGGTGGCACGGGATACATGCGGACGTGCATTGTCCTGTTGGAACAGCAAGTTCCCTTGCCGGTCTAGGAATGGTAGAACGATGGGTTCGATGACTGTTTGGATGTACCGTGCACTATTCAGTGTCCCCTCGACGATCACCAGTGGTGTACGGCCAGTGTAGGAGATCGCTCCCCACACCATGATGCCGGGTGTTGGCCCTGTGTGCCTCGGTCGTATGCAGTCCTGATTGTGGCGCTCACCTGCACGGCGCCAAACACGCATACGACCATCATTGGCATCAAGGCAGAAGCGACTCTCATCGCTGAAGACGACACGTCTCCATTCGTCCCTCCATTCACGCCTGTCGCGACACCACTGGAGGCGGGCTGCACGATGTTGGGGCGTGAGCGGAAGACGGCCTAACGGTGTGCGGGACCGTAGCCCAGCTTCATGGAGACGGTTGCGAATGGTCCTCGCTGATACCCCAGGAGCAACAGTGTCCCTAATTTGCTGGGAAGTGGCGGTGCGGTCCCCTACGGCACTGCGTAGGATCCTACGGTCTTGGCGTGCATCCGTGCGTCGCTGCGGTCCGGTCCCAGGTCGACGGGCACGTGCACCTTCCGCCGACCACTGGCGACAACATCGATGTACTGTGGAGACCTCAGGCCCCACGTGTTGAGCAATTCGGCGGTACGTCCACCCGGCCACTCGCATGCCCACTAAACGCCCTCGCTCAAAGTCCGTCAACTGCACATACGGTTCACGTCCACGCTGTCGCGGCATGCTACCACTGTTAAAGACTGCGATGGAGCTCCGTATGCCACGGCAAACTGGCTGCCACTGACGGCGGCGGTGCACAAATGCTGCGCAGCTAGCGCCATTCGACGGCCAACACCGCGGTTCCTGGTGTGTCCGCTGTGCCGTGCGTGTGATCATTGCTTGTACAGCCCTCTCGCAGTGTCCGGAGCAAGTATGGTGGGTCTGACACACCGGTGTCAATGTGTTCTTTTTTCCATTTCCAGGAGTGTATTAACGGCTAAGCCAGCAGCACAACAAAATGTGATTTCATTGATAAAATTTATTTAAATAATAATCAGTTAAACTCAGGGCGATTGTGTCCTCATTGTCCTCTGATATTGTTACCAAGCAGGGTCCTTGTTCCTTTTTTTTTCCTTATATGCTAACCGAGTGTCATAAGAAACAAATTGAATAGTTACAGCCAGTTTATTAATGAATAATTTCACTTTTAAGAATTTTAGCCTCAGTCATATTTTACATCGCAAGCAGGATAAGCCGATTAGTATGGGGGAGGTTACAAGGTGTTTCTTTTAAAATAGTCCTTGGTTGTTTAACCAAACTTATTTTCGTTGCATGGTAGCATATGTGCAGCCCTTGCTATTGGCTACAACGTGAACCCACTCTCAATATACACTCCTGGAAATGGAAAAAAGAACACATTGTCACCGGTTAGTCAGACCCACCATACTTGCTCCGGACACTGCGAGAGGGCTGTACAAGCAATGATCACACGCACGGCACTGCGGACACACCAGGAACCGCGGTGTTGGCCGTCGAATGGCGCTAGCTGCGCAGCATTTGTGCACCGCCGCCGTCAGTGGCAGCCAGTTTGCCGTGGCATACGGAGCTCCATCGCAGTCTTTAACACTGGTAGCATGCCGCGACAGCGTGGACGTGAACCGTATGTGCAGTTGACGGACTTTGAGCGAGGGCGTATAGTGGGCATGCGGGAGGCCGGGTGGACGTACCGCCGAATTACTCAACACGTGGGGCGTGAGGTCTCCACAGTACATCGATGTTGTCGCCAGTGGTCGGCGGAAGGTGCACGTGCCCGTCGACCTGGGACCGGACCGCAGCGACGCACGGATGCACGCCAAGACCGTAGGATCCTATGCAGTGCCGTAGGGGACCGCACCGCCACTTCCCAGCAAATTAGGGACACTGTTGCTCCTGGGGTATCGGCGAGGACCATTCGCAACCGTCTCCATGAAGCTGGGCTACGGTCCCGCACACCGTTAGGCCGTCTTCCGCTCACGCCCCAACATCGTGCAGCCCGCCTCCAGTGGTGTCGCGACAGGCGTGAATGGAGGGACGAATGGAGACGTGTCGTCTTCAGCGATGAGAGTCGCTTCTGCCTTGATGCCAATGATGGTCGTATGCGTGTTTGGCGCCGTGCAGGTGAGCGCTACAATCAGGACTGCATACGACCGAGGCACACAGGGCCAACACCCGGCATCATGGTGTGGGGAGCGATCTCCTACACTGGCCGTACACCACTGGTGATCGTCGAGGGGACACTGAATAGTGCACGGTACATCCAAACCGTCATCGAACCCATCGTTCTACCATTCCTAGACCGGCAAGGGAACTTGCTGTTCCAACAGGACAATGCACGTCCGCATGTATCCCGTGCCACCCAACGTGCTCTAGAAGGTGTAAGTCAACTACCCTGGCCAGCAAGATCTCCGGATCTGTCCCCCATTGAGCATGTTTGGGACTGGATGAAGCGTCGTCTCACGCGGTCTGCACGTCCAGCACGAACGCTGGTCCAACTGAGGCGCCAGGTGGAAATGGCATGGCAAGCCGTTCCACAGGACCACATCCAGCATCTCTACGATCGTCTCCATGGGAGAATAGCAGCCTGCATTGCTGCGAAAGGTGGATATACACTGTACTAGTGCCGACATTGTGCATGCTCTGTTGCCTGTGTCTATGTGCCTGTGGTTCTGTCAGTGTGATCATGTGATGTATCTGACCCCAGGAATGTGTCAATAAAGTTTCCCCTTCCTGGGACAATGAATTCACGGTGTTCTTATTTCAATTTCCAGGAGTGTATTTATCTGTGCCTTGCTGTGAAACTTATAAGGTCTGGTGAAAAGCCAAAAGAATTGTTATTTGCGTCGACTAGCAACGATAATAGAAGTGCTTGTGCATTTTAAAATCTTTGGGGAGGGAGTTTTTGCACGGAGCGCGCGCGGAGAGAGGGAGATGGGTTCCAGCACTTGTAGTATGCGGAAGTGAGGTGTTAACGCTCTCGCAGTAGAGTGTACCGTTTCAGCAGCATCATGTACGCGCGCCGGCCAGATGTCTAGAGCAGGAGTACGGGCAGTGGACGGGTGAAAGAGGCTGTATTAATTATGATTGCCCGTTCCTGTTATTAGCCGTGCTCCACAAGATGGTTCCGTCTTCAACAACAGCAGCAGTTTCCAGCAACACAGTTTCGTCACCGGCTCCGAGTTTCGTCGAATGCACAGCACTGAAATAAGACTGTTCATTGGTAGAATGTATTAACGGCTAAGCCAGCAGCACAACAAAATGTGATTTCATTGATGAAATTTATTTAAATAATAATCAGTTAAACTCAGGGCGATTGTGTGCTCATTGTCCTCTGACATTGTTACCAAGTACGGTCCTTGTTCCTTTTTTTCTCTTATATGCTAACCGAGTGTCATAAGAAACAAATTGAATAGTTACAGCCAGTTTATTAATGAATAATTTGACTTTTAAGAATTTTAGCCTCAGTCGATTAGTAATGGGGAGGTTACAAGGTGTTTCTTAAATTTTTTAAAATAGTCCTTGGTTGGTTAATCAAACTTATTTTCGTTGCATGGTAGCATATGTGCAGCCCTTGCTATTGGCTACAACGTGAACCCACTCTCAGTATAGTAGAGAAGTTCTGCTTTCCACTCAACTCTGAGAGAGAAACGAGCAGTACTGGTTAATAGTGGCAGATGCTTGAGGAGAAAGGAAACAGTTGTTACTGTTGTAAATTAGTCATTGGCCGGAACTCGCAAGGTCTAAAGCAACTGGGTGAATAACCAGCAATAATTCTAAGTAGAATGTCAGAGAGCCATTTCGTCTTGGGTCGTCAGAGGGAGAGATTCTTTCACCTGAGAGTTGCAGAGTGGGAGGACGTCATCCTAGAGCTGTCCGCAGAAGATAGGGCTAAACTTGCAACTTCCGGCTATCACTACAGCCAGTCTCTGCCCCTAAGTCTTAGGGCGATGGTATGATTAAACCGCATTTGTGCGAGCTGTGACGAGGGGAGTGTGACGTTGCTTGTTGCAAGCTAGAGTCATGGTTTTCTAAAATTAATTCACACAATCCTTAGTTAAATTTGGCATGCACATACGCAAGGGTATTAGTGCTTACATTTGCATATCTATGTCCTTTTTAATAGTCACTGACTAACTCCACAATCATCTACATCTACATCTACGTGATTACTCTGCTATTCACAATAAAGTGCCTGGCAGAGGGTTCAATGAACCACCTTCATGCTGTCTCTCTCTACCGTTCCACTCTCGAACGGCATACGGGAAAAACGAGCAGTTAAATTTTTCCGTGCGAGCCCTGATTTCTCTTATTTTATCGTGATGATCATTTTTCCCTATGTAGGTGGGTGCCAACAATGTTTTCGCAATCGGAGGAGAAAACTGGTGATTGAAATTTCATGAGAAGATCCCGTCGCAACGAAAAACGCCTTTGTTTTAATGATTGCCACTCCAATTCATGTATCATGTCTGTGACACTATCTCCCCTATTTCGCGATAATACAAAACTAGCTGCCCTTCTTTGTACCGAAGGTTTATGTAGATCTAACTATTTTCTTCATTTCATTCCGAATTCCACACACTTTTACTGACATATTATATGTTCCTTTTATAATCCATTTGACTCTTGATGCACATTTAATAATTTATATATCTGTTTAATAAGTGGAATCAAGTTCATACAGTTTAATAATAAACAGGATGCTATAGTGACCTTCGATTACTTTTCTTAGTTAGACGAAACCTCTCTCTCTTTATATCTACGTGAGGTCTGACTCCTGTATGTCATGTTTGACTGGACCATCCATTTTTAGATTCTGATGCATATTAGTTTTTCTTAATGATTCACATGACCATATGGGAAGCTGCCTGTTCGCTGTATAAGTCACCAGGTTCAGATCTTGTTAGCATCTCATGGGTATGCTAAATACTGAACCATAGTCTCACTGTATCTAATCTTTTTCTGATACTCTATTTATGGGCTAATCCCCGGAACAAATCAATAAATCTTTTACAACAAGATGATGTTTGTTATTTAGCGGTCTGAAGCATTTATAGAGGGTGTTGATGTACCCTGTTGGAGGTTGGCGGGTCAGGTTGAGTCAGACACTGTTCGAGGCAGTATTGTCCCTTTTTCGGTGCTGAAAGATGGGGCTTGACGCATAAAGCTGTGCCGCCCGGTATGGCGTAACCTTGTCTAGTCAACATACCTGGCCGGGGGTGGAGCTATGTTGCGAGTATGAAACTGCTGGCTGGTTGGGGCTGGCGCTGGTGGGCACCCCACTGCAGATGTAGTAGATGTAGGCTCATTGAGTAAGGGAACTTCATTTCCATCCCAGCCCATCAGGGGTACGATGGACCGATCCCTTGGAAGGCTGTCTTGTCGGGATGACTGTGGAGCAGAGCTGCCTCACGGCGGAAGCCGACACAGTGGACACCTACTCGATGACTCGTCAGCGACCTACCTGTCTGGGTGGCCAGTATTTGTGTGCCACGGCTGGTTTGTTGTGCTGTTGCTGCTGAAGTACCACACATGGTGCATACCAAAGTGGCTCTGGTTTTGGTAACTAGTCAGGTGCTGGCTGGCACGTAGGTAGCAGCCCAGTTTCTTCCATGGCACAGTGCTGTGCTTTCGTATTGCTGAAAGTGGCCTCCATTATGGTATGGGGCCCTCTATGCAGTGGTAAGAATGTGAGATATTAAACCCGAGTCACACTAGACGCAAATGGAATGATGTTTCCGTCAAATAGTGGGGTGATCACATTATACAGATTCTCAAAACAACATCATTTCGCTTAGCCCATTACCGAACGTAAGGAGTGTGGGTATGAGATGCTATTTGTGATCGTAATTAGGGAACTGGTAAAGGTAAAGTACACTGCCCTTTTAGAGGTTTCCAATTCACTCAAGATTTATTGTTAGAGCAGTGTGTATGCACTACATAAAATGAATACATTTACAACAGCACAAGCGGTTCTGAGGTACCGGGTATCGACCCACACTGAAACACCCGTATTAGTATGTGGTTTAGCCTCTACGAACGGCAATGCAGGCACTGACCAGCATTCAGTCGATTGTACCCTTCCCTCTCCCAAGTGATCCTCTGATGGCACCAGTCGATGTATGCACTTTGATGCTGTGGGGTGGGTGGAACACGGGTTAGAGGTGTATGTGCCCATAATCCCTCTGCTGATAACGAGTTCGTGACATTTCGTGTTGTCACGTCTGGGCTCACAAGTCCATTTACCTGTGCTGCGGTAGCTGTACGATCTCCTACCCCTGCCCTCACATAGGACGATCCTTGGGAGCAGCTATGCTGCGTGGACGTGCAGAACTTCATCTACGGATATTCGCAAGGTCACAATTTGACTCTTTCAAACGCGCTCAGTTGGCTGTGGGAAGCATGAGTACGTCCTCGTGGCATGTTTGCCTACTTGCTTCACGCGTTTGTACGATGCTGTGCCTTCTGGCTGCAGGCATTCCATAGTAAAGGGTAGACGCAGATGGTGCTCTTGTAGCTATGCCACTACGCTATCTCTTGGCGGACGACGTTGAAACATTGTCAGTACACCTACCGTGCTCAAGGTGGCATATGACGTCATCGGATCAAAATCGACGTCGTCTATCCAGCTGTACAAATGTTTTCCGGCGGTGTATATGAATGACCAAAGCAAAGTTCATGAAGGACGTTCTTCATAAAGCTTTTATGGTAAACTGCTGTACCTGAGAAACAATAATAGAGGTGTCACACAAACATTTCAGAACACCTACATTTATTTTCTAATGAGAATATATACATACAAAAGTGTCAAGCAATATTTATAAGGCAATGCATAAACCTTTTATGCCTTACATTTTCCTTCTTTTTAAGTGCCAAATAACGTGGAAAACGACTGTATTTATCTTCTTCAACGGAAGTTAATTTAAAGTTCAGCTTTCCAATATCTGGGTAATGCCGATGAATAGTCATGGGAAAAATATCGAATTGGTTAAGGAACATTTGCAGTGTGCCACGAAAACAAAACGAGATAGTAAATTTGAGCTGTGTCGGCTAGTATCGATTGTGATTGTCCACTGTTGTCTATGGTCGTTATCCAGCAATGGGTTCGGCCGCATCTCATGAAAGGGGTCGGTCTGTCCGCCTGCGAGGCATTTACAGGATTCTGCCGTGCTGGTCGGGATTCGTTCTGTTTTGGCGTACAGATTGGAGCGGATGGGCAAGGCGTCACCTGGCGGGAATGCCGAGAATGGAGGGCTGTGTAGACTCGCAAGAATTAGCGGACGTGGTGGCACTGCTCTATTCTGGGAAAGTGCGTGGTGCTCCGAAGCACCGATTAGTGGCAGGCAGAGGCTGCGCGGACTGACGAACTTACTTCTGCTGGTTCCATCACATGTGTCGACTACCATTACCGGAGGGATTAAAATTGGTGACCACATTTCTGAACATCTGCTTCCGAAGTTTCTGCATACTGTAAACCGTTTTTGTCGGCACTCATCCTGGCCAGTTTTGTGTGGGCTCTCTAGCTTCTTCAGTTACTGCAATGACTGTTTCTGACGTTGTATTGCATGCCTGATACTGCATTGCTTCTGGTTACAGTAGAGGCCTGTGAACTTGGATTAACTGAGACTTGTTCCGTGTTTTCGAGCTTGACAAATAAATTAATTTTACTTTTTGTTTGTCTAATTTACGAAATTATTGTTTCATTAATTTTTCCGGGCGATTTTGAGCTTTCCAAACTGACTAACCTTACCTTGTGTTTTTCCTGAGTCAAAATTGTAACCTAGTTAATTTTGGTGGTTGGTTCCCACAGTTAATCACCTAATTCTTTACATTAGTTCATATAAGGCAGTTTTACTACTGTTTCTCCATTTTTTATTAATTCTTACATACGTTTGTGGTTTAAAAGTTCACGAAGGTGTACGCCTTGTTTATTTTGTGTACAACTGTAATACCTAATTATTAATGAATTGCCTTTTGAATGTTACATTACAGCCAGCTACAACCAGAGAGTCGGCAGAGTGCAATTCCAGAAATGGTCACCGGGGCCACCACCTGGTTGTACGGATTATCCAGTTTGTTGTAGACGTGTTTGCTGTCTCCTTGGCAGAATTCTTTTTTTTATTGTAAGTCCTTTGGGAACTGTTAGTGATCCTTATTTTACTAATACAGTGCTGATCCGCTCCCAGGTTCTCATTTTCTACCTTTCAAAAATGAAGACTAAATAGACGCAAAAGCACTATAACACCAGTGACTGCCGCGAGAAACAGGTTACAGGTTACCTTCCGATGTTAGCAGATGACGACACCTTCCCTCCCCCCCCCCCCCCCTCTCCAACATCAACGTCAAAACTTCTCGAGAAACATTAACGATGACATACTGTTCCGCGCCATTTACGACCAGTGTGAATGCTGCTATTTGAAATGAATTGTGAACTATCTTGACGTTCCGTTCAGTAAACTGTAAATCAACCTTTAATCATGTAACAGTCGGAGCGTTCCTGCACAACCTTCGTGTCGCAAGTGAAACTACTCTTAGCAAGACAATATATTCCTCGAGCAGGAGATAATGGCACACGAGTGTGCTGGAGTCTGGTGATGGCTTCCAGTGTGCCCCACGCAGCTACAGCGTGCCTTTGGGAGGCGCTCTTTGCCCGCTGGTAATCACCGCCTTTGCCAGCCTCCTGTGGGGACCAATGGAAGCGATGCGCCCGCTGGGAACTGCGGCGGCCTGGCCTCATCTTCTGTGCTCGGCAAACAACAACCCGCCAGCGAGCCAGGGGCCTGGAGCGGAGATAGCAGCCCCGCATTCTCGTTTAGTATGCGCCCGGCTCGGCGGTCGCTCATCTGCGGAGTATCTTTCGGCGCGCAGGCGCAATTCAAGCCGATATGGCGGCAGATATTGCCGAGAGATCGAGCGAGACTGCTTGCTGCTCGCCTTTGAGCTTCGCAGTAACTCTTCGTTCCCCCTACATACACACACATCATTGATTTCAAAAACTGTTTCACGAACTTTTCCTCTGATCAACTTTCTGTGTGGCATGAGGACGACATGTGATATCTTAGGATTTTGTTTAAAACCCAGGTTTCGTGTCTATCAGTATAGTGAATAAAGATGTTCACACTTGATACTGCAACGGCGATGTTCTAATGCCTAGCAGTGTACTTATGACTGGCTGTCGTCAGTATTTAATTGATAATTAGAAGAGTGAACATGAAAAGAATGGAAAGAATTTACAATCTAAATCTAGTAAATCGTTTATTTACGCATTTCTTTCGGCTGCCATTAAAAGGCCCTCAGCCATCCTTGTATCATTAAGCATATAATAATTACAATAATAATATTAATAGTAATAATAACGACAATAATAAGAATACATATATCAATGAATACTTGAAGTTTAAGAAATGTCAGACCTATTAATATTAATTTCCTCACAGCGTTAACGTCGAATGAGAGTAGTGAACAGAAACATGTGACAACAATACAGAATTAATCAATGTGGGAAGCAGGGAGGAAGATTAGGGTTTAAACTCCCATTGACGTTTAGGCCATTAGAGATGGGGCGAAAGCTCGGTCTGTTTCAAGGATGGAGAAGGGAACTGGTCGTGCCCTTTCAGAGGAGCTGTCTGGAATGATTTAGGGTAGTCATGGAAAACCTAAATCTGGATGGCTGGACTTTCGAATCATCAGTTTTCTGACACGTCTGATGCGGCCCACCATGAATTACTCTCCTGTGCCAACCTCTTCATCTAAGAGTAGCACTTGCAACCCAGGTCATCAAATATCTGCTGGACGTTTTCCAATCACTAATTTCTCTTACAGATTTCACCCTCCACAGCACCCTCTAGCACCATAAAAATTATTCCCTGATGTCTTAATAGATGACCTACCATCCTGTCCCTTCTTCTTGCAAGTATTTTAGATATATTCCTTTTCTCTTGAATTTTCCGGAAAACCTTCTCATTCTTTACCTTATCGGTCCACTTAATTTTCAATACCCCTCTGTAGCACCATATCTCAAATGCTTCGATTCTCTTCTGTTCCGATTTTCCCACAGTCCATGTTTCACTGTACACCAAAAGTACGTTTTCATACATTTCTTCCTCAAATGAAGACCAATCTTTGATACTAGTAGACCTCTCTTGGTCAGGAACGCCCTTTTTGCCAGTGCTAGTCTGCCTTCTATGTCCTCGCGCCGTCCATCATTGGTCATTTTGCTTCTAGGAAGCAGAATTCCTTAAGTTCATTTACTTCTTACTAATGTTAAGTTTCTAGCTGTTGTCATTTCTGCTACTTCTCATTACTTTCGTCTTTCTTCGATGTAGTCTCAATCCATATTCTGTACTGACTGGACATTTCATTCCATTCAGCCGATTCTGTAATTCTTCATTTTCGCTGTAGGTTTCAATGTCATCAGCGACTTTTATCAGTGATATCGCTTCACCTTGAATTGTAATTTCACTCTTTAACCTTCCTTTTATTCCCTTCATTGCTTTTTCGATATATAAACTGAATCGTAAGGGCGAAAGACTACATCCCTGTCTTACACAATTTTCAGTCGGAGGACTTTGTTCACTGTCTTTTATTGCTCCCTCTTGGTTCTTGTACCTATTGGGTATTACCCGTCTTTTTCTAAAACTTGCACTTGTTTTTCTCAGAATTTCGAGCATCTCACACCATTTGACTATATAGTGCCTTTACCTTCCCTAAAGCCAAACTGATCGTCATCTAACAAATTCTCAATTTTCTTTTCCATTCTTCTGTACATTCTTTTTGTCAGCAGCCTGGACGCATGCACTGCTAAGCTCATTGTGCCGTAATACTCGCACATGTCACCCCTTGCAATCTTTGGAATTGTATGGATGATGTTTCTCCGTGAGTCATATGGTATGTTGCCAGTCTCATACATTCTACACACCAACGTGAATAGTCGTTTTGTTGCTACTCCCCTCAATTGTTTCAGAAATTCTGATGCAATGTTATCTATCCTTCTGCCTTATTCGATCTTAACGTCATCCGAAGCCCTTTTAAATTATGATTCTAATTCTGGATCCACTATCTCTTCTCTATAGTTTCCTGTTTCTTCTTCTTCTGTCATGTGATCAAAGAAGTCCTTTCCATCGTAGATGCCTTCCGTGTCCTCGTTTCACCTATCCCCGCTCTCCTTGCATTTAACAGTGGAATTTCATTGCACTCTTAATGTTACCAACTTTGCTTCTAATTTCGTCGAAGTTTGTTTCGACTTTCTTATGTTGAGTCCGTCCTTTCGATAATCATTCCTTTTTCGATTACTTCACATTTTTCTTGTAGCCATTTCACCTTAGCCTCCCTGCATTTCCTATTTATTTGATTCCTAAGTCACTTACATTTCTGTACTCCTGATTTTCCTTGATCAGCTTTTTACTTTCTTCTTTCGTCGATCATGAAGTATTTTCTCTATTGCCCACGGTTTCTTTGCAGTTTCGTTCTTTGTACCTATGTTTTCCTTTCCAACTTCTGTTATTACCATTTTTAGAGATGTCCATTCCTCTTCAACTGAAATGACTACTGAGCTATTCCCTATCGGAGTGTCTGTAGCCTCAGAGAACTTCAAGCGTATCTCCTCATTCCTTACCACTTCCGTATCCGACATCTATGCGCATTGATTCTTCCTGACTAGTTTCTTAAACTTTAGCTTACTCTTCATGATTACTAAATATCTGAGTCTATATCTTCTCCTGGGCACACTTTACAATCCACTATACGATTTCGGAAGCTCTACCTGACCATGATGTAACCAAGCTGAAATCTTTCTGTATGTCCCAGTCTTTTCCAAGTATACCTTCTCGTCTTGTAATTCTTGAACAGAGTGTTCATTATTACAAGCTGAAACTTATTGCAAAACTCGGCTAGTCTTTCTCCTCTCCCATTCCTAGTAACAAGCCCACACTTTCCCGTAACCCTTTCTTCTACTTCTTCCCATGCAACTACATTCCAGTCCCCCATGATAATTAGATTTTCATCTCCCTTACGTTCAGTATCCTCGTATACTATCTCCATCTCTTCATCCTCGGCTTGCAACGTCGGCATGTAGACCAGAGCTATCATTGTCAGTGTTGGTTTGCTGTCCATTCTGATGAGAATAACCTGTCACTGAATTGTTCCCAGTAACTCACTCTCCGCCCTATCACCCTATTCGTAGCGAATCCTACTCCTGTTATACCGTTTTCTGCTGCTGTTGGTATTACCCTGTACTCGTCTGACCAGAAATCCTTATCTTCTTCCATTTCACTTCACCATCCCCTCTATGTCTAGACTGGGCCTCTGCATTTCTCTTTTCAGATTTTCGATCTTTACTACCACTTTTAAACTTCTGACAATCCACGCCCAGACTTGTAGAACGTTATTATTTCGTTGGTTATTGAATCTTTTTCTCATGGCCACCTTCTCCTTGGCACTCCTTTCCTGGGGATCCAAACGAGGGACTAGTCCGGAATCTTTTGCAAATGGAGCGATCATCATCCCACTTTTTTAATTAAAGGCAACATGTCCTGTGGATGCATGTTATGTGCCCATAATGCTGTGGTTTCTGTTACCTTCTGCATCCTCATTCCGTTGAGTATTGCTGATTCTTCTGCCTTTTGGGACAGTTTCCCATCCCGAAAGCAAGAAACTGCTCTGAACCTCTGTCTGCTCCGCCGCCCTCTTTGACAAAGCCATGGGCTGAATGAGGCTGATTTTATATTTCGGAAGTCATCATTTCTGATGATTTTTGTTCGGTATTTAAGCTGTGGTCCTGTTTGAACCCGGGACAAGGGACATTTTGAATACCAATGAAGGACGCTATCCCTAGTCCACTATCGTGTTCCTCATAAGCCACCCTTTTCTGTAGTCAATGATAATGCTAAGCGTCGCATGAGATTGTTTAAAGAGTGATGTCACTGCACAGTGGATGACTGGAAACGAGTAATGTGATGTAGTGAATCATGTTATACCCTGTGGCAATTCGAAGGAAGTGTTTAGGCTTGGTTAGACTTGGCCGAATGCCTTTCGAACGTCAACTGTGATTGCGTGTACTGCCTACACTCAAGTAAAAAGGAAGTATGGGGGTTTTCTTCATGATTAGCATGTGGACCCTGTACTGCACTTAAAAAGACGTTAAATGAGGAAGGATATAACACATTTTATAGGACTGTACAGTACATACAGTAGAGGAACATTTCGGAGATGCTAACCGTGTCATAAAACATCATCTGCGAGGCAACGGCTTATGGACGATGACACTCCTGAAGTGGATTGGGCTGCTCAGTTACAGCGCATACAGATAACTGTATGCGCTGTGATTGTTCGTTTGCACATTTTTGACATGGTTTCTGCATTTTCGGAAATACCATTCTTGACTGTGTTACTGAGATTTGAAAATGGGTTCCACCCCGAAACTAGCTATCGAGTGAATAGAAAAAGTGAAATTTGCAACTTTGGCTGGCTTTTTGTTGTACTGCTTTATTTCCGTCATTGCATCTTTGATGTATAGATTGAACAGTAGGAGCGAACAACTACGTCCTGCCCCATTTCCACTGTAATCCGAGAACTACGTTTTTGATCTAACATTCTTATAATTCCCTTTTGCTCCCTCTGGTATATTACCCATTGTAACGGGTTCACGGATAGCATCATGTATCTACGGTTGAACGGTGTCTGTGGCGTAGCGGCCATCATCATCATCATCATCATCCTCATCGTCGTCGCCGCCGTCGTCATCATCTTCAATGATTATGCCTTGTGGCCCGATCCATTCCTTTAAGGCACGTTGGGTTATGTTGTATGCAGCATTAGTTATGTTATTAATAGACTTACTCTGGACATTGTCTTTCCAGTTCAGTCGGTCCCATAGTGCTCTGAGGGGACCAAACAGCGAGGTCATCGGTCCCATAGAATTAAGAAAGGATGGGGAAGAAAGTCGGCCTGCCCTTTCCAAGGAACCATTCTGGCATCTGCCTAAAGCGATTTAGGGAACTCACGCCTATTAATAATTGATGTATCCCTCCTTTGCTTTAATGAGCTTCTGAACATGTTGTGTCATAGAATCGACTAGGTCAGAGCAAATGTTTCGTAATTAGCTGTCCTGAAACCACACTTTTGCCACATTTAGTAACACGCATGTTTTGTTGTTGAAGAATCCATTTTACCAAGAAGCCTTTTCACAATACTCCACAAATTCAAGATGGGATTTAAGTTTGGTGAATTACCATGCTATTGAAGCACATTAATATTGTTTTCTTCTGTGAATGTCTTGACTGCTTTAGAAATGTGACACGGGTACGGATCATGTGGAAATGTTCCTTCAACATCTGCAAAGATCGTTCGGAAAGGCACAATGCTGATGATTTTCAAGTGTTTGGTTGAATTCGTCATGCCATCAACTGGAACTAGTGCCTCTTGGGGCGAAGAAACCAAAAACATTTTTTAAGAAGCGTATTTTACAACCTGTTCAAGATGCTCAGCTCTTACTGCTTCAGAGAGGCTTCGCCGGACAATTTTTGCTCTATAAACTTGAACAATAACATGTGCCACTTTACTGATAATTACACGGCTCCAGTCTCTGGAGATCCAAGATTTATATACTTTGGCCGATGCCAACCTTTTTTCTTCATGTTAACAGTTGCTTGTTTACTGGCTTTCATGCCTTCCGCTCACGTTTAAGAAGCCTACGCAGAACCGGTGAAGAATCAGTTTCAGATGTAGTGGCCAATAAATCTCTCTGAAGGTTCTCACTTGTCTTTTGAGGACGAATTCTACTGTTCGCAATTAGAGTTTCGTCAATGCTAGGGGTGGTTATTCATTTTCGTGACATATCCCTTTTCTCCTGACAATGACGCAGCATCACTACATGCCCTAATAAGTCTTAAACACTATATTTTCCCACACCAGCAACACAGGCAATGGCTCTTAGAGTCATAGGTGTATGAGCATGAAGATCAACTGTTTTTGCCCGCTTCTTACGTGAAATGTCCATTTTAATAAAAACTCTACCTGTCAAGAACAGAGAAATAACATTACACGCATAAGCACTCATCTGAAATGGAGGGGACCTACAATATTTGTTCAGCCAAAGCAACAGTAGTCCGTCTCAACAACTGGGCAGATAAGACTGTTTACAGCTAACCAACTTCAATTCCTTCTAAAATGTTAATTTGTCGCAAATTAATTTGCAGACTATTGTACACTGTGTTGATAAGTCATGGGATAACTATATGCATACAGATGGCGATAGTATCGCGTACACAGCATATAAAACTGCAGTGCATTGGCAGAGTTGTGCCTTACACTCAGGTGATTCATGTGAAAAGACTTCCGAATTTATTATGGCCGCGCGACGGGAATTAACAAACGTGGAATGCGGAATAGTAGTTGGAGGTAGACGCGTGGGACATACCGTTCCGGAAATCGTTAGGGAATTCAGTATTCCGAGATTAACAGTATTTAGAGTGTGTTGAGAATACCACATTGCAGGCATTACCCTTCACCACGGACAATGCAGTGGCCGACGGTCTTCACTTAACGACCGAGAGTAGCGTTGTTTGCCTAGAGTTGTCAGTGCTAACAGACAAGCACCACTACGTGATATAACTGTATAAATCAATGTGGAACGTACGAGGAGCGTATCCGTTAGGGTAGTGCAGTGAAATTTGACGTTAATGGACTACGGCAGCAAACGGCTGACGCGAGTGCCTTTGCTGACAGTACGATTTCGCCTGTAGCGCCTCTCCTGGGCTCGTGACAATTTCTGTGGGACCATAGATGACTGGAAAACCGTGGGCTGATTAGATGAGTTGCTATTTCGGTTGGTAAGAACTGATGGTGGGCTTCGAGCGTGACGCAGACCCCCCGAAGCCACGGACCCAAGCCACTGTGAATGCTACCGAATCAATAAATTAACAATTTATTCAAAGACAGTATTTATAAAACAGCTAAGAGACTATCAACGAGTGACCATCTTAAGACAATAACAAAATATCGCAGTTAGCCTGCTTCTCAAGCAAGGCAGCAAATTGAAATTACGAACTCTCACTTAAAGAGATGAGCCACAGACATTTCAATACTTAAAGGAACAGTAAATTACAATCAGAAAGTGATTTAAGGAAATATGTCACAGATAACTTATTTAAAGGAGCAATAATTTGCAATATGAAAGTGATTTATGTAACGCACACCAGTTCGTTAAGAACTCAAATAACACAAAATGTGCAAGAAATTACAATTTAATTCCCAAGAAAATAAAAAACCTATACAGGGTGAGTCACCTAACATTACCGCTGGATATATTTCGTAAACCACATCAAACACTGACGAATCTATTCCACAGACCGAACGTGAGGAGAGGGGCTAGTGTAACTGGTTAATACAAACCATACAAAAATGCACGGAAGTATGTTTTTTAACACAAACTTACGTTTTTTTAAATGGAACCCCGTTAGTTTTGTTATCACTGCTAAACATACAAACAAATACGTAATCAGTGTCGTTTGTTGCATTGTAAAATGTTAATTACATCCGGAGATATTGTAACCTAAAGTTGACGCTTGAGTACCACTCCTCCGCTGTTCGATCGTGTGCATCGGAGAGCACCGAATTACGTAGAGATCCAAAGGGAACGGTGATGCTGAGGGAATTAGATTAGGAAATGAGACACTTAAAGTGGTAAAGGAGTTTTGCTATTTGGGGAGCAAAATAAATGATGATGTTCGAAGGAGATAGGATATAAAATGTAGACTGGCAATGGCAACGAAAGCGTTTCTGAAGAAGAGAAATTTGTTAACATCGAGTATTAATTTAAGTGTCAGGAAGTCGTTTCTGAAAGTATTTGTATGGAGTGTAGCCATGTATGGAAGTGAAACATGGACGATAAATAGTTTGGACAAGAAGAGAATAGAAGCTTTCGAAATGTGGTGCTACAGAAGAATGCTGAAGATTAGATGGGTAGATCACATAACTAATGATGAAGTATTGAATAGAATTGGGGAGAAGAGGAGTTTGTGGCAGAACTTGACTAGAAGAAGGGATCGTTTGGTAGGACATGTTATGAGGCATCAAGGGATCACCAATTTAGTACTGGAGGGCAGAGTGGAGGGTAAAAATCGTAGGGGGAGACGAAGAGATGAATACGCTAAGCAGATTCGGAAGGACGTAGGCTGCAGTAGGTTCTGGGAGATGAAGAAGCTAGCACAGGATAGAGTAGCATGGAGAACTGAATCAAACCAGTCTCAGGACTGAAGACCACAGCAACAACAACAACAAGCCTGTACAGACGTGATGCTGCTTTTGGTTATATCTGTATTGCTTTCGTATTCCGGGTGTGCTCCTCGCCGGCCGCTTGAGCCGGGGTGAGGCTGAGTATGTGTCGGAACGCGGCGAGGTGGGACGTGCGGCCGGCGGCCCGCCTGCTGGGGCCCACCATTATCCAGTGGGCAGTATTCACGAGGCACGGCGGCGGCGGTAATCAGAGAGGCGGAGACGGGCTAGCAATCCGCCCCCGGGGGCGGCGCCGCCACCGCCGGCGGCGGCGGGCCGAGGCTAATCCAATCTTCCGGGCCGGCGCGCCGCCCTCGCGATTGTCTTGCAGAGGCGAGGCGCTCACAGGCAGGCAGCGCGGCCCTGCTCGTTACGGCGCGCAGCCAATTCCCCCGATCGGCCGCGCCGCCCGCTGACCGGTGCGGAGGGGCGTTGCGCAGCCCGGAGCACCGTACAATCGCGTGTCCACTCCAGCGCGGCCTTCACCGACTGCGCTGTGCTCTGCAAAGTTCGCCCCGCTGGGACAATACAGCGGCAGGGCAGGGCAGGGCAGTGGGCCGAAGCAGCGTCGCTCCACTCTCCCACACTGGCTGGGCACTCCTTGGCCTGTCCTATGCAACACATCTACAGGGTCTCAGAAGAGTAATAGTGTATTATAAAATGGCTGTAGATAATTTATTTCATTATTTCATTGATAAATAACTACTGGCCATTAAAATTGCTACACCACGAAGATGACGTGCTACACACGCGAAATTTAACCGGCAGGGAAAAGATGCTGTGATATGCAAATGATTAGCTTTTCAGAGCATTCACACGAGCTTGGCGCCGGTGGCGCCACCTACAACGTGTTTACGTGAGGAACGTTTCCAACCGATTTCTCATACACAAACAGCAGTTTACCGGCGTTGCCTGGTGAAACGTTGTTGTGATGCCTCGTGTAAGGAGGAGAAATGCGTACCATCACGTTTCCAACTTTGATAAAGGTCGCATTGTAGTCTCTCGCGATCGCGGTTTATCGTATCGCGACATTGCTGCTCGCCTTGGTCGAGATCCAATGACTGTTAACAGAATATGATATCGATGGGTTCAGGAAGGTAATACGGAACACCGTGCTGGATCCCAACGGCCTCGTATCACTAGCAGTTGAAACATCCCCTTAGAAAAATTTACGAATGATTGTGCTGATAAACCCCTTACGTTATTTGATTTTTAAACAGCTGAGCAAAACTGAACGTACTCAGACATTTCTCTCTTTACTTATTCTGATCATCACTAAACTGACACACAATATTTTTAGCGCAACGCAATCTGACTTTCAATAATTCCAGCAAAAGAATGGCCCTGACTAACAACAACCTATACCATTCATGAAGCACTTACCTCACAAAAATCTTCGTTACTCGAACTACTGAAATACAGCGAGCGCCAATACTGCCAGGTAAATAAAAGATCCTAACTACTGAAGGCAGTAATTACTGATAGGCATAGTTAGAAAATGAAAGATTTTGATAGATAACAAACAATGTATTTACCTTAAAAATGTTCAAAAGTCATCATATATATATATCAGTTCATGATATCCAATATTACAAATTTACTCTTACTGATGGAAACAGGTCCAGATCGTCCGCTCTCAAAATTCTGTCATCTGTCTCCCCACATCCACCTCTGCTGGCGGCTCACCTCCAACTGCGCAACGCTACGCGCTGTACACATCCAACTGCCTAACACTACAATAGCGAATATTACAACAATGCCAACCAGCCACAGACAGCACACAGCACAGCCAGTTATTAACATACAGAGCGCTACGTGGCGTTACCAATATAAAAAACTAAACAGCCTACTTACACAGTCGACATGACAGGCATCTTATCCGCATGGCTGTAACGGATCGTGCAGCCACGTCTCGATCCCTGAGTCAACAGATGGGGACGTTTGCAAGACAACGAACAATTGCACCAAAAGTTCGAAGATGTTTGCAGCAGCATGGACTATCTGCTCCGATACCATGGCCGCGGTTACCCTTGACGCTGCATCACAGACAGGAGCGCCTGCGATGGTGTACTCAACGACGAACCTGGGAAAAAACGTCATTTTTTCGGATGAATCCAGGTTCGGTTTACAGCATCATCGCCATACTGGCGTATCACCCGGCGTGATGGTATGGATTGGTTACACGTCTCGGTCACTTCTTGTCTGCATTGACGGCACTTTGAATAGTGGACATTACATTCCAGATGTGTTAAGACCCGTGGCTCTACCCTTCATTCGATCCCTGTGAGACCCTACATTTCAGCAGGATAATGCAAGACCGCATGTTGCAGGTCCTGTACCTGCCTTTCTGGATACAGAAAATGTTCGACTGCTGCCCTGTCCAGCACGTTCTCCAGATCTCTCACCAACTGAAAACGTCTGGTCAATGGTGGCCGAGCAACTGGCTCGACACAAGATACCAGTCACTACTCTTGATGAACTGTGGTATCGTGTTGAAGCTACATGGGCAGCTGTACCTGTACATGCCATCCAAACTCTGTTTGACTCAATGCCCAGGCGTATCAAGGCCGTTATTACGGCCAGTGATGGTTATTCTGAGTAATGATTTCTCAGCATCTATGCACCCAAACTGCGTGAAAATGTAATCACATGTCATTTCCAGTATAATATATTTGTCCAAGGAATGTGCGTTTATCACCTTCATTTCTTCTTGGTGTAGCAATTTTAATGGTCAGTAGTGTAATTAAATGAAGTCGATGGAGTCATAACGGAGATAGTGTGTGCCTAGAGGCGATTAATCTGCCTCTACCAATGTCATTTTATGCAACCCGGAAAGTTATATCTATGACCTTTTTAAACTATCTTTTAGCTCGTTACTAGCAAACTACACTGAAGGGCCAAAGAAACTGGTTCACCTGCCTAATATCGTGTATGGCCCCGCGAATATGCAGAATTGTCGTAACACGGCGTGGCATTGACTCGACTAACATTTGAAGTAGTGCTGGGGGGCACTGACACCAGGGCTGGCCATAAATCCGTAATAGTACAGGGGGATCGCTTCCGAACAGCTCTTTGCAAGGCATCCGAGATAGGGTCAATAATGCTCACGTCTGGGGAGTTTGGTAGCCAGCGGAAGTGTTTAAACTTAGATGAGTGTTCCTGGAGCCACTCTGTAGCAATTCTGGACTTGTTGGGTGTCGCATTGTTCTGCTGGAATTGTACAAGTCCGTCATAATGCACAATGGACATGAATGGATACAGGTGATCAGACAGGACGCTTACGTATATGTCGCCGTCAGAGTCGTATCTAGACGAATCCGGGGTCCCATACCACTCCAACTGCACAAGCCTCACGCCATTACAGAGCCTCCACCAGCTTGAACATTCCCCTACTGACATGCAGGGTCTATGGATTCATGTTTTTGTCTTCATACCCGTACAAGTCCATTTGGTCGATACAATTTTAAATGAGATACGTCCGACCAGGCTACATGTTTCCAGTCGCCAACAGTCCAACGTCGGCGTTGAGGGCCCAGGAGAGGCGTAAAGCTTTGTGTCGTGCAGTCATCAAGAGTACACGAGTGGGCCTTCGGCCCTGAAAGCCCATACCGATGATGTTTCGTTAAATGGTTCACACGCTGACACTTGTTGATGGTCCATGATAGGTAGGATATGCAAGGTGCAATACGAATAGCTGAAGGCCACAATTAAGTTTCAAAATTTTAAAATATATTACCATAATCTTTTAAATGCAGAAGGCCGCAGTGTTTAAGCATGAAAGATAATTTTAAGACTAAGGTTGCAAGACTGAAAGCCCACAATTAATTTTGCAAAATTATGAAGAAAAAAAGGAAGAAACCATAAGCTGTAAATTTTAAGTAGCTGAAAACAGATAATTAAACACCTGCGGGAAAGACAAAGACAACGGCACATAGAAACCTCCAGGCAGGTCGGTCTGCCCTTGTTCACTTAGGCGAGACAAGTGGTCAGCCCAACTACACTTGATCCGTCGGAACCCAACCAGGGGACAGCCGCGGACCGACCGACACAACGACATGCTTCCCGTCAATCAGTACATGAAAACTCAAACAGAAAAGGTTACAAACGTGATAATCCACAGTGGAGTATGTAATAACTGTCAAAATTACAAGTCATGTTGGACATCTACAACAGGTGAGGAAAGGACGCTGCCTGAAATTACGTTAGTGGCCAGGGCAGCTAACCGGAACACTAACGGCCACTAAGCAGAAAATTCCCCTGGTGCACTTGAATAGTAGTCAACCAAAACAGTTAATTGCACTGCATGGCTGCTAAATTTCAGCAGTAGGAACACTTGGTGTTGCTCACAGGAAAACCTCCCCAACAGCAAACCACCGAAACGAACCACCACAACACGAGTGGACGTGGCTTGGGTAGTTGAAACCACTACTCAACTTTGACGTCCTGAGTTGGTGAACCACGAAGCTCGTAGCGATCGAACAGCTCCACACACGCTCCGACACTGCGTAGGGACCACCAGCGGACCTAGCCGACTGCACCGCACAGAGATAACTTCCCTCGTCCGCAACAACCGACCGACTGCCTGCAGAACGCCGACAACATCTAAAATAGTCGTCAGTGGCTTGAACGATACCCAGCAATAACTAAGCACGCACGAAGACAAATCGGGAGTCGATGTACACACACACACCCGACTCATGAACGATCGGCGAGCCAAAACGCGTCGTCCGGTAGGACGACCCATCGACGATCCACCAAGACCGTGGCCCAGCTCAAGTGATGCGTGGTGGCAATGGTCGGGCAAGCCATGTCGACGCAGACCTCACTGCTGCTCCAACCCGACTGCACTAGTTCTGCATTGCAACTTCCCGACTGGCAGATCCAGACGCGTTCCAACTGACTGCAAACCCGAACTCGCAACCCGAACTCCACTTACGACAAACAACGACCGGGAAGCAATAGCAGTCAAGCAAAGATACTACGAGAGGGGACATATCGATACGCGGTTCTAACGCCGCTCAAGTCAGACAAAGCAGCAAATCTGTGACAGTAGTAATTTAAATTAACATAGTAAGATGGAACTACGTTAAAAATAGGATGTAAAATACATGACGGCGGGAACACGAACCACGCGCGGCTCGGATTTATTCGCATTTTACAAACCTGTTTACTTTCCAGACACTTGGTACATACATTCTCCACGAGTTGCCATACGGTGCATGGCGGAGCGTACCCCATACCATTGTTAGTCAATCCCTTTTCCGTTCCACTCCCAAGTGGAGAGGCGTAAAAACGACTGTCACTATAGCCTACATATAAACTAGAGAAAAACGACGCGCCACAATGGAATTATCCGAATGGGACGGAAATCAGTACATGTGATGTACGTGTACAGACAAACAAATGAGTAAAATTTCATAAAAATTGGATCATCCATTTAAGAGAAAAAGCTTCACAAATTCAGCAACTCAGTAACGCGCTGGTCCACCTCTGGCCTCTGTGCAAGCAGTCATTCGGTTTGACATGGATTGACAAAGTCATTGGATGCCGCCTGAGGCATATTGTGCCAAATTATATCTAACTGATGCTTAGTTCGTCGAAATCCCAAGATAGTTAGAGGGCCCTGCCCATAATGCTCCAGACGTTCTCCACTGGAGAGAGATCAGGCAACCTCGCTGGCCAAGGTGCGGTTTGGCATGCACGACTACAAGCAGTAGAAACTGTGGTCGAGTTCGGGCGGGTATTATACTGCTGAAATTCAAGTGCAGGATGGTTTGCCATGAAAGGCAACAAAACGAAGCCTAGAATATCGTCGACTTATCGCTGTCCTGTAAGGGCGTGGCGGATGACAACCAGAGGGGTCACCGCAGACCATCAGTCCTGGTTGTCAGGTCCTATGGCGAGCGACAATCAGAGTGGTATCCCACCACTGTCCGCGACGATCCAGCCTGGAAACTCTTTGGAGTGGGATTGTCTTCAGCTAGAAAATAAGCTTCGATGATCAACGGAGACGTGTCCGGAGATGTTCTGGACAGTGGTGGGTTGCCAGCCTGACTGTTCCCCGGCATATGTCCTGAAAACGAGGAGTAATGGTCTGGGGTGCCATTTAATTTCATAGCAGAATCCCTTTAGTTGTCATCCGTGGCACCCTTACAGAACAGCAGTACGTCGACGATATTCTACGATCCGTTTTGTTGCCCTTCGTGGTGAGCCAACCGGGGCTTACTTTTTAGCACGATAATGCGCACGTGCACACGGCCGCTACTGTATGTCTTCAAGCTTGCCAAACACCACCTTGGCCAGCAAGGTAGTCCGATCTCTCCTCAATTGAGAACGTTGGAGCGTTATGGGCACGACCCTCCAACCACCTCGACATTCTGGTGATCTAACGCGTCAATTGGACATAATTTCGCACGATATCCCTCAGGAGTACGTCTAACAACTATGAATAACGGCTTGCATAAGGACCAAAGTGGGACCAATGCGGTACTAAACTGGTCAATTTGTGATGCTCTTCCTCTTGAATTAATCGTTCTATTTTTTCTAAAATTCTAATCATTTCTTTCTTTGCCTTTACTTGTACATCACATATACCGGTTTCCATCCCATCCGGATAAATCATTCATGGTGCGTCGTTGTATTTATGTATTTTTGTCTTGGAGTGTATTCGTCCTGAGGGAATTCAAAATCTCTAGTGCTATCAAATTTTACTATTTTTGTTTTGTTTTTGTGCAATGTGAACGAGAACTCTACCGAAAAACACCCAGTGGTTGTTTGAGGATATCCTCTGAGTGTTTTGTTATCAGGCACACATGATCTCCTGTGGCTCGTTAGAGAATAATAATGTAATTATAATTTATTCAATTTGTTACTGCAGTCACCCTTGTTTCTGTGAAAATACCCTCACAACAGTGAAGAGGCCTGTAACGTGCAACAGCCGAAACGTACAAGACACAACACAGAGTAATGCAACAGCCCTCAGAGAGGCGCAAAGCTCCTATGACGCGGTTGCGATCGCTGCAGGTTGGAACTCAGCAAATCACAATTGTGCCGCCGTTCAACTGCACTCAGCGAACCCATACACAATGTGCAAATGGTTCAAATGGCTCTAAGCACTATGGGACTTAACAACTGATGTCATGTCTCCTACACTTAGAACTACTTAAACCTAACCAACCTAAGGACACAACACACATCCATGCCCTAGATAGGATTCGAACCTGCGACTGTCGCAGGCGCGAGGTTCCAGGCTGAAACGCCTAGAACCGATCGGCCGCAACGGCCGGCACACATATCGACTGCCTCTTCATCAGTAAATCTACCCATACTGCTGTGAATTGCTGTTAACGGACGACTATCGTTCCCGGGAAAAGGGAGGGGGGGGGGGGGCAAGGAGTACTGAATGTAAATTTAAGGGCCTAGAAAAATTGTCGACCTCACGTATCGTGAATGGATGCAAGTTTGTTTGCAAAGAGCACAGCGCTTACCGTCGATAATAGCAAAGTTATGCAGATCTTTTCAGTACAATACAGATACAATGAGAAATGGGGGTAAAAAAAATCAAAGGATATGCAAAAACTATGTAAAGCGTCGCTGGAGACGGGTTTTTTTAATATCGAAATACTCGAAAGAATTTGTGGAAAGCCCGCATCTCGTGGTCGTGCGGTAGCGTTCTCGCTCCCCACGCCCGGGTTCCCGGGTTCGATTTCCGGCGGGGTCAGGGATTTTCTCTGCCTCGTGATGGCTGGGTGTTGTGTGCTGTCCTTAGGTTAGTTAGGTTTAAGTAGTCTAAGTTCTAGGGGACTGATGACCATAGATCTTAAGTCCCATAGTGCTCAGAGCCATTTGAATTTGTGGAAACTTTTCAGTGGAGTTCGGCTTCACACTGGATATCGTTTATTTTTCAGCCAGTGTTGCATATTTTGTACAGTATGACAGGTTTAGATCTCCCTGGATCATCTTCAAATGTAAAAATAAAGTAAAACAATATGCACTCTCCATTATTTAAAAAGGCAGTAGCGTATTTCACATAATTGTTGAACGTACCTGTGTGGTTGATTTAGCAATCTGTCGTGTATGCATCGGAACTACACATCAGGATGCTGCAGTATGCAACTGTGGTACCTTTTCGAAATTGATAACTGGTGGTGGGCGGGTAGAGGTGGAAAGGAAAAAGAGGAGGGAGGGGATATAAAGAAGGCAAGGCGGGTGAAGGCTATGCCATGAGCATAAAGGATATACATTCGATAGAACATAACAGTGACTTCTGTAAAAAAAAAAAAAAAAAAAAAAGTGAGAGCCTTGAATTTCCCCTCCTCCCCCCTGTCACCATCCTCCACCAATGGCCTATTTAAAAGACAGACCACAGTTTCGTATTGCAGTATTCTGATGTGTAGTTCTCATACAGACATGACAGGTTGCTGATGCAACTACACAGGGAAATTCAAAATAATGTGCAATTTATTTCTACTTTTTGTAAAAGAATAGACGGTACATACAAAGACGGAAAAAATCGCAACGCCAACAAGGAGTTGTGCAATAAAACTAAAGTTGTCAGGCGTTTCTGCATCTAAAAGATGATGTCTACACATATTTCGTGCTAGTTTCATAAGAGTGGCGCTGGCAGTAATGGTCGTGAGCGTTAGTTACCTTTGAGATTGAAGTGGTCAGTTGATGTTAGTCAAGAATGAAGGCGACAAAGACGCCATTATCAACACCCCACTAAGTTTAAACTAGGTCACGTAATAGGGCTAGGAGAAGCCACTGTACATGGTTGGTGGCAGTGGTGGTCACGGGAATATACGGTCGCAACAAGACCGGGCTCCAGAAGGCCATGTAGCACTACCGAGAGGAATGACCATCATGTTCGGCCTGTGTCTCTGGATCATCACACCGCATCTGCAGCAGCAAGCTGAGCCACAGTGACACAACGAACTGACACAAATCGGTTACTTCAAGGACAGCTCCTAGCCAGACGGCCTGTAGCGTGCATTCCACTGACCCCAAACCACCGCCATTTGCGAATTCAGTGGTGTCAAGCGAGACCTCACTGAAGGGCAACGTGGAGGTCTGTTGTATTTTGTGATGTAAGATGGTTCTGTTTCGATGCCAGTGATTGACATATGTTGGTTGAAAGAGGAGAGTTGAGGGCCTGCAACCAGGCTGCCTGCTTGACAGAAGAGGTCAGCGGAAAACAAATCCTGCGACATCCACAAACAGCATTAACCGGCCCTGTATTGGCCGACCAAGTGCAACCGGCATTGGAACTCCATCCTACAAACTGACATCCGACATCTCACAATACAAGGACGTTTGCATGCTTGCATTCAGCATTCTGGCGATTACACCGGTTATTAGTGTAGCAGCATTTCACATTTGCAACGGCTTATCTCGCGTTTACGTTAAAACGTGATCTTCCAATGTTAATCACTTAAATATTTTACGAAGACAAATGTATTCTCGGGGCTTTAGATCTAAAGACTATAGAGGGAGACTGAACAACAAGTGCATCTGGGACTGAAATATAGCAGATATATGGAATGTAGGGAAAAAACCACTGTGTGTATGCTTCCACACGAGTCCTGAATTCCCTTATTTGTCTTCAACGTCCTTGTGGGATATGCACAGGGTAATTATAACGCCCATGAAACATTTAAAAAATCAGCACATTAATGACCGAGAACGACGTAATGTGAAAGACAAACACTCATTGTTTTTTACAGTGTTTATAAATGCTCTGTGTCTATCCTCCGTCACGCGGCTTGTATCTAATCAGATGTCGGTCGGTGCCGCCTGGCACGAAGTCTGCGTTCCAAAACATCCCAAAGGTGATCTGTAGGATTCAGGCCAGTCCATTACAGGGATGTTACTGTCGTGTAAACACTCCACCACAGACCGTGCATTATGAACAGGTGCTCGATGGTGTTGAAAGCTACAATCGCCATTCCCAAATTGCTCTTAATGGGAAGCAAGAAAGTGCATGAATGTAGGCCTGTGCTGTGACAGTGCCACGCAAAACAACAAGGGGTGCGAGCTCCCTCCATTAAAAAAAAGATCACACCATAACACCACCGCATCCGAATTTTACTGTTGCTACTACACGCGCTGGCTGGCAGATGACTTCACCGGGCATGCGCCATACCCACACCCTGCCATCGGATCGGCACATTGAGTACCGTGATTCGTTACTCCACACAACGTTTTTCCACTGTTCAATCGTCGAATGTTTACGGTCCATACACCAAGCGACGCGTCGTTTGGCATTTACCGGTGTGCTGTGTGGCTTATGAGCAGCCGCTCGACCATGAAATCCAAGTTTTCTCACCTCCCGCGTAACTGTCATAGTACTTGCAGTGGATCCTGATGCAGTATGGAATTCCTGTGTGATGGTCTGGATAGATGTCTGTCTAATACACATTACGACCCTCTTCAACTGTCGGCGGTCTCTGTCAGTCAAAAGACGAGGTCGGCCTGTACGCTTTTGTGCTGTACGTGTTCCTTCACGTTTCCAATCCACTATCACATCGGAAATAGTGGACCTAGGGATGTTTTTAAGTGTGGAAATCTCACGTACAAGTGACACCCAATCACCTGACCACGTTCGAAGTCCGTTGAGTTCCACAGAGCGCCACATTCTGCTCTCTCGCGATGTCTATTGACTACAGAGGTGGCTGATATGGAGTAGCTGGCAGTAGGTGGCAGAAAAATGCACCTAATATAAAAAAACATATGTTTTTGGGAGTGTCCGGATGCTTTTGACCACGTAGTGTATATTGTACTCTGATCTTTTTGAGACATTTGATGCATATTTCTTCGCTTCCGTAAGATTCTTCTTCTTCTTATTATGTTTATGTGCGTTACAGATATTCGTAGCTCGTTGTCTCTTTAACTCATCACAATACTCATGCTACTAGGCATGTTTTCATTATTTCTTAAGACGATAGTTTCTTCTGCAGTCTGAATAACGTTTTTTTCGAAATTGTTCCAAACATTTTTTCCAACTGTATTTTGTAATCGTTTTCTCTAGATAACTTTTACGAGGGTGTGTCAATTATTATCCGCAAAGTATTAATAAAATTTTTTTGTAATCAAATAGAAAACTTACAAAAACATCATTTTTCGCCAAAGCCTCCTTGCGTTTCAACGCACTTGGTCCATCGTTGTACAAGCTTCCTGATGCCCTCATAAAAGAAGGTTCTCGGTTGAGCTGCGAGCCAGGAATGCACCGCTTCTTTCACTGCTTCGTCCGAGGCAAATCGACGGCCCCTTAATGCCTGTTTGAGTGGACGAAACAAGTGGCAGTCAGAAGGGGCAAGATCGGGACTATATGGAGGATGATCCATACTTCAAATTTCATTTTCTGGAGCGTTTCAGCAGTGTGGGCAGCAGTATGCGGACGGGCATTCTAGTGCAACAACACAGCACTTTTTGACATCAATCCTCGGCGTTCGCTTCGAATTGCAGACTTTAGCCTGGCAATAAGCATCTTACTGTAACGTACACTGTTTATTGTTGTGCCCCTTTCTCCATAATGTTCCAGTAGTGTACCTTGTGCGTCTCAAAAAACCGTAAGAATCAGTTTTCCTGCGGACGGTTGGGTCTTGAACTTTTTCTTGCACGGTGAATTTGGATGTTTCCATTCCATACTCTGCCGTTTACTCTCCGGCTCGTAATGATGGGTCCAAGTTTCGTCACCAGTAACGATCCTGTCTAAGAAGTTGTCCCCTTCGTTACCATAGCGATCCAAATGTTTTTTGCAGATGCCCAAGCGCGTTTGTTTATGCAACTGACTGAGATGTTTTGGAATCCATTTTGCACAGTTATGAAACCCAAGTCTGTTGTGGATGATTTTGGAAGAAAAACCGTGACTAAGTTGCAGACGATGTGTCACTTTGTCATTTAGTTAATCGTCTGTCTAAGAGAATGATTTCACGTGAACGCTCAATGGTTTCTTCATTTGTGGCGGTAAACGGTCGTCCGGCTCCTTCATTGTGAGTAACGGTTGTGCGACCATTTCGGAATTTTTCAATCGATTCGTAGACACTCCGTTATGGCAGAACACTGTTCCCGTTATGTACTGAATGTCTTCGATGAATTTAGACCCCTGATGTGCCTTCTGACCACAAAAAACGGATCACTGAAGGTTGCTCTTCTTTGGTGCAAATAGACAGCGGAGCAGCCATGATTAACAGCACGGCAGCGATAACTAAACTAACCTAGCAGCTTGAAAATTGCAAAGATATAACAACAAATAAACAAAGCATGCGTCATCAACGTAAAACGACAGTATTACCAAAATTTAAAAAAAACTAAATTGCGGATAATAATTGACTTACCCTCGTATATGTCAAACTTTTCATGTTAACGTTGATTATTTTTCATAAATATTGGTCTAATCTGGAAATAAATGATAGACAGGTAGTGGTCTGAATCTAGCAACTTTTACAATGATTACCTCTATTTCCGAGCATCTAATTATAGTAACGTGATCGAGTTGTCTTTCCCCACAAATCGGATTTAGTGATACACGTTAGTTTTCTGGGTTGTTTTTTGAAGAATGTAAATTTTTGTGTTATGTTATTCCGTCTGCATTGGCTTAAGTGTCTTTCTCCGTTTACGTGGCCGGCCGATGTGGCCGAGTGGTTCTAGGCGCTTCAGTCTGGAACCACGCGATCGCTGCGGTCGCAGGTTCGAATCCTGCCTCGGCCATGGATGTGTGTGGTGTCCTTAGGTTAGTTAGGTTTAAGTAGTTCTAAGTTCTAGGCGACTGATGACCTCAGATGTTAAGTCCCATAGGGATCAGAGCCATTTGAACCGTTTGCGTGCTTCTTTTAGATGCAGGAAAGTTACCTGCTGTTGATCAGTGGTAACGTTATTTGCCGGTTTATGTATTAAAGTCTTCAAGTAGTAATGCGGTGTTTTTCGATGGAATATGGGTGTTTGAAAAATTTTGCCAAAAAATTTCTGTTTCCTCATTCTGTGTTCTGTTTCTCTTCTCTGCATTTAAAATAGTGTAAACGTTGATTATTTAAATGTAATTGTGGTATGTCTTTCATTTACTGATTTAAAGTCCGATACTGAGTTTCATATGATTTTGATTACAATGAAACCTGTTTCAACTCTTTTTCGTGGTTTTCTCTTAAATATCCTGATTCCTTCTGAATCGGAAGGATGTTCATCAGTGAATCTTGTTTCTTGCAGCGCTGTTGTCACTGTATTTTTTTTCTTTTATAAAGTTTGTTGAAGTTTTCCTGTTCTATGAGTGAATTTACATTAAAAGTACCTAGGTAATTTTCGTTTCTGTGTTTGATTTTATGACTTTGTTGTTTAAGGTAGGTTTCAGAATGCGTCGACTCATTTTTGCACAATCTCATAGGTCCTCATAATCCAATATCTACTTTTCATTTCCTTGGAAATGGGATACTGGTTACTCCCAAGGAGAAAATCTCTTACAAGGGTAATCTCTACAGATTTCTTACTGAGTTAGTGGAACAAGTTAGGGTTGTTAGCTTTGAGGAATATGTCTTTTATAGCAAATTTTATATATATTTTTATTTTATTGATTTATTTATTTAACCTGAACTGATTAGGGTCATCAGAACCAGTCTTACATCGGACGAGGGTTTCACACATACAGTTTGTTATTTACATCATAATTACCTAGGAAATAACATTTTTTAATATGACAAACAGTATTAAAATGATTTGTTATCTGAAGTGGCAATGTGAGTAAATAATACTGACTATGAACTACTAAATTTAATGTTCAACCGGGTCGCGTCGTAATTCATCCACGAGAATTCGGCAAAAAGATACATTGTCATCTGCAGGTGGTCCCTGACGAATACTGCGCTGGTCCTTTCCGTGTAACGCGGCCGCAGCGGCGGACGGAGACGGAGGGGGAAGCGGCGCCTCGATGACTTGCAGTGTCTGCGCTGCCGCCCTCGGGCCTCTTTAATTAAGAAATTCCAGAATGAGGAGGATTGCCTAAGTATTTTGATGTTTTCATCATCCATAGTATGGTCAGTTTTTGTACTATGGTCGGCCACGTGCGATTTGGTGGTCTAGCATAATTCAGTGTGGCGTATATGTTAACGACACCTCTCTTCTACCGAGCGAACGGTTTCCCCAGTGCATGATTTGCAGCACTGGCAGGAGATTTTCTAACGCCTAGTTTGTGGAGGCCTAGATCGTCCTTCACTGAGCTTAGTAGACTTAAGGTTTTCGCAGGAGTTCGAAATACACATTTTACATTGTGTCGTTCTAGGATCCTGCCAATTTTTCTGGAAGTATTTCCGACGAACAGGCTACACGCCGGTGATTTTTAGTCTCCTTTTTCTTCTTCCTACCGTTGTCTTGGAACAATCTGTCTGAATGTAAGCCTGCTCTGCTTGTTGCTGTACCAATTTCTTCTGAGTGTCGTTTCGAGTTGCTTCAGTTCTGCTGGAAGGCTGTCTTAGTCACAGACGCATCGTGTTCTGTGGAGTGTGCGTAAAACGCCTTCACGCTGGGAGTTATGGTGACTATTGGAGGCATGCAGATAGAGATCAGTGTGTGCAGGCTTTCTCTACACACGCGTCCCAGGTTGCCATGAGGGTTCCGTTTCACTAGGACGTCAGGAAAAGGAAGAGCGCCATTCTGTTAACCACAATGGTAAACTACACGTTGCGATACACGAGTTGAGATATTGGAGAAATTCGCTTAAGCTGTTCCGTCCATATGGCCAAAAGACAAACGTATCATCCAAGTAGCTGTAGAAACAAATCTGTTGTAGATGAACTTGTTCCACTGCCTTTTCCTCGAAGTATATTCATGGATATACGAATGCACGAATATATAGTTTCACGGCGATATGTACTGATAAAATTTGCTGTGGCTTCCAGCCGCGTCCGTTGGTTTGAAATCCACGAGCTTCACCCGAGTTCTCCTCGGCCAATATCAAGTGATGACTGCCGAATGATTGCTGCTGTTATCCTTATACAGCCGCGCTGTCTTCAGTGACGTCACTGATGATCGCTCCAGCGCCATGTACGGTAACGTTTTCAATGCGCGCTTGCAGCGCCCGCTTCAACTATCCGAAGGCCGGGTTCCAAGCTATGCTTAGCTGCAGTCTGCCGTCTTTATTGAGGGCGTTGTCAGAAATTTTTAGCTCGACCGCTTCTTTTATAACACCGTCCGATAAACTAGTGGTCCGCGTAGCAAGAGATGTCTCGTAAAATTCAATACGGTGTACGTTTTCTAAACTACGTTCCTTCACCGCTGATTTCTCAGAATACCGCAGGCGAAAACATCGCTCGTGTTCCACACGACGCTGTTCAATAGTACGTACAGTCTGTCCGATATAGAACTCTCCACACACACACACACGGTATTCTGTATACTCTTGGCGTTCTGAGTCAAACATCGTCTTTCAGAGGCCGCATTAGCCGTCAAATTTTTGCCGGTGGCCTAAAAACTCATGAATAAATCCGCCGCAACTGAGGACAGGGAACACCCCATGGCGACGCCATCTGTCTGTTCATAGCAATTTCCATCCAACAGAAAATACGTTGAAGTGAGTACAAACTCAAAGAGCCTTGTCAGGTTGATGCCAAATTTCTTGCTTATCAGTTTCACAGTCCTTCAGTGGTATCCTGGTGAAGACAGACACTATAGAAACTCACCAACAAATCACAATCATGGAGGCGAAGTTCTTGTAGATGTTTAGCAAAGTGAGTGGAATATCGAATGTGATGTTCACATTTTTCAACAGATGGACTAAGGAGACAGCCGACAGCGAGCGGAACGGTGTGGTGGAGGAGGTAACGGCCAGGATATTCATAGGACGCCGAGAGGAGGAACGCAGCATTCATCATGGACTGAAGATGACAACATGTCTGTTTGCCGAAATATTGTGGACGGGTTACGACGTGACCCGGCCGGACACCGGAGAATTCTATACATTACAAATAAGCCGGGAAAATGTCAGATTGCTCAGTGAAGCTAATACTGGCGATACTGCAGCTGCTGGCACTAATAATAATAATAATAAAATTCGTAGATATAAAAAAAATTGTAGATGTACAACGTAGATGTTTTCTGATACAGAGAGCTCTGAAGAAGGGAAATTTAAGGAGACTGCATTACCCGAGAATACTGACGATATGAATACAACGAACATGGATGACAGTCCAATTAGGATGATTCGTCAATAAAAAGAAGCGAAACCCATATGGCATAAAAATAGCCTTTTCTTTAGTTACATAGATAGACCACATCTCCTTGAATATAATAATAATAATAAGACAAGAAGACAAGCAGATGGATTCTCTCCTACTTTGTTCAACGTCCTCAAGCGTATGTTATTTGTTCAAACTGGAAATACAATATCATTCGGCCTAACGCAGATGGGAAGAAAAAAAACCTCTCTGTTCCCCATCCAAGCGAAAGGCTCTGAAGCTTAACACCTTGGCTGTACGAAATTGGAAAGAACTTCGAAAACACCAACATCAGACCAACAGACATTTTATAAAGAGACACCTTCATACAAAAATTCGACAAATGAAAAGTTACATCAGAGCAAGCAAAACAAAAACAGTAGAGGCCAAAGGGGTCGCAAGAACGTAAATAAGCCTTCTCGGAGGAATGAAGAGCTATGGCAATAACAAGAAGAACCAAAAGTAAAGCTAACTAAGTTATTTTCTAAACATCTTATGTTTGTGTTTTCGAGGTCTTTTAGAATTTGGGAGAATTCACTAGTTATAATAATAATAATAATAATAATAATAATAATACCCCGTGGAGGCCCGGGAAAAGAATAGGCCTCCGGTATGTTCTGCCAGTCGTAAAAGGCAACGAAAAGAACAAACCACTAATACGGCTGACCCCCCTTTTAGTGTGATTACTTGGTTCAGGACAGAACTAAAGAAGCCTCGGACAAGCGCCGTCATGGTCGGGGACGACGCTTGAACCCTACGCCCGCCCACAATGGTAACGACACTGATAGCCAACTGGGAAATGATTTAAATCCAAATAGAGGTATATTGCAGGATATGCTTCCTGCAACCACCCTAGAAGGAAAACAAAGACAGAGGATGAGATGGTAAGATGAAGTTAATCGACACCTCATGTTCTGTTATTACCAAGCAACAAACCTAGGAACCAACACAAATGGATACAGATCACAAGTATACACAACATTTATTACCAGATACCCAGAATTGAAATTTTTAACAGAACAACGACTAGCTGATCAGATCCGTGTAATAATCAAAAATAACAGGATATACCAGTCAGAATTAGAAAACATCAAACAACAAGAACAACAAATACTGGAACAAAATAATGTGCAATCAGAAGAAAAAGAAAATACAGTAATGGACTCAAACATCACAGAGCAAACAAACAAAGACCAACACACATCAATTAAACAATCAGAGGAAAACGAAATCTTAAGACAGCCACCAGAACAAGCACAAATAGAACACGAAGTGACACCCATGTTAGATATAGAAGAGAAATTTCAGCTGACATATATAGAATACAAAGACACAAATACAGACATTAGACCATTCTTGCATAGAACGCCAAATAACCCACAAGTCGAAACAACAGCAAAAACTATCAACACAATCACACACAACAAAATAAATGAAAACACAACTATGGAAGAGTTACAACTACTGGTTTATATAGGAGCACTCACTATACTAAATATACATACTAGGCAGAGATCAGAACCAACCAACACACAGAAGAAACCCACAAAACCAGCATGGCAACACAGGCTACAGATTAGAATAGAAAAACTGAGAAAAGACATCAGACAGCTAACACAATTTATAAGAAATGAAATGTCAGAAAAAAACGAAAAAGGTTAGGTAAATACTCACAACAAGAAGCGATAGAGCAATTAGATGAAAATAAGCAGAAATTACAAGCATTGTCCAAACGACTTAGAAGATACAAAAAAAGTGAAAATATAAGGAAACAAAACCAAACATTCAACACAAACCAAAAGAAATTTTACCAGACAATAGATAACACACACATTAAAGTAGACAATCCACCAAGCATAACAGACATGGAACACTTCTGGAGCAACATATGGTCAAACCCGGTACAACGTAACAGGCATGCATGGTGGATACAAGCAGAAACAGATGCATACAAGATGATACCGCGGATGCCTGAAGTGATAATTTTGCAACATGAAGTCACCCAAGCAATTAATTCTACTCACAATTGGAAAGCCCCTGGAAAAGATAAAATAGCAAATTTCTGGCTAAAGAAGTTCACCTCAACACATTCACATCTAAATAAATTATTTAACAGTTACATTGCAGACCCATACACATTCCCTGATACACTTGCACATGGAATAACCTATCTGAAACCTAAATATCAAGCAGACACAGCAAACCCAGCTAAATATCGCCCCCTAACATGCCTACCAACAATATACAAAATATTAACTTGTCATTACACAGAAATTAATGACACATACAACACAGAACAAAATTATAAATGAAGAACAAAAAGGCTGTTGCAAAGGAGCACGAGGATGTAAAGAGTAACTGATAATAGATGCAGAGGTGACACATCAAGCTAAAACTAAACAAAGGTCTCTACACTATGCATACATTGATTACCAAACAGCTTTTGATAGTGTACCCCATTCATGGTTACTACAAATATTGGAAATATACAAAGTAGATCCTAAATTGATACAGTTCCTAAACATAGTAATGAAAAATTGGAAAACCACACTTAATATCCAAACAAATTCAAATATCACATCACAGCCAATACAGATTAAGCGTGGAATATACCAAGGAGACTCATTAAGTCCTTTCTGGTTCTGCCTTGCTCTGAACGCACTATCCAATATGCTAAATAATACAAATTATGGATACAATATTACTGGAACATACCAACACAAAATCACACATTTGCTATACACGGATGATCTAAAACTACTAGCAGCATCAAATCAACAACTCAACCAATTACTAAAGATAACAGAAGTATTCAGCAATGATATAAATATGGCTTTTGAAACAGACAAATGTAAGAAAAAAGCATAGTCAAGGGAAAACACACTAAACAAGAAAATTATATATTGGATAACCACAGCGACTGCATAGAAGCGATGGAAAAAACAGATGCCTAAAAAAATAGGAATAGATAATATAAATATTAAAGAAGAACTAAAAGAAAAATATAGACAAAGACTAACAAAAATACTGAAAACAGAATTGACAGCAAGAAACTAGACAAAAGCTATAAATACTTATGCTATACCAATATTGATCTACTCATTTGGAGTAGTGAAATGGAGTAACACAGACCTAGAAGCACTCAATACACTTACACGATCACAATGCCACAAATATAGAATACATCACATACATTCAGCAACAGAAAGATTCACAGTAAGCAGAAAGGAACGAGGAAGGGGATTTATCGACATAAAAAACCTACATTATGGACAGGTAGACAATTTAAGAAAATTCTTTCTAGAACGAGCAGAAACTAGCAAAATACACAAAGCAATCACTCATATAAATACATCGGCTACACCACTGCAATTTCATAACCACTTCTACAACCCTCTAGATCACATAAGATCAACAGATACGAGGAAAGTAAATTGGAAAAAGAAAACACTACATGTCAAGCACCCGTATCATCTAACACAGCCACACATCGATCAAGACGCATCCAACACATGGCTAAGAAAAGGCAATATATACAGTGAGACAGAAGGATTCGTGATTGCAATACAGGATCAAACAATAAACACCAGATATTACAGCAAGCATATTATCAAAGATCCCAATACCACAACAGATAAATGCAGACTTTGCAAACAACAAATAGAAACAGTAGATCACATCACAAGCGGATGTACAATACTAGCAAATACAGAATACCCCAGAAGACATGACAATGTAGCAAAAATAACATCAACAGCTTGCCTTACAACATAAACTTATAAAACAACACGTTCCCACATACAAGTATGCACCACAAGATGTACTGGAGAATGATGAATACAAATTATACTGGAACAGAACCATTATAACAGATAAAACACCACCACATAACAAACCTGACATCATACTCACCAATAAAAAGAAGAAATTAACACAACTAATCCAAATATCCATACCCAATACAACAAATATACAAAAGAAGACAGGAGAAAAAAATTGAAAAATACATCCAACTGGCTGAGGAAGTCAAGGACATGTGGCATCAGGATAAAGTTGACATTATACCAATTATACTATCCACTACAGGAGTCATACCACACAATATCCACCAGTACATCAACGCAATACAGCTACATGCAAACATATATATACCACTACAGAAATCTGTAATTATTGATACATGTTCAATAAACCGAAAGTTCCTAAATGCAATGTAACATAAACCGTACAGTTAAAAGGAAGTCACGCTTGATCAAGGTCCGCGTCACTTTCCAATTTTAACCAGACCTAAGATCTGAGAAAGGATAGAAGATAATAATAATGATCGTAGATTTATAGATGTAAAACGTAAATGTTTTCTGATACAGCGAGCTCTGAGGAAGGGAAACTTAAGGAGACTGCACCACCAAACAATACTGACGATATGCATAAAACTAACATTAATGACAGTCCAATTAGGATGCTTCGTCAATAAAAAGAAGCGAAACGCATATGGCATGAAAATAGCCTTTTCTTTGGTTACATAGATAGACCACATCTCCTTGAGTATAATAATAATAATAATTATTATAATAATAATAATGAGACAAGAAGACAAGGAGATGGACTCTCTCCTACTCTGTTCAACGTCTTCCCAGACAAGAATGGAACAAACGTGGGGTTTGGAAGCCGGTCCTACTGGGCTTTCCCAAAAAAACAGTCTCTACATACCATACCTCGCGTCTGCGGGCGACCTAATGATACTTACAAATGATGAAGGGGCTGCCTTCAAAAAGGTCGAGTTACTTAAAGAATCTGCAGAAAAAGTAGGGCTACAAATCTCATTCGAGAAAACTGAATCGCGGGCCTGGAAGCAAAATATGGTAAAATCAACAGGGTTTCGGACTTTAAATACCTCGGACACTTCATTAAATCGACAGGCCTTGAAAAATCTCACAGAAAAATCGCGTGCCATAAGTCAAAAAGGCATTATTCTTAGTCCAAAACCTCTGCGACATACCCAAGACGATTACAGGCTACAATTATCAAAACTAAATGAAAGTTTTCATACGTCGAAATTGACGGTAAGAAAAGGCAAATGAAATTCTTTGGTCACCTGAACAGACTACCAGAAAAGCGACTGACAAAAAGGATAATAATCATTTAAGAGCTGTACGAAATTGGAAAGAACTTCGAAAACACCAACATCAGAACAACAGACATTTTATAAAGAGACACCTTCAGACAAAAATTAGACAAAAGGAAAGCAAACAAAACAAAAACAGTAGAGGCCAAAGTTGTCGCAAGAACGTAAATAAGCCTTCTCGGAAGAATGAAGAGCTATGGGAATAACAAGAAGAACCAAAAGAAAAGCTAAGTGAATTATTTTCTAAACATCTTATACACTCCTGGAAATGGAAAAAAGAACACATTGACACCGGTGTGTCAGACCCACCATACTTGCTCCGGACACTGCGAGAGGGCTGTACAAGCAATGATCACACGCACGGCACAGCGGACACACCAGGAACCGCGGTGTTGGCCGTCGAATGGCGCTAGCTGCGCAGCATTTGTGCACCGCCGCCGTCAGTGTCAGCCAGTTTGCCGTGGCATACGGAGCTCCATCGCAGTCTTTAACACTGGTAGCATGCCGCGACAGCGTGGACGTGAACCGTATGTGCAGTTGATGGACTTTGAGCGAGGGCGTATAGTGGGCATGCGGGAGGCCGGGTGGACGTACCGCCGAATTGCTCAACACGTGGGGCGTGAGGTCTCCACAGTACATAGATGTTGTCGCCAGTGGTCGGCGGAAGGTGCACGTGCCCGTCGACCTGGGACCGGACCGCAGCGACGCACGGATGCACGCCAAGACCGTAGGATCCTACGCAGTGCCGTAGGGGACCGCACCGCCACTTCCCAGCAAATTAGGGACACTGTTGCTCCTGGGGTATCGGCGAGGACCATTCGCAACCGTCTCCATGAAGCTGGGCTACGGTCCCGCACGCCGTTAGGCCGTCTTCCGCTCACGCCCCAACATCGTGCAGCCCGCCTCCAGTGGTGTCGCGACAGGCGTGAATGGAGGGACGAATGGAGACGTGTCGTCTTCAGCGATGAGGGTCGCTTCTGCCTTGGTGCCAATGATGGTCGTATGCGTGTTTGGCGCCGTGCAGGTGAGCGCCACAATCAGGACTGCATACGACCGAGGCACACAGGGCCAACACCCGGCATCATGGTGTGGGGAGCGATCTCCTACACTGGCCGTACACCACTGGTGATCGTCGAGGGGACACTGAATAGTGCACGGTACATCCAAACCGTCATCGAACCCATCGTTCTACCATTCCTAGACCGGCAAGGGAACTTGCTGTTCCAACAGGACAATGCACGTCCGCATGTATCCCGTGCCACCCAACGTGCTCTAGAGGGTGTAAGTCAACTACCCTGGCCAGCAAGATCTCCGGATCTGTCCCCCATTGAGCATGTTTGGGACTGGATGAAGCGTCGTCTCACGCGGTCTGCACGTCCAGCACGAACGCTGGTCCAACTGAGGCGCCAGGTGGAAATGGCATGGCAAGCCGTTCCACAGGACTACATCCAGCATCTCTACGATCGTCTCCATGGGAGAATAGCAGCCTGCATTGCTGCGAAAGGTGGATATACACTGTACTAGTGCCGACATTGTGCATGCTCTGTTGCCTGTGTCTATGTGCCTGTGGTTCTGTCAGTGTGATCATGTGATGTATCTGACCCCAGGAATGTGTCAATAAAGTTTCCCCTTCCTGGGACAATGAATTCACGGTGTTCTTATTTCAATTTCCAGGAGTGTATTTATGTTTTCGAGGTCCTTTAGAATTTGGGAGAATTTACTAGTGATAATAATAATAATAATAATAATAATAATAATACGGCTGGTCCCAGCGGAGGTTCGAGTCCTCCCTCGGACATGGGTGTGTGTGTGTGTGTGTGTGTGTGTGTGTGTGTGTGTTTTTGTCCTTAGGATAATTTAGGTTAAGTAGTGTGTAAGCTTAGGGACTGATGACCTTAGCAGTTAAGTCCCATACGATTTCACACACATTTGAACATTTTGAATAGTAATAATAGTATAGTGGTTGAAGAACATGCTGTCAGTGGGATGTATCTTCGGATAGAGGCATTCAGAGCCTTTCGCTTAGATTGGGAACAGAGAGGTTTTTCTTTTCTCTCCCCATATGCGTTAGGCCGAAGGATATTGTATTTCCAGTTTGAACAAATAACATACGGTTGTGAAAATTCTGCAGTGACGAATTCCAGCGGAGATAGTAGTAACTCTCACACAATTAGGCCTCTGTAGATGTTTTTGTAAAGTGAGCCAGCCGTGCTACGGTGGCCCTTTGTCGAGCGCGCATTTCTTTGAGTCCGGCCTGGAGTGTTGACAAGATGAGAACATCTCATTTTCCGCGCGGACAGCCTGGGGCCGGCCCCCTCCCTTCCTCCCCTCTCCCCCGCGCCTGGCTCCTTCCCCTCCCCCCTCCCCATTCGCTCCGGCGCCGCCTCGCATTACCATAATGAAATCTGCGCGCCTCGTCCTGCCGTATCCCAATGGCCCCGCGATACGGGCAGATTCTCTGCCGACTTGCTCGCAGGCGGGACGCGCTCCGTTGTTTTCCTGCCAAGTCTCCGCCTTTCACTCATACACTCTGTCTTTCCTTTCCGGATTTACTTTTAGCTTTTACTTGTCTGCAAGGGACTGCTGGAAAAATCCATCTCTAGGCTCAATATAATGTGGTGTTCCCCAGAGTAAGTCCTCAAATCCGATTCGATACAACACCTGCCATATAAAAAGTGACCAGGAACAGTGCTGAAATTTCTGTCGCAATGTGCATGTGTGTCCGACCCATGCAATGACTTCTATCGTGCACGGGACTGAAGCAGTCTCTCCTCTTGTAATAATTCACACCCTAACAAACTCTGAGCGATTGTGCAGCTTCCGAGAGTGTTTCCGATTCAACGAAGTCTGATTATTCAAATCTTTGTTGCGTTTTCGGGTCGGAGACATCACTGAACGAAAAAATTGCACTCTGGAAGGGAGTTATACGAGGAGTGCTTCAGTGCGCCCTGCAATCCGCGCCAACATAACTTCAGATATCAGCGGACATCGTTTGATCCAGTGTATACCTGACACACAGACGAAGCTAGCCTGATTATTGTTTTTCAACACATTCTGGTCATGATATGGTCATGACGAGCAGCCAAAAACACCTCGTGTCTGCGTATCTTTGTATTTATTTATTTAGTGTATTCCAGTTTCTTGTTGCGAGAATAATGGACCGTTGCATATAAGATTACGTTTACGTGATTCCTTATAGTAATATATTCTGAATATCAAACTAAATTTACAGTGCCTATCATGCTGCTCATCCTTATCTGAATTTGTTTCTTCTGCATGGTCAAGTAAGTTAATGTGACCATCGCTCACAGATGGTAGGTGGCATGGAAGGTAGTAGAAGAGAATGTTTAAAATTGTAAAGGGGTGTGGTGGTGGGGGAGGGTGTGTGTGTGCAAAACAGTGCATTAGCTGTCGTAATGCGGAACGAAAGTGATTTATCTGACTCCCAGAAGGGCATGATCATTGGCTTTCGGGCCGAGGGTATAAGCATTTCCGAAACGGCTAAGCTGGTAAACTGCTCAAGTGGCAGTGTGGTTATACCGAAGCAGAAAATCCTAAGAAATTTTGGTCTTATGTCAAAGCAGTAGATGGATCAAAACAAAATGTCCAGACACTCTGTGACCGAAATGGTACTGAAACAGAGGATGACAGACTAAAGGCCGAAATACTAAATGTCTTTTTCCAAAGCTGTTTCACAGAGGAAGACTGCACTGTAGTTCCTTTTCTAGATTATCGCACAGATGACAAAATGGTAGATATCGAAATAGACGACAGAGGGATAAAGAATCGATTAAAATCGCTCAAAAGAGGAAAGGCCGCTGGACCTGATGGGATACCAGTTCGATTTTACACAGAGTACGCGAAGGAACTTGCCCCCTTCTTGCAGCGGTGTACCGTAGATCTCTAGAAGAGCGTAGCGTTCCAAAGGATTGGAAAAGATTTGATCCCCGTTTTCAGGAAGGGACGTCGAACAGATGTGCAGAACTATAGACCTATATCTCTAACGTCAATCAGTTGTAGAATTTTGGAACACGTATTATGTTCGAGTATAATGACTTTTCTGGAGACTAGATGTCAACTCTGTAGGAATCAGCATGGGTTTCGAAAAAGACGGTCGTGTGAAGCCCAGCTCGCGCTATTCGTCCACGAGACTCAGAGGGCCATAGACACGGGTTCCCAGGTAGATGCCGTGTTTCTTGACTTTCGCAAGGCGTTTGATACAGTTCCCCACAATCGTTTAATGAACAAAGTAAGAGCATATGGACTATCACACCCACTGTGTGATTGGATTGAAGAGTTCCTAGATAACAGAACGCAGCATGTCATTCTCAATGGAGAGAAGTCTTCCGAAGTAAGATTGATTTCAGGTGTGCTGCAGGGGAGTGTCGTAGGACCGTTGCTATTCACAATATACATAAATGACCTTGTGGATGACATCGGAAGTTCAGTGAGGCTTTTTGCGGATGATGCTGTGGTATATCGAGAGGTTGTAACAATGGAAAATTGTACTGAAATACAGGAGGATCTGCAACGCATTGACGCATGGTGCAGGGAATGGCAATTGAATCTCAATGTTGACAAGTGTAATGTGCTGCGAATACATAGAAAGAAAGATCCCTTATCATTTAGCTACAATATAGCAGGTCAGCAACTGGAAGCAGTTAATTCCATAAATTATCTAGGAGTACGCATTAGGAGTGATTTAAAATGGAATGATCATATAAAGTTGATCGTCGGTAAAGCAGATGCCAGACTGAGATACACTGGAAGACTCCTAAGGAAATGCAATCCGAAAACAAAGGAAGTAGGTTACAGTACGCTTGTTGACCCGCTGCTTGAATACTGCTCAGCAGTGTGGGATTCGTACCAGATAGATTTGATAGAAGAGATAGAGAAGATCCAACGGAGAGCAGCGCGCTTCGCTACAGGATCATTTAGTAATCGCGAAAGCGTTACGGAGACGATAGATAAACTCCAGTGGAAGACTGTGCAGGAGAGACGCTCAGTAGCTCGGTACAGGCTTTTGTTGAAGTATCGAGAACATACCTTCACCGAAGAGTCAAGCAGTATATTGCTCCCTCCTACGTGTATCTCGCGAAGAGACCATGAGGATAAAATCAGAGAGAGCCCACACAGAGGCATACCGACAATCCTTCTTTCCACGAACAATACGAGACTGGAATAGAAGGGAGAACCGATAGAGGTACTCAAGGTGTCCTCCGCCACACATCATCAGGTGGCTTGCGGAGTATGGATGTAGATGTAGATGGTAAAATGCCGCTTCCAAAGCTGGCGTCGAGGCATCTGTGGTGTGGAGGTGTGTACGAGAGAATAGATGTGCAACTGTTGAACAGCTGACCGCCCAGATAAACCAACGGGGTACAAACGGTCTCCTCAATGACAGTCCAGCGAACGTAGCTTCGAATGGGTCTGCGCAGCAGGTGCTTGTTTCATGCAGCCATGCTGTCTGCTGTTAATTGACGACAAAGGCTGGAGTTTGCACGCCAGCATCGCAACTGGACGTCCACTGATTGGTGACCTCTTCAGATGAACCACGTTTTATGTGTCATCAGACAGTTGGCCATCAGCGTGCGCACTGTGAAATGTCTGAAAGCAAACAGCCTTCAACAATCGAGTGAACGTTGTGGTCTGTGGAATGTCTTCATGTCATTCCTCGTTAGATCTCATTTCGGGAGGACAATTGATCAACACAAGTATGCAGCTATCTTTGGACGCCATGTCCACCCCTACATGCAGTTTGTTTTTCCTAGGCACGGTAGCATCCACCAGAAGGACAATGCAACGTGTCACACAGCTCACAGCGTACGTACTTCGAAGATCACCAGCATGAGTTTAAAGCACTTCCCTGGCCCCAAATTCACCGATTTAAACCCTGTCGAGAATCTGTCGCGTTTTTCGCGCCTCAATTGAGGAATCTAGCGCAGCTGCCATGGCACTGTAGTCGGTATATCTCCACATTCCTGTCGATACCTTCCAGAGCCTCACTGGCTTATCTTTCTGCACGTCTCGCGCTGCAGAAGGTGATTATTTAGGATTTTGGCAAGTGGTCGTATTAATGTGACTGGAAAATACCTTGCATGTAGTTTTCTTATGGCATCTTTTTCCATTCTCAGTCTGGTGTAACTTTATTGTGACAGAAAAAAGACATAGGTTTTCGTTATTTCTAACCACTGTCACTAATATTACAATTATCTTTATTACCTACTGCCATTGATACTACCTGTATTAAGAGAGCAGATATTACAATTATAATACCAAAAGATACAACTATTGCAAATATAAAAATGCCTGTTATTGCTATCACCACCTTAGTTTTTCTGGACTAACAACTACGGCTGAAACTTGCATCACTAAAACTAACCCAATAATAATCAGTATCCACAAAGGAACAGTTAATTAGCATATTGTCTTATATAGTTACACTGCTTCGCTTCCATGCGGTCACGCACGCAAGCGCGGACGCACAGACACACACTATATACCGCGTGGTCCATTAATCGTGACCGGGTCAAATATCTCATGAAATAAGCGTCAAACGAACAAACTACGAAGAACGAAACTTTTGTAGCTTGAAGGGGGAAACCAGGAAACCAGATGGCGCTATGGTTGGCCCGCTAGATGCCGCTGCCATAGGTCAAACGGATATAAAATGCGTTTTTTTTAAAAAGGAACCCCCATTTTTTACTACATATTCCTGTAGTACGTAAATAAATATGAATGTTTTAGTTGGACCACTAGATGAAACTCGTCAAGCTTGAAGGGGGAAACCAGATGGCGCTGTGGTTGGCCGGCTAGATGGCGCTGCCTTGGGTCAAACGAATATCAATTGCGTTTTTTTAAAAATAGGAACCCCCATTTTTATTACATATTCGTGTAGTACGTAAAGAAATATGAATGTTTTAGTTGGACTACTTTTTTCGCTTTGTGGTAGATGGCGCTGTAATAGTCACAAACGTATAAGTACGTGGTATCACATAACATTTCGCCAGTGTGGACGGTATTTGCTTCGTGATACATTACCAATGTTAAAATGGACCGTTTGCCAATTGCGGAAAAGGTCGATATTGTGTTGATGTATGGCTATTGTGTGCTATGTATGCTGCTTGGTATCCTGGACGACATCATCCAAGTGTCTGGACCGTTCGCCGGATAGTTACGTTATTTAAGGAAACAGGAAGTGTTCAGCCACATGTGAAACGTCAACCACGACCTGCAACAAAAGATGATGCCCAAGTAGGTGTTTTAGCTGCTGTCGCGGCTAATCCGCACATCAGGAGCAGACAAATTGCGCGAGACTCTGGAATCTCAAAAACGTTGGCGTTGAGAATGCTACATCAACATCGATTGCATCCGTACCATATTTCTATGCACCAGGTATTGCATGGCGACGACTTTGAACGTCGTGTACTGTTCTGCCACTGGGCACAAGAGAAATTACGGGACGATGACAGATTTTTTGCACGCGTTCTATCTAGCGACGAAGCGTCATTCACCAACAGCGGTAACGTAAACCGGCATAATATGCACTATTGGGCAACGGAAAATCCACGATGGCTGCGACAAGTGGAACATCAGCGACCTTGGCGGATTAATGTATGGTGCGGCATTATGGGAGGCAGGATAATTGGCTCCCATTTTATCGATGGGATTGTAAATGATGCAGTGGATGCTGATTTCCTACGTAATGTTCTACGGATGTTACTACAAGTTGTTTCACTGCATGATAGAATGGCGATGTACTTCCAACATGATGGATGTCCGGCACATAGCTCGCGTGCGGTTGAAGCGGTATTGAATAGCATATTTCATGACAGGTCGATTGGTCGTCGAAGCACCAAACCATGGCCCGCACGTTCACCGGATCTGACGTCCTCGGATATCTTTCTGTGAGGAAAGGTGAAGGATATTTGCTATCGTGATCCACCGACAGCGCCTGACAACATGCGTCAGCGCATTGTCAATGCATGTGTGAACATTACGGAAAGCGAACTACTCGCTGTTGAGAGGAATGTCGTTACACGTATTGCCAAATGCATTGAGGTTGACGGACATCATTTTGAGTATTTGTTGCATTAATGTGGTATTTACAGGTAATCACGCTGTAAAAGCATGCGTTCTCAGAAATGATAAGTTCACAAAGGTACATGTATCACATTGGAACAACCGAAATAAAATGTTCAAACGTACCTACGTTCTGTATTTTAATTTAAAAAACCTACCTGTTACCAACTGTTCGTCTAAAATTGTGAGCCATGTGTTTGTGACTATTACAGCGCCATATATCACAAAGCGAAAAAAGTGGTCCAACTAAAACATTCATATTTCTTTACATACTACGAGAATATGTAATAAAAATGGGGGTTCCTATTTAATAAAACAGTTGATATCCGTTTGATCCATGGCAGCGCCATCTAGCGGGCCAACCATAGCGCCACCTGGATTCCCCCTTTAAGCTACACAAGTTTCGTCCTTTGTAATTTTTTCTTTTGACGCTTATTTCGTGAGATATTTAGCCCGGTCACGATCAATGGACCACCCTGTGTAATTGGGTCCCCCATTAACCAAGCACACAGCAAGGCTCAAAAGACAGTTTTCGTATAAGAACTGATGAGTAAAGATGGATAGTCGTCTGAAAGCATGATACGCTTCGCTGCAGTTTTAATTGTGGACGAATCTGCCGGTATTGTTATTTAGCTGGCGAAAGCTGGATCAAGCCACACAGTGACGCCATACTGAAATATATCTGGTGGACGCCCACCTTCCCTTTTGGGCGGTCACTAGCCTCCGTCCTTCGTCGACTTTCCCTCAAGCTTTGCTCGTTCCCCACAGTGCATCCGCACACCATGGGTCTACCGGTACGCTGACTGCGTTCCACGCTCACCGCTCTACCAAAAACTTCGTTTCACAAGATTTTGTGTTCAGTGCTCCGGTTACGAACGTGACTCAACTGAAGGCACACGTTGCGCAACACATTCTGACAATATCCCGGAGACATTACGATCCGTCGTGGAACATGCTGGTTCTCAATTTCAGCTTGTGGCACGAACAGCATAATGAAAATGTCTTGCGCCAGTCTCACCACAATCAGAAACCTATGACACTTTGCTTTCTAAGCGGATTTTGTTCCGAGGAAAATTAAAAACCGCTTTAATTTTGCTTTTTATGCGGTTTTTGGCCTCAGGAGAATTAAAAATGGATTTTTTCCACTCGATGTGTCCACGACTGTGTCATGGTGGATTGGCTTACCTAACAGTGCCACAACTGTTGATTGACGAACATGTGAAGTCATGCACATGGAACATTACGGTTGGTATAATGTGCAAGTCCAGCCAAATCATCGTAAAATGGTTCATTTGTCATTTGTAGCCGACCCCATTCACGTTAAAACATTTCCAGCGCCATCTATTGATAAAAGTTCCGTTAAATTTTTGTTTCGTCCACGATGTTTCCCCCTGCGTCAGTAATATGCTGTTCAAATCTGATGTCATTCTGAGCAGCGGTTCTTTTCGAACAGACTTGGGAGACTGGAACTTTACTTATGGACACCCATGGGTAGAATGAGAAATTGCTGAGCCATGTGCGCACGTCATTCGGGCTGCTAGGTGCGGATGTGAGTGTTTGTTTCTGTGTGCGAGGCTGCCAACGGCGCACACCCGCCCGACGGCTGTGCCGCTCCGTTGCACTGCGCGGCAGCTGCTAATGAAATCTGGCGCGCATGCATCAGTGATGCGCCGGCTAACGCCTCTGCCCGCCTCACACCGGCGCGGCCGGGTCTCGGCGCCGCCTTGCGCTCGCATTCAACTTTCATCGGCGGCGCCAAGGCGCTGTCTCTGGCAGGCGACACTACTCCTCTGTCTTCACTCAACTAGCATACAGCTACACTGCTCCTCTCGTGTCGCCCACAACGGCAAAGCTTCTGCACGGGAAGCAAGGAAGATTGTGAGGTAGGGTTCTAAGAGGTTATGCCGCGATGGGATTTTGTTACAATGAAATATCGTATTTTCAAATTGGAGCACGCGATCAATTTCAAAAAATATTTCTTTTCACACTTTTCTTCTATGTGCACTGCATGCACTTACCAAAGTTCGCCGGTTCCACTGATGTGAGCCACCAGCAGAACCAGTATCTTGTTACGACAGCAACAGATCAGTTGTAAAGCGGCAAGATTTTGTCACAGTACATTTAGTATTCGGTAAAATACATTCAATTTATATTTATTCTAGACCGTTGTACATGATGCACAATCGGATTATTAGTCATTTCACTGGCTGATACTGACAAGTACCAAGTACACTATAGGCCATTAAAATTGCTACACCACGAAGATGGCGTGCTACAGACGCGAAATTTAACCGGCAGGAAGAAGATGCTGTGATATGCAAATGATTAGCTTTTCAGAGCATTCACACAAGGTTGGCGCTTGTGGCGATACCTACAACGTGCTGACATTAGGAAAGCTTCCAGCCGATTTCTCATACACAAACAGCAGTTGACCGGCGTTGCCTGGTGAAACGTTGTTGTGATGCCTCGTGTAAGGAGGAGAAATGCGTACCATCACGTTTCCGACTTTGATAAAGGTCTGATTGTAGCCTATCGCGATTGCGGTTTATCGTATCGCTACATTGCTGCTCGCGATGGTCGATATCCATTGACTATTAACAGAACATGTAATCGGTGGGTTCAGGAGGGTAAAACGGAACGCCGTGCTGGATCCCAACAGCCTCGTATCACTAGTAGTCGAGATGACAGGCATCGTATCCGCATGGCTGTAACGGATCGTGCAGCCACGTCTCGATCCCTGAGTCAACAGATGGGTACGTCTGCAAGACAACAACCATCTGCACGAACAGTTCGACGACGATTGCAGCAGCATGGACTATCCGCTCGGAGACCATGGCTGCGGTTACCCTTGACGCTGCATCACAGACAGGAGTGCCTGCGATGATGTACTCAATGACGAACCTGGGTCCACGAATGGCAAAACGTCATTTTTTCGGATGAATCCAGGTTCTGTTTACAGCATCATGATGGTCGCAGCCGTGTTTGACGACATCGCGGTAAACGCACATTGGAAGCGTGTATTCGTCATCGCCATACTGGCATATCACACGGCGTGATGGTATGGGGAGCCATTGGTTACACGTCTCGGTCACCTCTTTTTCGCACTGACGGCACTTTGGACAGTGGACGTTACATTTCAGATGTGTTACGACACGTGGCTCTACCCTTCTTTCGATCCCTGCGAAACCCTACATTTCAGCAGGATAATACACGACCGCATGTTGCAGGTCCTGTACGGGCCTTTCTGGATACAGAAAATGTTCGACTGCTGCCCTGGCCAGGACATTCTCCAGATCTCGCACCAATTGAAAACGTTTGGTTAATGGTGGCCGAACAACTGGCTCGTCACCAACACGCCATTTACTACTCTTGATGAACTGTGGTATCGTGTTGAAGCTGCATGGGCAGCTGTACTTGTACACGCCATCCAAACTCTGATTGACTCAATGCCCAAGTGTATCAAGGCCGTTATTACGGCCAGAGGTGGTTGTTCTGGGTACTGATTTCTCAGGATCTATGCACCCAAACTGCGTGAAAATGTAATCACATGTCAGTTCTAGTATAATATATTTGTCCAATAATATATTTGTCCATCTGCATTTCCTCTTGGTGTAGCAATTTTAATGGCCAGTAGTGTATTAACCATTTCTGTAGCACCTTATTTCTGGGAATTAATTAGAAATGGGCACCGACAGAAAAGGCAATGTGGGCGACGCAGTCCTCAGGAGCCGATATCGGCTAAAGAAGAGCTGGGAAGAGACTTGCCGTATTCTGCAGGAACAGATATTTACGGCCCTGAAAGAGAACAGAGCGAGGAGGCAGCGGTTTACAACGCTGGAAGCCGTAGAATCCCAACGGTACGGACAGTGCAGACAGGATATTGCACTCTGGTGGGCTGGAAGAGTGTCGTGGGCGGAACAAGGCGAAAAGACGCCCTTTTTAGTGGGGAGGAATGCGTGGGATCACAAACGACGGTTGCGAGTGACGTTCGAGGAATCTTTTCATTGGTAGCGCCACTGAAAAGCGTATTTGACTGGCGGAGTGTTAAGGATGTAGAAGGGGAAATGGAAACTCTCAGAAAAACTTGTGGGAGGAGTACGAGCTTCAGGCGATTGGTTGGCAGATTTGTGACCCACGTAGCGCGAGGTAATGTTTGTAAAAGCCGCTGTGATTGTTTGCGCGAGTGCAAACATAAAAACCACTCGTTCACGTGGGAGTGGGCATATGGTGTGGAGAAACACTTCACTACAGAATTGTTCAAAGATATTTTCCTCCAGAGATAGACGTAGAGACCTAGCTGGCAAGACCCACAGTGGAGAATCTGGCGGTTAGAGTTTGAGAAGTCTTGATTTCGCGACAAGGAGAACGTGAAGTTGTTTTTCTGTGAACAGAGTTGTTATTCTGTTTACTCGAGTGACGATTCTTTACTTCTCTGTGGAGTCTGATGAACATTGAAGTTCTTCTTTACTGAAGAATACGTCAGTCGAATTCTGTTCCTGGCTAATGAGCAAACAGACATCTTGATGCGTGTTCTGTCTCGTACTGAGGTAATTTCAACCATAGGAACTAGCGGACGGCATATTTCAGAGAATTTCGGGTACGACACGTTCATCATCTGCACAGCGGCCAACGCCCCAATTAGCAGATCATCAGTGCGATATAACTGCTGCCTGTACTTCGATAGGTGATATGTGCACTTCGGTCCGGCAGGTAGGGAAACACTCACAGTAAACGTGTTGATTTGAATTTGCTTGTACACTGCGCTTTTTCTGAAAGTGCCAATCATGATGTAGGTCTTGCGTTTCTCACCACCAATCAGTATGAGCGGTCTAGAGAAAGTTACATGTTCCTGCTAATCTCGAAATTTTCCACTTCATATTCATATGATTTTTTGCACTCTGTATGTTTTTTCAGAACAAATCATTTACACTATCCAAAATGTGATTCATTCTACTCATATTCCGATAGGAATAATTGGTTTGGTTTGCTAAACCGAAGTGAAGTAAAGCCACAGCACAATACTTCGTTTTATGGAAATCTCTAGGTGTATGTTGTCAATACCAGCGTAATTTTGATCATTTTTAGGTGTGAGAATTCCACTGCCGAGACAACATTAGCCAACCACACAATTACACGCTATATATTACAAACACTATGGGTATTTGCACAGTTATGTAGAGCTCAACTTGTTCACTTAGTTACACAGTAACTTTAAAGTGAAAAAGATGGGCCCTATGTTACTACTGGACATGTTATTTTCGTAACACGGCACTAGTTCTGATGATGATTTATAAGAATCGAAACCGTTAAACTGTTAGAAGTCTATCCAATGCGATGAAAACGTTTGGGAACAAAAAAAAATTACTTGCTGTATGTTGCAACAGATTGACGACTGAGCTAGATCGGACAAGTATGAGGTTGAGAAACGAATGTCCTGTTGTTGATGTACCTAAAACAAACGAAAGAATGTTAGGATTTCATCTGTCGTTGACGCCGAGGTCATAGAGATGGAGCACCAGGTCGGTTAGAAAAGTAATGTTGCGGCGGGGGGGGGGGGGGGGGGGGGAGGAAATGGCTTGAGGCTTTGTTCCAGTGAGAAACCTAACAGGCTTGCATTCGAGCTCCCCTCCATTCCTCCCAAACCTGGGATTTATCACTGTGTTTTAAGGTGATAATAATTACTCTAAGTGTAAAACGGCAACTTGCAACCTATCAGTCCCTTCACCTGGGCCATGTTTATTCCACGTTTTCTAAGCTATTCTGTGCGCTCACTATTACTTTCGGCACTTTGATTAGTTACTTTAGTGGTTGTGGTCTTCAATCCGAAGGCTTGTTAGATACATACCAGTGTATGCTGTGCAAGGCTCTTAATCTCTGCATAACTACGGGACAACTATTTCCATTTGAATCTACTTACTGTATTCAACCCTTAGTTACTCTCTACAATTTTATCTCCACCACTCTCCCACCCTCTCCCACACACACACTTCCTTACATTACCAGAGTGACGATTCCTTGGTGCCTCAAGACGTGTCCAATCGATCAATTCCGTCTTTTAGTCAAGTTTCAGCATAAATTTCTTTTTTCCGCCACTTCGATTCAGTACTTCGGAATAATTTATTTATTTATCCAGACATTTTCATATGCAACGTTAGTGTTATGTTTATTGACCAAATGAAACAAATAAACTGTTGTTGTTGTTGTTGTGGTCTTCAGTCCTGAGACCGGTTTGATGCAACTCTCCATGCTAATCTATCCTGTGCAAACTCCTTCATCTCCCAGTACCTACTGCAACCTACATCCTTTTGAATCTGCTTAGTGTATTCATCTCTTGGTCTCCGTCTACGATTTTTACCCTCCACTCTGCCCTCCAATGCTAAATTTATGATCCCTTGATGCCTCAGGACATGTCCTACCAACCGATCCCTTCTTCTAGTCAAGTTGTACCACAAACTTCTCCCCAATCCTATTCAATACCTTCTCATTAGTTATGTGATCTACCCACATAATCTTCAACATTCTTCTGTAGCACCACATTTCGAAAGCTTCTATTCTCTTCTTGTCCAAACTATTTATTGTCCATGTTTCACTTCCATAGATGGCTACACTCCATACACATACTTTCAGAAACGACTTCCTGACACTTAAATCTATACTTGATGTTAGCAAATTTCTCTTCTTCAGAAACGCTTTCCTTGCCATTGCCAGTCTACATTTTATATCCTATGTCCTTCGAACATCATCAGTTATTTTACTCCCCAAATAGCAAAACTCCATTACTACTTTAAGTGTCTCATTTCCTAATCTAATTCCCTCAGCATCACCCAACTTAATTCGACTACATTCCATTATCCTCGTTTTGCTTTTGTTGATGTTCATCTTATACCCTCCTTTCAAGACACTGTCCGTTCATTTCTTCTCCATGGATTTTAATACCTACTCAAAATTTTTCTTTTGTTTCCTTTACTGCTTGCTCAATATACAGATTTAATAACATCGGGGAGAGGCTACAACACTGTCTCACTCCCTTCCCAACCACTGATTCCCTTTCATGCTCCTCGACTCTTATAACTGCCAACTGGTTTCTGTAGAAATTGTAAATAGCCTTTCGCTCCCTGTATTTTACCCCTGCCACCTTGAGAATTTGAAAGAGAGTATTCCAGTCAACATTGTCGAAAGCTTTCTCTAAGTCTACAAATGCTAGAAACGTAGGTTTGCCTTTCCTTAATCTTTCTTCTAAGATAAGTCGTAAGGTCAGTATTGCCTCAAGTGTTCCAACATTTCTACGGAATCCAAACTGATCTTCCCCGAGGTCGGCTTCTACCAGTTTTTCCATTCGTCTGTAAAGAATTCGCGTTTGTGTTTTGCAGCTGTGACTTATTAAACTGATAGTTCGGCAATTTTCACATCTGTCAACACCTGCTTTCTTTGGGATTGGAATTATTATATTCTTCTTGAAGTCTGAGGGTATTTCGCCTGTCTCGTACATCTTGCTCACCAGATGGTAGAGTTTTGTCAGGACTGGCTCTCTCAAGACCGTCAGTAGTTCTAATGGAATGTTGTCTACTCCCTGGGCCTTGTTTCGGCTCAGGTCCTTTAGTACTCTGTCAAACTCTTCACGCAGTATCGTATCTCCCATTTCATCTTCATCTACATCCTCTTTCATTTCCATAATATTGTCCTCTAGTACATCGCTCTCGTATAGACCCTCTATATACTCCTTCCACCTTTCTGCTTTCCCTTCTTTGCTTAGAACTGGGTTTCCATCTGAGCTCTTGATATTTGTACAAGTGGCTCTCTTTTCTCCAAAGGTCACTTTGATTTTCCTGTAGGCTGTATCTATCTTACCCCTAGTGAGATAAGCCTCTACATCCTTACATTTGTCCTCTAGCCATGCCTGCTTAGCCATTTTGCACTTCCTGTCAATCTCATTTTTGAGACGTTTGTATTCCTTTTTGCCTGCTTCATTTACTGCATTTTTATATTTTCTCCTTTCATCAATTAAATTCAATATTTCTTCAGTTTCCCAAGTATTTCTACTAGCCCTCATCTTTTTACCTACTTGATCCTCTGCTGCCTTCACTACTTCATCCCTCAGAGCTACCCATTCGTCTTTTACTGTATTTCTTTCCCCCATTCCTGTCAATTGTTCCCTTATGCCTTCCCAGTTTATCCAGGTCCCATTTCCTTAAATTACCACCTTTTTGCAATTTCTTCAGGTTTAATCTACAGTTCATAACCAATAGATTGGGGTCAGAGTCCACATCTGCCCTTGGAAATGTCCTACAATTTAAAACCTGGTTCCAAAATCTCTGTCTTACCATTATAGAATCTGTCTGATACCTTTAGTATCTCCAGGATTCTTCCATGTATATAACATTCTGATTCTTGAACCAAGTGTTAGCTACACATAAACAACCAACTCATAAATAGATGTCTTGCGGTACACTTCCTATACTCGGATAACAAACATGAACTCTTCAAAAGTTATCGTCAAAAAGAAAGAATTCATGGAAACCAGTTCACTGCTTCGCATAAACGATACAAAGCATACGCAGACCTAAGTTGTCAAAATTATACCGGCGGGAGAGGGTCTTAAATTAGTACTTTGAGATAAGGAATTAATGACCAGATATGAAGATTTAACTTTTTCATCATCATCTCCGTCATCGTTATCATCTATTTGACGAGTTAGACCTCGAGTTCTATCCTAGTCCATAACTCTTCCGTGATATCTTCTTACGTCTTTGGTCTATCGTTTGTTTTTCTTACTTTGGTAGCCGTTAATAGATGAAACATTTTTGCTTAAAATCTTCGCTTTCTTATCTCATATTGAGGTCTTAAGTGCCTTTCGGATTTCGTCACAGCTGATGTGATCCAGTGTGCTACAAACTGTGATTACTTTCAGAAACATCATATTCAGTGAATTAAATTCCATCCTTTTACTTGGAAAAAGGGACTTACATTTCGTTCTCGTACATAAGAGATTCAGCCGCCTTCGTCCTGCAATATTTCATCCGGTTTTCAGCGAAGTAAGTTTCCGATAGTATCATTCGACTGATCCAAGAGAATGTTCAACCACTTGAAGTGATTCACTATCTCAGCTGCGTATAGCCAGTAAAGATCCTGGGCACACATGGTGTAACCCTGATCTCCTGGTAAATACATACTTTGTGAACCACTGTAAAATGTATGATAGAGATTAGATTACAATTTCATGTCTCTTTTTTTGAGAGAGAATGTGATTAAGTTAAGGAAGAGCTTGATAATTTCTCCCTCAAGATATAAAATAGATCCTAAGATCAGAGTAACGTATGATTATGTCATTTATACTGCCAGCTGATATTCTGATAGCATCCATTAGAATGAAGCGAGTTAGACTCAGTGTCTCTTTTAGATTTCCAATACAAACTTAGCTTATAAACTCGATATCACTCTTTTATTCCTCTGGTATACATGTAAAGCGGAAGGCAATGAAATGTACCACATGGAAGTCTGACAACTGTGAAAATGTATTAAAAACCTCGATATCATCACTTAATTTCGTATGAAACGCCATTGTGAAAATGTCAGTTTGTCAGAATGATAGTTTCATCATAGGTGTTAAGAATAGCTTTGAATTCGTACAAAACACAAATTTAAAAAAATGCTCTTACGAAATTCATGAGTACCAAGATGCACTCTTTTCTCTGAATTACAGGTCGGGACAGGTCCGCACAACTCCATAAACTCCTTTGCAGCTCCTTCGTTTCGTTCTACCGACGATATGCCACACCTGCGTAATGTTCTTCGCTTAACTGTAGAGATTCAAAGACATCATTAATATCCTTTCTATTTACGGAACAGTAATACAAAAACGGAAGTGTTCTTATCAGAAACAGTTTCTTGTTGAATTTTGAAACTAATTTTGTAAAAATTGCAGAATAAACCTTTATAGCACACACAATCATTGTATGAACCATACAAACTGCTTTGCTACGTCAAGAAGATTCTTAATCACACAGTCTGTAGGATTAATAAATATTCTTGACAGTGCGGAAGCAATTATGCCAATCAGCCAATCCGAACCGTCTGCAAAATTTGTGCAGAATGGCAGAAGCGCAATAAAAATTAAGTTTTCAAAAATCAGAAGTTGCTGACTACAGCTTCTCAAATAAACTTAAAATTTTGTTCGACGAAATACAGATTTTTCACTACACATCTAACGAATGGTCACCAAAGAGGATATAGAGATCACAATGTTGAACAGAAACTTTCAGCTGGATCTGCCGCCGTATCATCAGTGGTGCATGAAAGCAGGTCTTTGACGCTATGAGACTACAGAAAAATTTGCCGAGTTATTAGAATAGGAGATGTGGCGCTATTAGACACGAACACGGTCTTAGCTCTAATTTTGGCCCCCAGGTGCAAATCAGGTGTTGTACAGCAACTTGTCAACATCTCCGATGCTCGTACTAAATAAATTAACACTTAACAATAAAATCAACATTATGCCTGACTTGTTTGGCCTTTACTGCCTATGTCCCGTGCATAACATACTAAGTACGGAAGAATTTATATATGTCTTTCTTGCATTCACAGCGCCAGATTTGCACTAGGTGGCCAAAATTTGAACTAACCTTTTCTCTATCGTAAACACATTAACACATTAGAATATCTATCAGTTTTCAATGATATACGATAATTACAGCGCACTCTGGATTTCTGTGAGTATTTACATTTTAATTGTAACAGCGCATTACTTCCAGAGGCAATCTCTCGTACCGTGCTTGCACACAGTCTTAAAACTGACACGTGCGGAACTTTCCCCCTCTCACGATGCACCAAAGAAACTTCTGACCCCACAAGTTGAAGCACTGAACTAGCTTACGATGTATTAATATGAACGTATCACTTCCGCTGTGTCAAAATACGATACTGGCGAATATACTGCACAATACAGCAAGAGCAACCAAAAGAAAAGTCTTAACATACTCCAGTTTAATGTGACCTACCACAATTTCCTGTCATAAACCAATCTCTTCATATCGGAGTAGCACGTACACCCAGGTTCCTCAGTTGTTTATCGTATAAGTAACTATCAGTGTCTTCCCAAACGATTTTTCCACTTGGCTTTCTCTAGCACTGTACACGATATTTCCTGATTTCTTGACACAACTATCATCTTGTCCCTGCTTCTAGTCAGCGTCGTCCACATATTCCTTTTCCTCTGATTCTACAAGAATCCATCATCTATTTCCTGCCAGTCCACTTGATGGCCAGCATTCTTTAACAGCACAGGTCAGACGCTTCAATTATCATATTTTACCGTTCTCTCTCAGTCAGTCAGTCACTCACACACAGTGATGTGAACCATATTTTCGTTCTCAGAAACTTGTTCCTCAAATTAAAGTCTAATGACATACTAAGAGACATCCTGGCAAAGAACTCGCTCTTTGCCCGTCCCAGTCTCCTTACGTCAGTCTTGCTTCGTCCATCATTTTCCGTTTTGCTCCTAATGTAACAGAATTCGTTCACTTTGTCTACAACAGAGACAGCCAAGAACTCTTTTCGAAGGCGGTGTCCATGCACAGATGTTAGCCTGTCTCGCTGGAGAGCATACTTCCTGCTCAACGATGCCATGCTGCCTGAGTGACAAGAAGGGGAAGGAGGAGAAACAGCGAAAGCACCACGCATTATGCAGCTTTGTTTCATGTTCCATATTTCTCAACAACGTAGATCACAAACAAAAGAAATTTTCTGTATTATTTAATTATGTTCAGCTGAACGTTGAAATTTATGTCTGGCGCAAATTGTCGGCCTCCAGACAAACACGGGGTAGTTTCGCAGAGTTTCGTCACTCAGGTATCCACATAATGGTGACTTATTTAGTGCACATAATTTATATGCATGAATTAACAACCGAGAACATATTAAACGAACAAATTGGTCTTAAACACAAACAGTGTATTACAATTTTATTGACATATCGTATATAGATGATGGATAAACATAAACAGCCAATAACATTTTACAAAAAAAGATAGAATTAATAGCAAAAATCATATCACTAATACATAAAAACTCATATATTAATAAATAAAAAAATTTTTAACCATATAATATTGCTGGTGTTCTGTAAACTAAAGCTGCCAAAAGTACAAAACTCATAAAGAGAACAAAAACGTTATAGCTAGCAAAAAACAACATTAACCATCGAGGTATGGCTGCGTAGCTGCCACAATCATTCAGTCACGCCACCTACACTGCTTAGCAATCGAATCATGAGGCAGTGACAGGACCAGTCGATGTTCATGAAATCTAACACAGCTAGACGTAAGTATTAGAGTACAGTCATCCACTATTATCAGCAGTTACACATAAAAATAGAAACAAAGGTTAACGGAATCCTCTATTATTCGTAGGCAGCTTAAAAATGGCACTGTGGTCGAAATATGCCTATGGCAAACCAATAAATCACTAAATACTTCAAACAAAGCAGAGATATGGATTTCTCTGCTTATATATAGAGAGGAATTATTCTGCCAAACTGAAGAACGTCGTGTGTTTAAATTGCAGTTGTTTCAAAGAAAATGCCTTTTTTGCATGCTGCACATCAAAATTTTTATTTTTATTTTTATTTATGCATCCAGACGCCTTTAGCCTCTTTTACAAGGCATCTTCAGTGGGTATCCTGAAATACGAGGTATTACATGATTTGTCCATTTTTACACATAGGTTATGATTTCAGATCTAAGTTATAGATTTAAAAACAGTTCCTTAAGGTTTTTTTTATGAAATGGAAAGGTATTTACAGGTAACTTCTAATTCATTGCATCAACGCAAACTGCTTCTTCTCATCTGGCAACCAGGTGGATATCTTACAGTTCACTTTTAGTTCACTGTTTACGTTATACATTACTGTAACTGCCATCGTTTTAATACAAAGTTTCATTTGTTTTTCTAAGTGTTTGCTACATTGTCAGTTTTCTGCATTCAACTGTTCTGTGAATGTGTGTGTGTGTGTGTGTGTGTGTGTGTGTGTGTGTGTGTGTGTGTGTGTAGAGGGAGAGAGATTTTTATTTTATTTTAACAAAATAAAAATTATTTATTTTATTTTTATAACTATGTTTTATTCATTTTTTTATTCTTAAAACTTATTATTACTATATTTTCCTGCATATAATTATGAGAAGAATCAGATGTGTAATTGTTGGGATTTCTGTCTATTTTATGATCAATCAGTGTAAACAGTGAGTTGTTAGTCATATTTACTTGGTCATTTAGTAGATATTTCATTTCAGCCTTTGTTTTGTATATATTACAAATTTCCTGTAATGTTAGTAGATGTCTTTCATTATTTATTCTAATTATTTCCATATTATTTTCTCTTGTAGTAGGTTTGTGGTTATTTTCTCTCAAATGTTATGCAAAAGTTGAATGGCTTGTTCCATATTTCCATGCTCTGATATGTGCTTCGTACTGGGTGTCAAATGTTCTGCTGGTTTGTCCTGTGTACCTTCCATCACATGTGTTGCACTGTAGTTGGTATATTACTGCTTTTTGGTAGATATCTGTATTTCTTGTTGTTTTTGGAATGTGCCTTTGGATTGAATTGTCTGTTTTGAATGCTATGTTTATCTCTTGTCTTTTGAAAAAGTTTGCTATTTTATGTGTGAGTTTGTGCTTCTATGTCATTGTGTACCAACTTGAATCTTCTTTCTTGTTTTCCTGTATTCATTGTGTTGTTATTGTGCTGTCACTGTTTGTGCCTGTTTGTGTAGTGTTTTGTTGTACTGTTGTTTGAGGGTGTTTATGTACTGTGTTCACTGACTGTATTTGTTTTTTTTAATTTTTTTGTTTAATTTGGTGACTAGATCCCTATTGTACCCATTGATTGTTGCTATTTGTGTGATGATATCTAGTCCTTTCTGGTAATTTTCTGTGCTGAGTGGTACTGTGTTGAGTCTACAAAACATGTATCTGAGTGATGATTGTTTCCGTGAGTGTGGGTGATTAGAAGTCTGATGTACGATTGTGTCTGTTGTTGTAGGTTTACGGTAGATTTCAAAGCTATGCTGATTGTTTTCTTTTTAATGGTTATATCTAAAAAGTTTATTTGATTCTTCTGTTCTTTTTCTATTGTGAATCTCATCTTTCTGTGTATTGTGTTTATATCTGTATGCAACTGGTCAATTTTTGCCTGAAGTTCCTCTATTAAACAAAGGTTGTCATCCATGTATCTGACCCAATAAAGTATGTTGTAGTTCTTTTTGATAGCATTTTCAAAAATTAAATTTTCTGTGTGGTTTATGAAGATATTTGCTAGGGTATCTGATGCTGGGGATCCCATCGGTAATCTGTCTTCCTGTAAATAATATTCATTATTGAAATGAAAGTAGTTCTGTTTAGTTATCAGTCCCAGCAACTTGTGTATTTCTTTGATGTGTTCATCTGGTAGCTGGCTGTTGTCCTTCAGGTTTTGTTCTATGATATTTATTTTTTCTGCTATTGTGATGTTAGACTACATGTTTTCTATGACAAAGGAGAGTAGAGTAGCAGTGTCTGGGTTTTTATGTCTTTTATAAGATGAATTAACTGTGAGGTGTTCCTTATAGTATTGTCATCCTCTATTTTATAAGTTTCTATTAGTAATTTCAACATGTGTCCTGCAAGTTTGTAAGTGGGAGCTTTCTTGAAGTTTACAATGGATCTTACTGGGATATTTGGTTTATGGATTTTTGGTTGGCATTGGAGGGTGGGTGCTGTAGGATGGTTCTGTATTAATTTACCTTTTGCTCTGTCATCCAGTGTGTAGTCTATATTTTTCAACATATTCTTTACTTTGGCCTGAAATCCATTTGTTGGGTCTGATTTCAATTTTTTATAATTATTTTCTGAAATGAACTGTTGTGTTTTGTCACTGTATTGCTGTTTGGGCATAACAATTACTATATTTCCTTTGTCTGGTTTAGTTAAGATTAGATTAGGTTAGATTAATGATGTTTTCATGTTAGAGTTTCTTTTTGAGTTCTGTGAATATTTCAGAGTCTGTGTTTTTACCATTTTTATCAGTCTGATTTTTTTGTATCTGTAATAATTTTATGTATTTCTTTTTTTATCAGTTCCCTTGTTAGCCCAGTGTTTACATTGCTGTTTTCACTTTTCTCCTCTTTCTTTAGAATGGCTTCTGATTTTATTATGAAGTTTTCTGTGTATTCTTCATCTACTTTTGTATTCACATTATATTTCAGTCTTTTTTCTAAGAGTTCTTTTCCTTCACTGTTTAATTATGTGTCTCTGAGAATCATCAAATGTGGATAAAATTGGTGTGTGTGTTTTGGTTGTATATTGTTTATGTTTCTTTGTTGTGTTAGTTGTCTTGTGAGCTGTGTTATCTTTTTCTTATGTTTTTCTTCAATTTCTTTCAAGACAGTGTCTGTGTAACTTTCAACCTTTTTGACCATATCAGAAAAAAACAGCAGGATTGTTAATGTTATTTGTAAGTTGTATATGTGTTTTATATAGTTTTCGAGATAAAGTTTGTTTTTCCAAATGTAGAGCTTTGATTTCATATTTTAGCCAATTTTTCTGAGCTGTTTCTTTCGCTTTTATAACACCAGACGAACTGTTTTTAATCTTTATTTCGACGTAGTTAGGTATAAGGTTATTGGATTGACAAATATTGTTGAACTTTATGTGTTCCATGGTTCTAGGGATGTTGAGATGTACTCTTCTGAATCTGTGGTAGATGCCGACTAGAAAAGCCTGGCAGGGCTTATATAACACGTTTCTTGTAGTGGCCATTTTTGCAGCAGCTGTATATAAATTGCAGTTGTTTCACAGAAAATGCCTTTTTTGAATGCTTCACATCGAAACTTCTACTTATATTTTTATTTATGCACCCAGACGCGTTTCGCCTTTTTTTTGCAAGGCATCTTCAGTGGTTGTCTGAAATATTACATGATTTGTCCATTTTTACACATAGGTTATGGTTTCACATCTAGGTTATAGATTTAAAAACAGTTCCTTAACTTTTTTTATGAAATGGAAATGTACTTACAGATAACTTCTAATTCATTGCATCAACGCAAACTGCGTTTTCTCATCTGGCAACCAGGTGGACATCTTACAGTTCACTGTTTACGTTACACACCACTGTAACTGCCATCTCTTTAATACAGAGTTTCATTTGATTTTCTAAATGTTTGTAACATTCTCAGTTTTCTGCATTCAACTGTTTTGTGAATGTGTGTGTGTGTGTGTGTGTGTGTGTGTGTGTGTGTGTGTGTAGGTATTTAAGGTAAGGAATCCTGTATGGTGTTAGGTATAGCCAAAATTAAGAAAAGTCTTGTTAACATGGGCTCTTAATTCCTTCCTTTAGAACTATGAGCAGTTATTCAAGAGAAGATATGTTTTTCTCAGTAGCGAAGATGAACAAGTGCTCATAGCCGTTAGGGTATGCATTGTATAGTTCATATTTACTGTACCTGTTCCAAACTGCCACCTCTAAAAGTTGCCTGTCCTACAGTCTAGCAATAACAATACTGATGTATGTATTTGCTAGTCAGAGGTATTAGAACGGTTTTCGCTTGCAACTTTCGAATATGTCGTTTCCGGATTAGTGTACCTTACCTCAAATTGATACATGTATTCGTCTCCATCATCCTTGAAAGCTTGTTATACCATCAAGGAATCACTGTGTAATCAGGTATCCGTTTAAGAGAAAAACCGTGGGTGAAGCGTTCTATCATCAGTGAGAGTTATTTAGAATATGGGCACGTTATCGTACCCAGAAAACTTTCTTTTTAGCTTCCCAAGCAGTTGTATCCTTATTAATATTTACGATTATCAATTGGATATGCTGTTAAACATTACTCTTCACGGAATAAAGAAATAATGTTAATAAAGATATAACTGTTTGGGAATCTGCGGCCGGATGTAGCTAAAAAGAAAGTTTTCTGGGTATGATAACGTGCCCATATTCTAAATAATTATCACTGATGAAAAGAATGTTTCGGCCATGGTTAAAGTGGCCGTCTTCTGGTTCTACTTACACAGTAGCCCATACTCAAGATTTTTCGCGGTATAAAGATATATTAATGTGGATAAAAACTGCAGCTGACCTTTCTGTAACATGATATTAATATGGCTACTGGATGAAAGTATTCCTAGTTGTAATGAACATCTGCGCCCATGAACGATTACGTGCGTTACATCTTCATTCTAGTGATAATCACGTAAACTAAAAAAAACGTTAAAAATTTTGCCAAAAAGTGTTACCTGCTACAGGATTTCGGGGAACAAAAGCAAATTTTACGTGCACATGCTAGCATCACAAATTTTTAAAAAATTCAAAATTGTTCGAAAATCGTGAATGAAAGAAACTGTACATAATTTCTTTCGTACAGAAAACGATATAGATTATTTGGAGAAAGCTGATATTGAACACACACAAATTTATCGAATAATTTACTACGCTATCAGTTTCGATGCATCATTGGCACCGCCTGTAGGCCTTTGTACAATCGACAAACTCATCAAACTTACGAAGAACCGCTAAAAAGACAGGAAACGAGTTTTGCATTCCTTAACAACTAAATTACAGCATTTTAATCGGTTCGTCTTCTTCCTTTACCATACTTACGCTTTCATTATTTCGTTTTGTTACTTTTCGATATTAATATTTTAAGACAAATTTTCTGTCTCCCATGGCGTTTTGTTACAGTACGACCACTACATATGATACTATAGTTTGTACGACGTAATACGGCATAAATTTCAATGGAGGCTGTCCTAATTGCAAGGACATATCAATTTTTACTGTATTTCGTAATGATATGTTAATATTGTTTCCTGTTTAAGCGGTTTCTATTAATACAGTTAATAGTTACATGATAGTTCAGTAACCAGTGCGTGTGTGTCATGCATTTTATTTTGTATTTTATGTATCTCTTTTATACTTTTTACCGGTGAATAAACATTGTGAATTTTCTTTAAATACTGACAGTTGATATTGCAGAACAGATTTGTACTGTGTCGTAAGCCTGAAGAGCCTGTCGATTCGTACAGGGGCCTGAAGGTGGTACTAAAGATGCACCGAAAACGGTAGCGTAATAAAGTTATTCTGTAAATTTACGGCTGTTGGGTATGCGTTTACTGGCAGTCATCAACCATATAGATATGAAGATGGTATCTGTTCTTTCGGACATGCAACTCGTTAGAATGAAATTACAATCAAATGAAAACCCCTAGCTGCATACACGCGTTGATATAAATCAACGGGGCCAGTTGAAAATGTCTGCCCAGACTGGGACGCGAACCCGGGATCTCCTGCTTACATGGCAGACGCTCTATTCATTTTTGTAATCTCATTTTTTTCGACTTCGTTCGTTGCATCTGCTCGGTACGGACGTCGTAAGACACCCGTTTACGTTCGTCGTTGATCGGTTAACTCAGTGTTTTCATTACAGAGGGCAGCGAACCTTCTGATCGAACATGCTGAGCTACCGTGCCGGCGATGCATCTGACCCACCGAGGACACAGAGGATAGTGCGATTGCAGGTATTTATCTCTGGCACGCCTCCCGTGAGATCCACATTCGCAGCTTATTGTCTCGCATTATATTCATAGTGTCCCTGCAAATTATACTCATTACTCGCGGCCTTACTGCCGATTCCCGTAAGAGTTCGCACACTGTTTGTGAATCCGCACGGAAGAAGATGGTCAAATGGCCGGTGAGCCTAAACTACATACAAGGTGGCGCACAAAATATGTTACCAATTGTTTCTTTCACAATTTACGACGCACCTTAGATATCCCGCTGGGATCTCTACAGCAGTACCAGCAGAGCTTGGAAAAACAAATGAGTTACGAAATGATGTTTAATTCACGATACTGCCGCTAGGAGACTAGTAAGCAGCAACGGCTGGCAATGGAAGACTGACGACTCAGCAACGATCGGCAACTGTGTTACTTTTTCATGAAACGAAAAGCCTTGTTGTGACTCAGGGGCGTTTTCGACAACAGTTTAACACACGATGGGTCCCTTGCAAAAAGACCATCCACAGGCTGTACGATAAATTTGTACAGGAAGGAACAGTGTTAGAAGCGAGGCGAACTCGTTGTAAGCCTGTTTGTTCGCCGGAGAATACTGAAGCGGTACGAGTTGTTATACAGAAAAGTCCCGGGAAATGGTGTAGAAAGGCAACAGTGCAACTTGGAATATCCAGGCGCTCCGTTCAACGAATTCTTAAAAGTGACCTCTTTATGTACCCATACAAGATGACCTGTGTACAGAAGCTCACTGAAGAACGCAATCAGCAGAGGCTACTGTTTGCTCAGTGGGCGGAGGATAGGGAAGAAACTCTCGACAACGTTTGGTTTTCAGACGAGGCGTATTTTTATTTCGATGGTGTGGTTAACAAACAAAATGTACGCTTTTGGGCCACTGAAAACTCACATGTGCTTCATGAACGACAACATTATGCTCCGAGGATTACAGCGTGAGCAGCAATTTCCAGTCACGGACTTATTGGCCCTTTTTCTTTGAAGAAACTGTGAACAGTTAGCGCTATTTGAGCATGCTTCGCAATAGCTTCATTCCACAGCTTCTTGCTACTGCCTTGCCCTTCAACACGCAGTGGTTCATGCAAGATGGAGCTAGGCCACATACTACAAACACTGTGTGAGGTTTTTCACGAGCGTTTCGACATGCGTATCATTTCACTCAGGTTACCAGGTCACTTCAATGACGGACAAAATTGGCCCCCCAATAGTCCAGACCTCAATCCATGTGACTTTTTTTCTTTGGGGTACCTAAAGGAAAAAATTTTCCCGAAACGTCCACGTGATTTAATGGCGCACAGAAGACTTATTCTTCAAGCTTGCAGTGAAATTATGGAAGACATGTGCCGTAGGGTAATCACTAACTTTAGTGTTCGTTTGAAGGAAGTTAGGAAACAAAATGGTGGACATATTGATTATGTGCTGAGTTAGAACAAATCTCCATGGACGGCTCTTCATTGTAGTACATGTTCCTTTCAGACTGTATTGACAATAAAGTTTATATTCAAAAACAAAATGGTAACACATTTAGTGCGCCACCCTGTAGATATGAAGATGGTATCTGTTCTTTCGGACATGACCGAACTCTTACGGGAAGGGCAGTAAAGCCGCGAGTAATGAGTATAATGGGCAGGGGCACTGTGAATATAGTGCGGGACAGTAAGTTGCGAATGTGGGTCTCACGGGAGGCGTGCCAGAGATAACTCCCTGCAGTTGCACTATCCTCTGTGTCCTCGGTGGCTCAGATGGATACAGCGTCTGCCATGTATGCAGGAGATCACAGGTTCGAGTCCCGATCGGTGCATCCATTTCCAACTGTCCCCGTTGACTTATATCAACGCCTGTATGCAGCTAGCGGTCTTCATTTCGTTGAAAAGTTATCAACCAACCACAGTCCCGTTGTCCCATTTATAAAACACGGAATTACAGAAACATGATACAGATTATGGCGACCACAAAACGAGTGAGTTGGCTGTTTTATTACCTGAAGATGGAGCACAAACTTTGAAACACATTCTCAACAATTAAAGAAGTTAAAGATATATTCCATATTACAGTTTTACTTACTCTCGTACATTGCCAAGTAAACTACATGTTTCAAAGAAAAGTAAAAGCCTTCAAACTTTCTACGAATTGTAATGAAAAGCACAGTCGGCCACCTGTTCAGTTCGAAGGAACGTACTTTCGCTTTCTCGAAGCAGTACTTTTCCCCTCAGAGACGCGTCGTTTGAACCATAGGGGAAGAGCTGCATCACTGCGCTACTCAGCCCCAGCTGTGTTTGCTGCCAGCGGGTAGAACTTTCCGCCACTTCTCCTGTGTCAACTGAGAACTGAGTGCGCTTCTGGCCCCAGGGATGACAACAGGCCCTTCTCTTTTTTTATATATATATCTTGCTTGTTTTTGTCGTTCCAGGCCAAGCCAGCCTGACTTGTGTGTGGCCTGCCATGAATTGCAATCCCGATAGAGAGCTCGAGTGTAAGTACGTGTTTGTACGACCGCCTTTCCATCTCCACTCCCGCGTGACTTTTGTCCACGTATGTTCTATTTGTGTGTGTGTGTGTGTGTGTGTGTGTGTGTGTGTGTGTGTGTGTTCACGGGTGGTAGAGAGAAGGATACCTGTGGGGCTGCCACTCACAGAAACTGTTCCGCCATTCCCCTAGCCCTGTCTCTCTCCCGCACACCACCACCCCCACTCTCCGTACACATAGTGTGGGTGGGGAGGAAGCGGGGGGATATAAGGGCGGTACGTGCGACACTGCTCTGAGGAGCCTTGCCAGAGTGCTCCCCTACATCCCCGACAAACAGAGAGCGGCCAGCGCCCACAAACACTGTTTCTAATTAAGAGGCAGCGCCCTACGTGGATTAGCTAAAGCCGACGCCCTCCAAATGCCGACAATGGCCGCCTAGAACAGTGCTCCCGGAGTCACGACGGCCGACCGGTTCCTGCAGATCGGAAGCGCTCATCGTACCATGGTGACGGACGTGTACCTCGGATGTCCACCCGTGGAGAAGTGCAGCAGCACTGAAATGCGGTAGGGAGACGATGTTGTGTAGTAGGATGCTTGGCCATAATTTTACTAGCAAATTCAACAAAAAAGAAACCATATAATTGCCACATTAAAAAGATCTAAAGAAATCTCAGCAACTACCATTATAATTCAATTTAATAGTGAGTTTTTTTTTAGCAGAAATGCAACTGATGGTACAATTTACGAAACGTCTAAAATAACATTCAAGCAACAATTTTAAGAAAAGAATGTTAAGAAAAAATTTCTGACATCTTGCCATTAAATCCAAGCCTCAAGACAAATCTTTAGTAAGATCTACATCTGGCCTTTAACAATACGCTTCAACTTTAAGCTTTAGGAACCTACAGAAAAGATTATCAGGCAATTCACATCTGACATCTACTGGGAAGTAAACAAGACAGCATTAATTAGAAGAAACAAGCAATCCAAGTAAACAGGCTGATGAACATGTTTACATAAAATACAATCGTAAAATTTTGTAAATTATTAAAACAGTAACCGTAGAATTTTTTAAAGTTATAATCAGCTGTACTAACTGTACATTTAGGAGAAAATACCAGATGAGAACAACTCTACTGAGCAAGTTTAAATTTATTATGGAGGTGAAATTTCGTTTTCGACTGACGCCTTTCAGCTATATTTTGACGTACCTCTGCCACAACATGTAAACCAGCTATCTACATTTCCTTCTAATGAAGGTGTTTTCTTTTACGTTTAAACCATGGTAATGGTGTTTTAATAAACCTTCGAATTTAAAATTGATTGGCAGTTTACTATTAAAAAAATACAATCAGTTGGTTGTGCAGACAAGGTGTTCCTGTCGGACCAAAACAACACTCAATCTGTTTGGCCAGCTGAATTTTTAGGCTCTCGCATTAGTACGGTTAACAGAGAGAGAGAGCAACCACTTTAGGTTTAACCATTTCTTTCACTCAAGATCCTTTTAGCGGGGCTCACAATATAAAACACATGCGTACTCAAGCTATCCTGTAACATACAAATTACTAGATAACCAGCTAAAAAAATAGAACACCAAAAGTCACTGTAAATTTTTTTGAAAAAGCGAGTCTCGCGCTGAAATCACATTGTGTACTGCTGTGTTTAGGTAATGCCAGTTAGTGCTGCCAAACCCAGGCTAGAGGATTCCACACTGCCAGTTTAATAGTCAAAAATATATATTAAAATTACTTTAAGAAGATCACTTCAAAAGATCACAATAACTGCTTTATAGACGACGATGGTAATAAAATAGCCTTTCCACACATCAACTATAAGTGTTGGGACCATAACTGAATGCTCACCATAATTCCCAGGGAGTAGGAAGATAAGTCAACAACAGTCCAATCAATGTTATCCACAAGTCGTCCTCATGTTCAGTCCTTTGGAACTGGCTGACAGGAGACTAACTTGGCACCACGCCATTGGACACCGGCTTCTTCGGAATAATCCAAATCCAAGTAGGTGCCCAAGCAGCACGCTGAAATCATTTCTATATCCGGCAATCCCCACTGATACGGCCAACAAAGGACATCACATAACCCGCACTGCCTAACATTCCAAACGCAGCGGCGATTCAAGGATCTTATTGGCCACGACGTGACGGCGCTTACAACGCGCCGTAACCACACAAACCGCTGGACACTCGGTCTCAATGCGAGAGAGAGAGAGAGAGAGAATAACCGCCCCCCCCCCCCCCCCCCCCGGCCGCGCTTAAATCGATCTCTTCTCCACTGCGCTTCCCTCTGGCGGTGGAAAATCACTCTGACTCTGTCACTGCAAGTGATGAAGTGATGCTGCCAACCAGATGGATCTATCGTTATTGAATCGATTTACCCGCATGGCAGAAGTACGACATTTGAAATGCAAGCGAAAAGGTTTACTTAACTGGTCGACGGTTATCTACTTATCTATCAGAATGCATCCAGTACTTCGGTTCATTCCCTTATACAATCATTCAGTACGATTCTAAAATAATTATCCAACCAAAAAGGGCGCAATAATGTCGAGGCACATACAAGTCTTTAATCGGAGAGAGAGTTGAGAAGGAGGGCTATTGCTTCTGGAGCGCTGTTCTTTTGTTACACCGAATGACACACTCGACTAGTTAGGAACAGCTCTATGAACGTGGAAATTCACCCGGAAAAGTGCGGTGATAAAGCAGCGCATCAGGAAACAACGCGTCGATGCGACTAGTTCCAAGCAGGTTCCGGTTAATCCTTCTGCTACCAGTTACCCCATTTAGCATTTTTCGCACGTATTTATACTTTCACTCATGCTTACAATTTAAAAGTTTGTGAGTTAATTTGTTATATACCCATTAGCTTTATCCACTTAATGTATTCCAATAGGCTTATCCCATTTTGGAATTATCTTCCATGATTCCTGTGGGGTGTTCTTGTAGTTATTTGGTACTGTTTTGCTACGAAATTTTTATCTGATCAAATTACATTTATAGCCTTGTTATTTCGTGCATTTATACTGTCATCAATATTATTGTCATGCAGCACTTCCAGTTTCGTTGTTGATGGCGGAAAACAAGGATAAAAATGAATTTATAACGGGTCTTTGTTGCTGTTTTCATCTGTGGCATTATTATCTTGTACGTCTGAGCGGGTTTTGAAAGGATTATAAATACAATAACCCAGATTATTTTTTTGACAATGATCATCATATGTACAATTTGTGACACGATGAAGATGAAAACGATAATGTTAAAGCTATTGAAGAATATGTTGAAGTTTCAAAAATGAGTGAAATGTTTAAAAAGGCAGAGCCACCAGAGTTAGAAAATTTATCAAAAGATGTCACCGAGGACAAAGATTCAACTCTTTCAGTTATGTTCAAATCCAGAAGTGGTCCAGCATGGCATTCTGCACCATTCCGTCAACAAAGAAAGCCAGTTCAAAACACTCATCTACAAAAGCCTGGTCTTCTGCATGACAGTAAAACTATAGGTTGAATTATAAATTGTTTTTATTTACTTCTTCTATTTTACACGTTAATTCTGTAGGACCAAATTGAGGAGCAAATCTCCAAGGTCGTGCGACGTGCCAGTACTTGAAAAAGTAATAACAGATAAAATAAAATGTTTATGAACCCAAAAATATACAAGGCATATGTTTATGTAAACGCAGTTAACAATATAACATAGGATTCAGCTTGATTTTTCAAGGAAATCATCGAAAGAATAGCAGGAGTGACCCATGAGGAATTTCTTCAGTTTCGATTTGAACGCTCGTGGATTACTGCTAAGTTTTTTGAGCTCTTATGGTAGCTAACTGAAAATGAATGCAGCAGTATACTGCACGAATTTCTGGACAAGAGAGAAAGAAGTGCGATCCAAATGCAGATTGGATTTCTGTCTAGTACTAACTGTGTGAAAGCTGCTAATTCTTGAGAGTAAGTTGGTATTGTTAACAAGAAACGACAGTAAAGAATATATATCTATTGAGAGACCAATGTCAAAATACCCACACTAGTGTACAGAGGTCGACAAGAGGTTCACGAAATCACACCGCTTATTGCCCGCAGTGTCCGCCCCTGAGCCAAAAAATCCTTTGAGAATGGGAAGAGTTACCCTAAAATATAATGCTATAAGACATAAGGGAATGAAAATAAGCAAAGTACACTAATTTCGTGCCGAGCTATCACTTACTTCAGATACAGCACGAGTAATACAAATGGCCGCATTAAGTCTTTGAACAACATCCCGAACGTGGGCTTTCGGTGACAGTTCACTATGCGCCTTAACACCAAGAAATTTCACTAATTTCAGTTTCACTAATCATATGCCCATTCTGTGAAATTAAAACGTCGGGTTTTCTTGACTCCTATGTTAGAAACTGTATACACTGAACCTTATTGTGATTTAATGTTAGTCATTTTATACAAGCCATGAACTTACGTCATGAACTGCACTATTTGAAACAAAGCCAGTGATGCACACAACATCCTTTACTACCAAGCAGCTATCATCAGCCAACAAAAATATTTTAGAATTACCTGTAACATTAGATGGCATATCATTTATATAAATAAGGAACAGGAGAGGCCCCTAACACTGACCCCTGGGACATCCCGGGACATCCCCCATTTGATCAAGCCCCACTCAGACACCACATCACAGTTATTGTCAACATTGTGAACAGTGACCTTTACTAACTGTTGTTAAAGTAAGAGGTGAACCAAATGTTAGCTGCTCCCTGTATTCCATAATGGTCCAACTTCTGGAACAATACTTTGAGATCAGTACAGCCAAATGCCTTAGTTAAATAAAAAAAAAAAGATTCTTAGCGCTCAAAAGCTTTTGTTTAATCCACCCTGTACCTCACAGAGAAAAGAGAATCTAGCATTTTCAGTTATTAAACCGCTTCTAAAGCCGAAATGTACATTTGATAGCAAATTATGTTAAATAAAATCTTCAATTATCTTTACATACCCAGATTTTCAGTAACTCAAATAACAGTGACGGCGTTGAAATAGGGCTAAAATTGTGTACATTATCCCTTTATTCCTTTTTATGAAGCAGCTTCACTACTGAGTACTTTAATCTTTCTGGAAACTCACTATTCTTAAAGGAAAAATTACAACTATGGCTAAGTACATGGATAAAATGTGCCTCACAGTACTTTAATATTCTGCTAGGCACTCCATCATATCCACGAGAGTCCTTAGTCTTCCATGATTTAATTATTGACTCAATCTCCCGCTTGTCAGTAACACAGAGGAGTATCTCAGACATTAATCTCGGAAAGGCGTTTTCCAAGAGAGTTACATGATTCCATGTAGAAACTAAGTTTTTATGTAATTCACCAGCGATGCTCAGAGAAAGATTGTTAAATACTTTACATATATCTGACTTACCAGTATCAGAAATATTTTTGCTACTAACTTACTTTACTTATATCATCAACCTTGAGCTGCTGACCAGACACTTCCTTCACAACTGACCATATGGTTTTAATTTATCCTGTGAATTAGCTATTCTGTTTGCTTACCATTTGCTCTTTGCTCTCCTGATAACATTTTAAGCACCTCACAATACTGTTTGTAATGGGCTACTGCAGGTTGATTATAACCACTCTTAATATTCTGATATAATTCCCACTTCGTTCTGAATTATATCCCTATCCTACTAATCAGCCATCCAGGCTGCCTTTTACAGCTAGTCCCTGTTTGGAACTTTCGAATAGAAAGCAGCTGTCAAAGAGCATGAGAAATATGTTATGGAAAGCCTTATATCTGTCATCTATGTTATTGGCACTATAAACATCCTGCCACTCTTGTTCGTTATTGAGGTTTAAGAAACACTCTGTTGCTACATTGTTTGTAATTATATATAACATTTGTTTGAGTAAAAATCCTTTTAGTGTCGAAATTTGTGAATCATGGTCTGAAAGGCTATTCGCCCTTCTGCTAACAGAATGTCCATCTAGTAATGAAGAATGAATAAAAATATTGTCTATGGCTGTGCTACTGTTCCACTGCGTCCTGGTTGAAAAAAAAAACACATTCTGCATCGGATTATGTGAGCTTAAGAGATCTTCCAGAATACTTTTTCATGCACAATCACATAAAATTTAATATTGAAGCCACCACATGTGATTAAGTTTTGGTACTTCCTATAAAGTGAACCAAGAACCCTCTCTAGCTTGAGCAAAAATGCTCTGAAGTCGGTGTTAGGGGACTTATAAACAACAACAATTTGCAGTTTAGTTTCACTAAATTCAACAGCCATGCACAACATCCAAATACCCGTTCAGAGCAGTGCCGTGATACATCTACATACTCAAATGGAATACTGATTTTCACATACATGGCCACTCTCCACTCCTTGAAAAACAGCCAGCTAATCTGTATCTTGGTAAAAGAAACCCCTGAATCGTCAAAATATTTAAGCGGAGCTCCAATATACCAATAATATCAGAGTCAACACCTATAAGCAGTTCACTAACTTTACCCCCAAGATTTCTTATATTTTGATGAAATATACTAATTCCTTCTCTACTTGGATACCTGATCTCATCTGAAGCTGATTCCTTTGTTACAGTGACTTCCTTTCAGCTATCCTATCAGCTGACTTATATCTAAAAAAGGTGCAGCTCTAACACCAACTATTACAGGCATTTTTCCATGAGTGATCCCACCACTATGCAATATACTGTCACCTATAAGCTTTGCCAGCCTCCCCTTCTCATACACTTTGAGGTGGACACGGTGCCTATTGAAACCCGATCTACTGACAGACTTAACTAGCACCACTGCAATTTGAGTCATGCCCTTCTCCATGAGTGCGTTCTCCAGCCCCATGTTAACCCGCTTAACAGGAGCATTAAGATGAGGCTGAAACAGTTGCACGAAGTGCACGTTAGTGTTACCAGTTAGAGTAACTATCTTTACCAGGTCACCAACTACATCATTTCCCCGTCCCTACCTGCTCCACCCACAATTACAACCTGATCCTCTTTCGTAAAATTCCTACATAACTCCCTCATGATAACAGTCACCTGAGCCAAAGCTGCTCTAGGCTTCACCATGCCATTGACCTGGTACTCACTCCCTAACATTTCCTGCAACTGCTGGCCCACACCTTTGCTTGTAAACTATCTAGCAGCAGAACGCTCTTCTTTCCGTTAGAATTTGCACCTGACTTAGGCTTCCTAATTGCTGAGGACTGGTGCATGTTTCCTACACATACAGGTACAAGAGGCTCCTCTCCACCCAACTCTGACAGTTGGTCAAATCTATTAGTTATTCGCAATGTACAGCTGTCTGAATGTCTCCTCCTCCTAGCTGCCTTCTTACCAACTTCCAGTTCTCATTCCTCAGCGCCCTTCACCGCCCGCGACCCATCTAGTTCTTCCTTTGCGTCTTGTTACTGCACCTGAAGGGCACAGATCTTACACTCCTGCTGCTCTATGCATTTACTTCTGCTACAAATTCTGCATTTCCAGGAGAGGATCTCGCTAGAATGCCCATTGACTTCCCCACTACATTCCCCCCAATGAAAATACTTTGAACATATCTCACTCTGTAACCCACTACTCACAAACCTAAAAGCCCACAGTTCTCACTCCTGATAAAATTTTAACAGTTACTGAAAAAAATTAAACGTCTACGTTACCTAAGTTCAATAACATGAGTAGAAGTATTTATAGAACTAAAAAAGTGGTCTCGAAATTCTCTCTCTACTAACAAAGCAACTGTCTTTATTAATACCACTAAACTACAACCAATACTAATACCACAAAAACTTCACGCAAATTCTTATCTAAAACCAAAAGATCAAACAGCCACTGGGACACTCAGCGAAATTAAACACAGTGAATAAAACTGGTGTTGTGAAATATTTCTCTACTAGCAACAGGAAACATCAGTTGAAAACTACCGCACGAAATTTAGCAAACGACTTCAACGCACAAACAAATCTAAAAAACACAGTTTCCGAAAGTTTATTAAAACGTTATTTCGCTAGAAACAGCACGAGACGCCGTTGAAAACTACTAAATTTAATAACTGAATAACAGTGCACAAACAACTTTGCCAGAACTTAATTTAAAAACCGCTACAGCTGCAGCTCGACGTCGCGAAATGTAAACACACTGCTAATATGGGGATGAACGATTGAAAACTACAAAATTTGGTATTCGAATACAGTCCACGAACACCTTTGTCAAATGTTTCAAATGGCTCTGAGCACTATGGGACTTAACTTCTGAGGTCATCAGTCACCTTGAACTTAGAACTACTTAAACCTAACTAACCTAAGGACATCACACACATCCATGCCCGAGGCAGAATTCGAACCTGCGACCGTAGTGGTCGCGCTGTTCCAGGCTGTAGCGCCTAGAACCGCTCGGCTACCAGGCCGGCACGCCTTTGTCAGTACTTCGCTCTAGAACTACTATAGCTGCAACCGCACGCAGCGAAATGTAAACACACTGCTGAGGCTTCGATGAACAACGCAAGCACAGTCACGAATAACAGACCACTCGAATCATAACACAAAAAGACTGAGATGAATGAAACCCGACTAATAAGTTACTTTTACAGCAAATTTTAACACAAATAAACTTTAAACTAAGTTTCTGAGGTCTAAAACTTTATAAACTATTGGTGAGCAATTTCAACAGTGGTCCAGCACATGTGACGTCACACCAAAGAGTCAATTACCCTCTTCCTTCCTGAAAACATGCTTCTTATTATATGTGGGAATACTATTGAAAAAGGTCAAGAAGTATTCCATACATATAATGTATTTCACCCAGAAGAACGTAAAAAATGGCACTACACGGCCAATCAAAAGTTGTTGGCATTTATTTCCGTACTACTGGGTGCAGGAAAGACTCATGGAAATCGCGCTAGTGTTTCTCAATTATGGACTAGGCACCCAGCATTTCGAAACCTATTTCCTGTGGCTGTTATGTCACGTACCAGATTTCTACAATAATCAGCGGTTTTGAAGTTTGTCTACATACGAACTCTCAACATCAGAATTGCAGATACAAATGGCAAGCTTCAGACAATATGAGAGGTTTCTTATATCTTCGTGAATGCGTGGATAAATAGTTACAACCGTAATAAGTACTTAGCGTTTCATGAAACACTGGAAACTTTCCGTGGCAATGCCAATTTTGAGTATATGTGAAATCGAAACCAGAAAAGTACGGAATAAAAATATGAGTATGGGCCGATACTAAAAATGGATATACAGGGTGAGTCACCTAACGTTACCGCTGGATATATTTCGTAAACCACATCAAATACTGACGAACCGATTCCACAGACCGAACGTGAGGAGAGGGGCTAGTGTAATTGTGTGGTGTCACCGCCAGACACCACACTTGCTAGGTGGTAGCTTAAATCGGCCGCGGTCCATTAGTACATGTCGGACCCGCGTGTCGCCACTGTCAGTACTTGCAGACCTAGCGCCACCACATGGCAGGTCTAGAAAGACGGACTAGCACTCGTCCCAGTTGTACGGACGACATTGCTAGCGACTAGACGTACGAAGCCTTACTCTCATTTGCCGAGAGACAGTTAGAATAGCCTTCAGCTAAGTTAATGGCTACGACCTAGCAAGGCGCCATTTGTAACATTGCATGTATCTTAATGAGTCTCACTTGTATCATCAAGATTGCTGTATACCAAAGGATGCATAAAAGTTAAGTGTTCTAGTAGCTACGTTCTTTTCTTTATCGCATTCACTAATTATCCCGTTCCAGAAATCACGCCAGTCGGCTACCCGTCACTGTGGACTGGCTGCCTTGTCAGACCACAACAAATTGCTTAATACAAACCATACAAAAATGCACGGAAGTATGTTTTTTAACACAAACCTAGATTTTTTTAAATGGAACCACGTTACTTTTGTTAGCACATCTGAACATATAAACAAACACGTAATCAGCGCCATTTGTTGCATTGTAAAATGTTAATTACATCCGGAGATATTGTAACCTAAAGTTGACGCTTGAAACCTCCGACGTTCAGTTGCGTGTTGTAACAAACACGGGCCACAGTCGGCGAGTAGCATCTGCAGGGACATGTTTACGATGACGACCGTGTTTACGAGAGTGGCTGTAGTGCACTGTTATGGTTTGGTCTAGCTGTCGCAGTGTCCGCATGTAGCGCTTGCTGCTATTGTTATTCTGCATTCGTCTCCGCACCCAGACCAACTGTAGTACACCGTGTTACCAGACGTCTGTGATAGTGTAGTGTTGTAGGAACTGTGATCATGGTGTATTCGAACTCTGAAAAGGCGGAGATGATACTCATCTATGGCGAGTGTCGACGAAATGCAGCTGAAGCCTGCAGGGTGTATGCAGAACGGTACCCGGACAGAGAGCATCCAATGTGCCGCACATTGCAAAACATCTACCGCCAACTGTGTGCAACAGGTATGGTCGTAGCACGCAAACGTGTCCGTAACAGGCCCGTCACAGGAGAAGCGGGTGCAGTTGGTGTATTAGCTGCTGTTACCATGAACCCACACATGAGTACACGGGACATTGCGAGAGCCGGTGGACTGAGTCAAAGTAGTGTCATGCGCATACTGCATCGTCACCGCTTTCACCCGTTTCATGTGTCGCTACATCAGCAATTACATGGTGATGACTTTAATCATCGAGCGCAATTCTGTCAATGGCCATTAACAGAGAATGCGTTGCAGTTCCACCTGTTTACCGATGAAGCGGGTTTCACAAACCACGGGGCAGTGAATCTACGGAACATGCATTACTGGACCGTGGACAATCCTCGCTGGCTCAGACAGGTAGAGCGACAGCGACCGTGGACTGTAAATGTATGGTGCGGAATTATTGGTGACCACCTCATTGGTCCTCACTTCATTGCAGGGGCCCAAACAGCTGCAACATACATCGCGTTTCTACAGAATGATCTGCCAACGTTGCTCGAAAATGTCCCACTGGAAACGCGTCGACGTATGTGGTATCAGCATGATGGTGCACCAGCACATTCCGCAATTAACACTAGGCTGACCCGTGACAGGATGTTCGACGGGAGTTTCATAGGACGTGGAGGACGCATAAATTGGCCAGCCCGTTCTCCTGATCTTACACCTCTGGACTTATTTCTGTGGGGTATATTAAAGAGGAATGTGTACCGTGATGTGCCTACAACCCCAGAGGATATGAAACAATGTATTGTGGTAGCCTGCGGCGACATTACACCAGATGTACTGTGGCGTGTACAACATTCATTACGCCAGAGATTGCAATTGTGTGCAGCAAATGATGGCCACCACATTGAACATCTATTGGCCTGACATGTCGGGACACACTCTATTCCACTCCGTAATTGAAAACGGAAACCACGTGTGTACGTGTACCTCACCCCTCATGGTAATGTACATGTGCGTCAGTGAAAAAGACCAGTAAGAAGGTGTTAGCATGTGGACGTAATGTGCTGTTCCAGTCTCTTCTGTACCTAAGGTTTATCACCGTTCCCTTTGGATCCCTACGTAATTCGGTGCTCTCCGATGCACACGATCGAACAGCGGAGGAGTGATACTCAAGGGTCAACTTTAGGTTACAATATCTCCGGATGTAATTAACATTTTACAATGCAACAAACGGGACTGATTACGTATTTGTTTGTATGTTCAGATGTGCTAACAAAACTAACGGGGTTCCATTAAACAAAACGTAGGTTTGTTTTAAAAAACATACTTCCGTGAATTTTTTTATGGTTTGTATTAACCAATTACACTAGCCCCTCTCCTCAAGTTCGGTCTGTGGAATCGATTCGTCAGTATTTGATATGGTTTACGAAATATAATGTTAGGTGACTCACCCTGTATATGTAATCTACATGTATATACAGGTATGAAGGACAACCAGAAATAAATAATTCAAGGGCAGCGTAATGTGTTGCATGTGGAGGTACCATATTTTTTGTCTTGAAGGGGAATCACTACAGATAACTTTTTCACTTCCATACAGTATGATGAAAACTGCTGGATCGCCACGTAACATTAGTTGGAACTCTTAGAGCAAGAAAAAGCAATAACATCGCATAGTGCAACAAAATGAAAAAAATTTTCATTATTTTGATTCACAAAAAAGATGACTGTGTCTCATATGCTCGAAAGAAAAAGAAGTGTGTTACTATGCTTTCAACCCAACACCATGATGAACCTGTTGAAGAAGAAAAAGACAAAAAGACACCTACCATAATTGCTCACTATAATGAGATTAAAGCAGGAGTAGATATGGGTAATATGATGAGAAGACAACACAGCTACATACGTACAACAGGTCGTTGGCCTTACCAAAATTTCATGGAAATGGTGGACATCGTAGGTTTCAGTGTATATATTTTGTGGTCATAAAAATATCGAGTCTGGCAGAAAGGTTTCACAAGAAGGAGACATTTTCTTAAGGAACTTGTTCTGAAGTTGGCGAAACCGCACATGGAAGAACGAGCAAGAATTACAATTGGACTACATACAATAGTTGTAAGAGCCTTTGAAGCTATTGAAACTGAAGTGATGAAGGTTCGTTATACTGAAGGTACCAAAGAAAGGACGTCAAAATTATCGACAGGAAAACTATGTGCTGTGTCCAAGAAATGAAGTCAGGAGAACTAGGTTCATGTGAACAAAGTGCAAAATACTAGTGTGTCAAAACCATACAAAAGACACAATTGTGAGAAAATGTTCTTAGTGTTAGGTGAAGTCCATTAACAAGTATAAAAGTGTGTTTTATTTAAAATATTGATTTTCTGTTCTTTCAGCAGTGTGACTGCACATGTAGGATGCTAAATTCTGTATGTCTGGACAATACACCATTAATGATTGCTTCAAATCTTCAATAAACCATCAATTTATATTAATAACTGACATTCTGAATTTTTTGTGACTATATGCCCTATAAGAGCAACACTTTTTTATAATTTTGGTACCGTCAAGTAACCAGAAGGTGTAAAATAATCTTGGTAGCAGAAGGGTTAAATATGTGTGCGTTGTTACGAGCCCTTATTTCACTTATTTTGTCTTCACAGTCCTTACGCAACATATATGTTGTTGGCAGCAGAATCTTTCTGCAGTCTGTCGAAAATGCTGGTTCTCTAAATTTTAGCAGTAGTGTTTCTCTCCACAGCTTCCTATTTGAGCTCTTGGTACATTTCCTTAATACTTGCGTGTTGATCAAACACACCGGTAATAAATCTAGCAGCGCACCTCTGAGCTGCTTCTATGTTTTTCTTTAATCCCACTGATGGGGATTCCAAGCATTTTACCAGTACTCAAGAATGGTTCGTATCAGTGTTCTGTAAGCAATTTCATTTGTAAATTAGCTACACTTTCCCATAATTCTCCCAACAAGTAGACCATTCGCCTTCTCTGCAAAGAACCTTATGTTCTCGTTCCACTTCATGTAACTTTCCAACATCGCGTCTATATTTTTAATAGACTTCACAGTGTCAGTCAGTACACAATTTATTCTGTATTATAGCGTTAGGCAGGAGGTTTCTTCTGCAATAACTTACTAGACTGGCTATGGAGCCACAACACGCCGGCCGGAGTGGCCGAGCGGTTAAAGGCGCTACAGTCTGGAACCGCACGACCGCTACGGTCGCAGGTTCGAATCCTGCCTCGGGCATGGATGTGTGTGATGTCCTTAGGTTAGTTAGGTTTAAGTAGTTCTAAGTTCTAGGGGACTTATGACCACAGCAGTTGAGTCCCATAGTGCTCAGAGCCATTTGAACCATTTGGAGCCACAACTGCAACGACGGTAACAAATTGACGTTACTAGAGGGGACACTGGACAGTAAAGGATACTTCAGGAACGCCATCCTCTGCATACTGTTGCAGTTTCTATAACTTTGTGGACATACGAGTAATTACTTCTTTCCCGCAGGACGACACCCTTGCATACGCATTGAGTTACATGCCACCTAAGGTGTGCGTCAATTAAGTTTGCCAGCGCAATCACCACTGGACTAACCAAATGCGTGGGACATAAATGGACGATTTCTGAACTCCGAATTTCCGTTGAGGTATTGCAATAATAGGTGGAAAAAGAGTGCGATACTGCGTCCCAAAATGATATTCAACACCGCTATGATCTAATGCACAGTGGATGAACTACTTTAACACAGTCAGTGAAATAGTTGTCTCAGGCAATCTATACTGTAATTATAATCATACGTTACATACAGTCTGTACACCACTATGACTTCCAATGCACAGTGGATGAACTAATTTAAACATAGCGAAATAGTTGTCTCAGGCGATCTAAGCTGTAATTATAATCATACGTTACATACAGTCTGTACACTGACAGACTAAAATTTTATTTATTTAAGATGATTGTTTCAAGGTTTCCTGATTCAGTTTCCACTAGCGTGGTAGTTGCATTACGAAAGCTGAAAGTTGCCAAACTGTTCAAAGAATGGATTTTATAAGTGTACAATGAAACTGCCTTTCAGAGTTAGCAGTAAGAAGACTAGTGTAGCTGTGATTTTGAGACTTTTACTCACAATAAAATTGGCAGCAGATCGTGTTTTCTTCTTCTTTAGAGCTTACGTCTGCCATTAGGACTTCGGGCTTTGCTATATCAGTTATCATGTAAACTGAGTAGGTCAATATTGCAAATTTTGTAAAGTATGTGATGCAGGATGGTACAGGACTAACAATGTTTAATGTTTCGTCTATCTAATGAGATACAAATGTAATGTAATTTCATAATTCATTCTTGCTATATGCCTGGTTCGTCTAAGTAAGTACTGAATCTGCACGACCTTGAGTTTCACAGGTTGTGAAACACAGCTAAAAGTCTACAAAACAGAACAAAATTCGGCACCAAAGCAACGATAGTATCACTAGAAGTATTGAAGTCTGAACTCTAATTTTAGATAATAAGGGAAAATGTACTTCTTGAAATAAATGTTTGAGTTCTCTTTCACACTCATGGCTTCATGGGCTGAATGGAGACTGCTGAGGGCATGTGACGTTTATAATTATTATCTTTATTTGACGCTTAATTTGGAAGAATTAAAAACTGAAAGGATTCACAAAATCGTGCACATGATTTGACTGTTTATAATGTGCAGATACTGCTAAAGAAATATTGTCCATGGACGATATATAACATTTGTCTATGACATAATTAAATTAATAATATTCTTTCATGTAGTGCTTAGCCTTTATGTATAAGTACGTAAACCTCCATTTTAAAAACAATCTGAGAACTAGCGACTTTTAATCTTGCCACAGTAAACAATCAAATAAATAGATTCCTGACCTGTAATGGTTCCCCTTTGATGACACGTAAAATAGTTTTCTTTTCAGTACATGGTTCCGAGAGACGACAGGCTTGAAATTATTTCGTGCCTAGGAGGTCTTTTCGTCTCTTCTCTACTCAGTTTACAGACTGCATTTGGTAACACAGCTGAACGTGACAAAAATTTTTATGCCTCGGAGACGAGAACCGTACAAATGAAAAAGCATCGAAACGGTGTTGAATACGGTAGGGTAGGAAATTGCAATGTACAGCCTTCTGAACACCTTTAGCGGTATAAATTTAGCGAAATCGCTATGACTAAATTAGAGCTAATTAGACGCACCGCTGTGAGCGGTCGGACTGCAAATCCCCATTAGAGTTGCTTTGGGGGGAAAGGGGGTGGTTGCGCATTCATTACTGCAGCGCGTCACATGAATGCATACGTGGACCCCTTCCCCCCTTTTTTACGTAGTGTTCCGGACAACGACGACTTCCACATTCTATACTAGCACGATGGTAAGCGTGATGTACTTCTTTTTTTCCCTTCCTGTGCGCGATGTACGCAACTGTCGTGTCTTCACCTGAGAGATTCGATGAAAGAATTTCATTTATGGGCACAACTGGAGTCGCTAAGAATAATGTGACGTCGTTACTGCATTAATGCGAGATTCAGGAAGCGTACACTTGGACAGGATCCTGAAGTAGTTGTAGGGCATTTTATTCGTTCGTAGCTATAGTAATAAGCTTGTTTAACGACTCCGAATTTAAACGAAACTGTTTCATATCCACTGAATACGAATGTCAACTCAACAGGTTATACTTATGTGACCTCTAAGATTTTCTCAGCAAGACCCATGGATTAATGGAAGCACACCATTAGATGACAGTTATCTAGATCTGTGATATAATGAATGGTATATTGGAATCAATTATCACCATTGGCTTGGGGAAGCTTGGTTCATTATATGAATCATGACTTCTTCAGACAGAAATTAAAATATTATGCAGCTGTAGAAACAACAGGATCAATGTTGTACTAATGCTATGTCGATTCCATAGCAATAGAGAGAATTCGAAGAAGTCGCACACAGTGTGCCTCAGGGTTGATTATATTGTCATCTTTTCTGACATACAGCCTGTAGTGGATGTAAGTGCAGATACTTTTATTTGTGATACATTCATATGTACAAACATTGAAGTGTTGGTTGTTTTTTTCTCTGCATCAGACACTGTAACCACAAACACATCACAAACTTTACAGCCTGATATGAAACTTCCTGGCAGATTAAAACTGTGTGCCCGACCGAGACTCGAACTCGGGACCTTTGCCTTTCGCGGGCAAGTGCTCTACCAACTGAGCTACCGAAGCACGACTCACGCCCGGTCTCACAGCTTTACTTCTGCCAGTATCTCGTCTCCTACCTTCCAAACTTTACAGAAGCTCTCCTGCGAACCTTGCAGAACTAGCACTCCTGAAAGAAAGGATATTGTGGAGACATGGCTTAGCCACAGCCTGGGGGATGTTTCCAGAATGAGATTATCACTCTGCAGCGGAGTGTGCGCTGATATGAAACTTCCTGGCAGATTAAAACTGTGTGCCCGACCGAGACTCGAACTCGGGACCTTTGCCTTTCGCGGGCAAGTGCTCTACCAACTGAGCTACCGAAGCACGACTCACGCCCGGTCTCGCAGCTTTACTTCTGCCAGTATCTCGTCTCCTACCTTCCAAACTTTACAGAAGCTCTCCTGCGAACCTTGCAGAACCTTACAGCCTGATGTTTTCTGCACAGTCATACTGCACCACTAAGTGGTCTACACGTGTGAGTATATACTACACGTTTCATGTCCTTGCATCCACACTTCTTCAACACCTGGCCTGCTGCCCAGGGCAAAGGCTTACTCTAGCCACAAGTACTTGGAGGTACTAACCAATCGAAAAACATACAACTTGTAAGGCTATAATCATTAGACTGCGAATGACATTAATACTTATTTAATGTCGTTCAGTACGCCATCCTTAGTCACTAATAGAAAAATTGGCACTTATATCCATACTCCCTGTAATCAAAAGACCTTCCATTTGCATTGTCAGAAAATGCGAATTCATAGGCAGTGCAAGTATACCATACCAGTTTCTTACTGAAAGGACAGGAAATAAAATACAGTATTTAAAAAAAGACTCATAGGTGGTGAAAAGCAAATGGGCTATTATTATTAAATTTTGGCAAAACTCAGCACACATGCTTTTCAGTAATTGTCAGAAAACATCATAAGCTATAAAATATCTCTCCCAATTACTAAAATGAAAGATGTAGGTAATGTTACATTTTAGGACTACTAATAGGTCAAAACTTTAACTGGGAAAGGGACAACGTAAAGTTAATGAATTACCTTAGTTCATCTACACTTGCAAATTTATCGTATTTACGGTATTCAGTAGAATTGCACACACTTATTCGTTACAGAATCATCTAACAGACAAACGCAAATCATATGTCTCATATTGTCACAAATGCCTCCAAAGATTTAGATATGAGTAAATGAACAGGAAGTTCTTAATAGATGGCTGCTGTCCATTACATCAATGAAGCAAAAGAAAAAATAAATATTTTCCTTAGTTTTTAAAGGGCACAAACCAACAATAACAATATGCTGAAGGCAATTGACTAGTAATTTATCACAGTAAAATTATAACTTAAATTCATTGTAAACTATTTGCACTTTCATTGTGAAAGGTGTGAATCCACCTGGGTAATTTTCACTGCATGCCAACATCTTTTATTTCTATGCCATTATTGGGGCTGCAGCTCAAAAAGAAATAAACATTTCATAGCTCTGATGAATGGAAATAGCACGTAACATCAATTTTAAACAAGGATATATACAGTTCTACAGAATTAAAAAAATTCCAGTCTATATACATCTATGTACTGACAACTGTGAGTATGAAATCATTACATGGACCACTGTTTAGCCTTAACAATAATTATAACATACATAGGCATTACCTCCCAAACAAATAAATGTCTCATTAAAAGTTTCTGCTTTAAAAAAATAAAAATAAGTCTCAAAAGGAGCACAGATTCCAGTCATAAATTACTTAACACAGAGTTGCCTGTCAACAATTTCATTTTACATTTTTTACAGAGGCACCACACTCACTTAACTTGTTATTCAGTTCATGGAAGTGTGGTCAGAACATACTGCAGTCTATTTTCTTCCTACACAGTACTAGGCCTGAAAGCCATCTGTGACCTTGTTCTGGCTCAGGTCAGCTTCAGTTTTATGGGCATGCAAATGAGCTCAAATTAGCATCCAGCCTACTGCTCCCTTATTCATGACATTTATCCATAATATTCACTCCAACATGCTGAAAACTAGCTTTCAAGTTATATATATATAAGCTAGTTATATATATATATATATATATATATACAAAACGCTTTTAAATAAACACATGCACACACACACACACACACACACACACATATATATATATATATATATATATATATATATATATATATATATATATATAAGAAACACTTTTAAATAAACACATTAAAGCCATTAATATATAGGGTGACAAAAAGCTAATATGTATATTACTTAACATTACCTAGTCTACATGACCCACACAAATATTATGTCCTCCACATCTGATGAGTCATCACACAAAAATCTCTTAAGTACATGTAGATTTATACTCTGCAAGCTAACTTGATGTGTTGGTGGAGGGTACTTTATGTACCACTGTCTATTAAACCCTTTCCCTATTCAGTCATGAATGGTTTGTGGGAAGAACAGTTACCAGTAAGACTCCATGTGCGCTCAGATCTCCTTGATTTTTTTTTTGCAATCCTTTTGCGAGATATATGTTGGAGGACGCAATAATATATTGACTCTTCTGGGACCGTATGCTCTCAGAACTTTCAGAGTAAACTACAATGTGATGTAGAATGCCTCACTAGAATCGTCTGCTACTGCTGTTGGCCGTCTCTGTGACGCTTCTGTGCTTACTAAATCAACCTGCAAAGAAATATACTGTTCTTCTTTGAATCTCGTTTCCTGTATCAATCATAGCTGATATGGATTAGCTGTAATGCGTAATACACAAGTATTTGTTGAACGAGGCTTTTGTAAGCTGTCTCCACTCTGTTATCATCTTTCTGCCTCCGCTTCTCACTTATTAGCGTACCTTTTACTTAACTGCTGAATAAACACACAACCATCATCCTTAAAATTATAACAACAATAAACACTACCTCCCAAAATTCTTCAGTAAACATTGCCAAATGCAGCAAACAAGTGTCAAGAAAAGCCTAAAATCAGGCAAATAAACACATAAAGAATAATGGATGGACAATCATTCGTACACACTCCATCCAACCTCAGCAAGTTCATTATGCAATCAGTTTTTATATATCTGTGAGTCACAAATATTTCTTAAACATGTTTCTTGGACTGATGATGTGTTCATACATAGGCATTACCATGGAGTAAATCCACTATCTCATAAGGTCCATGACATGGTTCAAAAAATTTCTTCATTTCCTTATGCAATTAACATCAATTTTCTGTAGCCTTAACTATTACTTGGTCTCCAAAGTCAAACGTAGTCACTTTACCTTCACGTTGTGTTTTTACTAGCCTTCTGCAGCTCTTTTCTACATAACATGCTTTTGCAGCCCTTCTCTTTCCTGATGCAATGACTTTCACTGGTGGAAACTCTTCATTCTCTGCTATAAGATTAGGAGACTTTGGGTTAAAGTGTACTTCCGTTTGTCCAAATACTGTGGGGCTGTGCTTTAGACAGATCATTAAAATTTCAAAGTTTTTAAATGTTGTACCTAAGAAGTGTTTGGGATAAGAGTAAATTCTGCAGAGTCTACCAGTCTCTCTCAAATACTTCGCAGCAAGATTGCTGGCAGGGTGATATACAGAAAGCCTGATTTTTTGGTGTTCAGTCAACTCATGCTATTCTCTGGAGGTGAACTGTACTCCAGTATTTCAGAGTACACCCTCAGGAGCTCCTAGTTTACGGAAGTAATCCTGTGCTATCGAAGTTCTGCTGCTTGACTTCTTCATGGAATACAGTCTAATAAACTTAGTAAAAAAATTCAGTACCATAACAATGTATTTTAGCCTTCCCTAACAGTTGGCAGTGGAGCAAATAAGTCTACCACTAAACTGCTGACCTTCTGTGGCACAGTACTCTGCACATACTATCCTTGACTTGGAGCTCTTCATTTATCACAGCCTTGAAAGCCTGCAGCTCATGGTCTAGTGGTTAGCATTGCTGCCTCTGGATCACAGGGTTCTGGGTTCGATTCCTGGCTGGGTAGGCGATTTTCTCTACCTGGAGACTGGGTGTTTGTGCTGTACTCATCATTTCATCATCATTATCATTCGTGACAGTGGTTAGAATGTAATGTGAAAAAATTTGACTGTATGAAAATCGGGACTTTGTACGGGCGCTGATGACGGCGCAGTTGAGCGCCCTACAAACCAAACTTCATGATCATGACGGGCCTTGAAGCAATTTTCTAACGATTCTGTACACAAGGATCTTAATGCATTTATCTGGACATAATGACCATAACTTCGATGACTGTAGTCAGTTAAGTTTTCTATATAACCTACAGGGAAGTAAAACTTCCATACATAACTAGCCTCATTTTTCCATCCCAAAAAGAATTTCTTTAGACAACCTTTAATATTTATTTTGTTTCTCATTGCCTCTCCTGCCTAAATGTCTCGTTACAAACCTGACAGCCTCATCACATTCTGCTGTCAGTGTATAACTTGCATACACCTTTAATGATCCTTCCATTGAGCAGTCTTTTGATTTACATCATACTAAACTCCCTCTCTTCCCCATCCTAATCGTTCACCTCTTTTTCACCAGTTATTAATCTATAAAAGACATACAGCTACTTAGTTATCTGTGTTCTTGATATACTTATTGTTGTAATCAAACTGTTGCAGGAAAACAGCCCATCTTGTTAATTCACTGTTTAGCAGCTTATATGCATTGAGATGGTTGAGTGCTTTGTGGTATGTATGGCAAAAAAGCGCTGTATCATTGTGAGTGATACAAAGGGAGTTACCTCAGTTCGCTACTACTAGCGCGACGACATCATGAAGCGTCTGTGTATAGCATAATAATTTAAGAGTGAAATTAAAAATAGAAATAACTTTTCGAAACTTTTTCAATGTATACACCAGTATCTTAATGTTAACATTGTGAAGTCTCAGAATGATCTAATGATTATGTTTTGCTAAATACATTATTTTAAGAAAAAAATAAGTGACGGTAAATAATATAGCGAGAAACCTAAAAGCTGTTCATAATGTGCAAATGTATGTCACAATGAGGAGTTATAAGTCTCAGCTTGATGGGAGCAATATTTTGATAACAATCGGCGCTTTTACGAAAATTTGAAGGCTCTAACCATTAGACTCAGAATGATGAAAATTCGTATGTAGCCTCAGTTTGATCTAAAAACATTAATTGTGTGATTCCATTAAAATACCTCTATTAGTTTGCAAGTTATTCACTAAAAACTAAATTTGGAACGAAATCGTCGTTATTCGTAATAGATTACGTATGATTTGCATTTGTTATAGGAAGTTCAAATTATAGCACTCCAAGATTTTAGTGTAAATAACGATCATTACAAGTAATCTTAAAGGGGTAGTTCAGAGGTCATGTTCTACTGTTGGTTCTATTCTAGAAATTCTAGCAGGCAAATTTTAAATGCAGTTGAGCTAAAACATTTTCATTAAATGTGGCAAACTTAACTCCATTCATATAAAAATTGAGAACATTCTAAATTGTTAAACGACAGAGATACTAATTAATACGCGTCCAAGAAAAGCGCTATATAGATGCTGTTACCTAAGCCTAGAGTGGTTGGCAGCTGATGTTTGGTGGTCTGGTGTGGCCACGTATAAATACGGCAAGAGAGGTAGTGAGAAGAGACGCACCAGCATACGTTGTATCTCGGATCACTTCAAGCCAGGCTGACACCAAAAGTAGTTTCTGTGAAAGTAGGAATGTGCTTGCGAGGACTGTACACCGTCCTGGATGGCTCAGTTTTCGCAGAAGTTACTGTCTGTGTGTCGCCTGTAATGCTGACAAAACCATGTGACAAGTGATGAGATTATTGTCCACTTTTAGGGCGAACAATTAACTTTGATTTTTAGAATTCAGGGTGATAAACCATTATACTTGTAACTTCGCGGAGAGCTCACGTCTGAACTCCTAATAGTTCTGTTTCCAATAGGGACATTATTATTATTATCAGGAATATTATTATGTTCGTGCATTTGAAGTTTTATTGAATATATCTATCAGTCAGATCTCAAAACTTTTATTTATAGTCATGGTTCCTGATCCCGTTGAGTAAATAGCAAGTAGGAACGTTTTCTTTCAGTGAGCACAAGAATAATGTGCACTTGCAGACTGGAAATTATGGTCAGTATGTTCTCAATCGCTTTTAGACTGACCGCAAAAACGGCGAAGCTTTACGAGGTGCATTCAAGTTCTAAGGCCTCCGATTTTTTTTCTAATTAACTACTCATTCGAAATCGATGAAACTGGCGTTACTTCTCGACGTAATCACCCTGCAGACGTACACATTTTTCACAACGCTGACGCCATGGCAGCGGTGAAGGCATCTTTAGGAGTCTGTTTTGACCACTGGAAAATCGCTCAGGCAATAGCAGCACGGCTGGCGAATGTGCGGCCACGGAGAGTGTCTTTCGTTGTTGGAAAAAGCCAAAAGTCAATAGGAGCCAGGTCAGGTGAGTAGGGAGCATGAGGAATCACTTCAAAGTTGTTATCACGAAGAAACTGTTGCGTAACGTTAGCTCGATATGTGGGTGCGTTGTCTTGGTGAAACAGCACACGAGCAGCCCTTCCCGGACGTTTTTGTTGCAGTGCAGGAAGGAATTTGTTCTTAAAAACATTTTCGTAGGATGCACCTGTTACTGCAGTGCCCTTTGGAACGCAATGGGTAAGGATTACGCCCTCGCTGTCCCAGAACATGGACACCATTTTTTGGTGGCGGTGGCGGTGAATCTGTGTGCTTCCATTGAGCTGACTGGCGCTTTGTTTCTGGATTGAAAAATGGCATCCACGTCTTATCCATTGTCACAACCGACGAAAAGAAAGTCCCATTCATGCTGTCGTTGCGCGTCAACATTGCTTGGCAACATGCCACACGGGCAGCCGTGTGGTCGTCCGTCAGCGTTCGTGGCACCCACATGGATGACACTTTTCGCATTTTCAGGTCGCCATGCAGGATTGTGTGCACAGAACCCACAGAAATGCCAACTCTGGAGGCGATCTTTTCAATAGTCATTCGGCGATCCCCCAAAACAATTCTCTCCACTTTCTCGATCATGTCGTCAGCCCAGCTTGTGCGAGCCTGAGGTTGTTTCGGTTTGTTGTCACACGATGTTCTGCCTTCATTAAACTGTCGCACCCTCGAACGCACTTTCGACACATCCATAACTCCATCACCACATGTCTCCTTCACCTGTCGATGAATTTCAATCGGTTTCACACCACGCAAATTCAGAAAACGAATGATTGCACGCTGTTCAAGTAAGGAAAACGTCGCCATTTTAAGTATTTAAAACAGTTCTCATTCTCGCCGCTGGCGGTAAAATTCCATCTGCCGTACGGTGCTGCCATCTCTGGGACGTATTGGCAATGAACGCGGCCTCATTTTAAAACAATGCGCATGTTTTTATCTCTTTCCAGTCCGGAGAAAAAAAATCGGAGGCCTTAGAACTTGAATGCACCTCGTATATGCTAAATCACTTGCCGCCCCACATGTGCAGCGCTTTGTTGTGTTGTAGAAGGTGGTTTCTGAACTACAGCAGGTAAGTCTTTCTCAGATACTGTGTATGATTTTTCTTGTTTTGACAGCATGTTTCTAGCAAATGCTACACTCTCAAATTGATCTTTACCATTTGCCTTTGTGATCTGTGATGCAGCTATTTCAATTCCGTAATTGCTACTGTCTGTCAGGTCTGGGTAGTAGAGCAACAGCTTGCTATTACAAATACTTTTCTTGATCTTACAACAGTCCTCATTGCAGTCCTTAGTCCAGATTCATGTAGCATTTTTCTTCACCAGTCTACTCAGATGTGGGGAATTAAAGCATTGCTTCACAACAAATTTGCGATAGAAAGAACTCAGCCCTAGAAAAGATTTGACCTTCTATCCTTTTTTTGTACTGGACCCTCAGCTATAGCCTGTGCTCTATGCCATTTGGGTAAGATACTTGAAGGAGTTATAATGTGGCCTAGACACTGAAGTTCCTTCTTTACAAACTCACAGTTACTGAACTCGAGTTTTGTTCACCTTTTCATGAGTACAGTAAGTAGTTCTTCGCTATGTATACACGTCCTGCTATGCCGTTCCCCAGGTGTTGTGGTTGTGCAGATGCACGCCGTTTGGATTTTCCTACAGCGCTAAGGACGTCTGAATGCGTCCTGAACCACTGACTTCTCACTGCTCCGAACGACTTACTTTCATATTTCGGTGAATGAAAAAGTTTTGAGTACTTTTCATACAACATATGTGCCTCATTACATGTTATCATTTACAGAAAACCTCGTTTCGATATCTTGAATCATTTATGAGATATGACGATTTTTATGACCCCCTGATCCAGGTTGCGCAAGGAGGTGAGTGTGAGCATCTCATGCAACCGTCCTTCGGATATAAAACCCAAAAAATCGATAACGAAATGAAATATTCTTCTGCTCTCAGTTTCAAATAAAATGTCAATGTTGCATTCATATTTCATTCACAGCAATGTTTGAGCTACGAATCAATAATATGCAAAGTTTACGCAATTAGTTTTTACTCCTTCAAATATTTAAAATTTCCCGCAACGTTATACTTAATTTGATGGCATATAACGAAAATAAATTCAGTTCTTTACTAAACGAATATATTAGATCGTAACATGTGAAAGAAATCAAACCTTATAGTTTTCTCAAAATCGGATGATAAGTATTTCAAAGCAACCAGCATGTCGGCATGGACGGAACTGGGCACATCGCGGCCGTCCATCCTTCGAAAATAAAACCCAATAACTCGAGAACGAAGCGAGATATCTTTCTGCTCTCAATTATAAATTAAATTTCGATATCGTGTATACGTTTCATTCATTGCACTGTATAAGCTAAAATCAAACATACGGAAAAATTACACAATGCGTTTTTACCTCTGCCAACTACTGTATATAAATTTTGTGCAATGTTTTACTTAACTTGATACAGCGCATTATATGTGATGGATAACCAAAAGAAATTCAGTTCTTTCTCGAGTGCTGATACCAGTCTGTAAGATGTGCAAAAATCTATTTTTAAACTTTATAGTTTTCGAAAAATCAGATAATAAGTTTTTCATATCAGCCGGAACACTGTCTCTCACCAAAGGCAATGCTTTAGTTAATTCGATGTAGCACAGTAAGTATGACGGACGACGAAGAGAAATTCAGTTTTTGTCTGGTGAGATAACAAAACTGTCGAATACGACCTATGCTCGGCAGTACACAGTGCTACCTGGAACAGACTAAATGACAGTATCGAGAGAGGGTAAAACATCAGACGCCCATAATGATCACACATTTTAAAGGGAACATTGCCAGTGAAGGAACCCAAAAACTGGTGCAGATGAATTACTATTCAGTACCATACTGAACTTAACGGATCGTAACACTGGCCCATGCAATAAATCATGAAAAGGATTTCAGAACTTAGGGGAAAACAGCAAACTGCACATGAAACAACTTCAGGGTAAACACACCTGCAGTTAGAGAGGCCAAGAAACATCTTCAAATAAAACGAGTAAGCACCGGAAAACCACCTTAAAACATTTTCACGAGTCCACATCTGACAGCGTAAATTGTCCAATTGGCAGATAACTGAATCAGTTCCACATAACCACAGAATTCAACGGCCCTCAAGCGCCTAGGCTATCCGGCTGGTTCGCAATACACCGCAAGTACCGGGTGATCAAAAAGTCAGTATAAATTTGAAAACTTAATAAACCACGGAATAATGTAGATAGAGAGGTAAAAATTGACACACATGCTTGGAATGACATAGGGCTTTATTAGAACAAAAAAAGTATTGCTAGACGCTTGAAAGATCTCTTACGCGCATCGTTTGGTGGTGATCGTATGCTCAACCGCCATTTTCGTTATGCTTGGCCTCCCAGGTCCCCAGACCTCAGTCCGTGCTATTATTGACTTTGGGGTTACCTGAAGTCGCAAGTGTTTCGTGATCGACCGGCATCTCTAGGGATGCTGAAAGACAACATCCGACGCCAATGCCTCACCTCAACTCCGGACCTGCTTTTCAGTGCTATTCACAACATTATTCCTCGAGTACAGCTATTGTTGAGGAATGGTGGTGGACATATTGAGCATTTCCTGTAAAGAATATCATCTTTGCTTTGTCTTACTTTGTTATGGCAATTATTGCTATTCTGATCAGATGAAGCGCCATCTGTCGGACATTTTTTGAACTTTTGTATTTTTTTGGTTATAATAAAACCCCATGTCATTCCAAGCATGTGTGTCAATTTGTACCTCTCTATGTACATTATTCCGTGATTTATTCAGTTTTCAAATTTATACTGACTTTTTGATCACCCGGTACTTCCGGTGGCGGCCAAAAATCGACGACAACGTCGCGAGCACTTGCTAGGTTCGTACTGCACTGACCTTTCTCCAACGACCCATTCTCTCTCCGCCAGGGCACACCAATGGCGCTCGAGTCGTGACCGACGCCCAAAGATCCAAGCATAAGGAAGGACTCATTATCCAGAGAGCCATCACGGCACATATACTACCTAAATCTCCTATCGATGCTACTGGTAGCTGTGAAGACCTAACGTCGAGGGAAGCTCCTCAACGAGTTTTTTGCTCATTTCGTGCAGGGCATCTTCGTGCTGGGGTATTAAATTTTGCCTCACCCTCCCCCACCTCCCGCCCCTATTAATTATGACACGGCTCCCACTGACTTCTTCCTCTTTCATCAGATGAATAAAACATTGCGGGCAATTGTTTCCAGACGAGGTGATTTTAAAAGTGGAACGTTACCTGAAAGGTCAAATGGTAGATATATACAAATAACATCTCCACGTTACCCGTACTTGAAAAACTATGTTTCATTGAGTAGCGAATGGGGAAAGCTCCACCAACATCACCAAATTTCGTGGCTGCAACCTAAATGTTTTCAAGCACGTGATTAAAACTTTATGACTACCTGTCGTACAGTAGAAGAAAAACAAGTATTCCGTGCGCTGTTTCAGAGTGGAATAACAGAGAATTATTGTGAAGGTGGTTCGATGAACCCTCTTCGAGACACTTAAGTGTGGTTTGCAAAGTAACCAAGTAGATATAGATGTACCTTCTATCGGTTTGGACAACATCATCCAGAGAAGGAGGAAGAGGAGGAGACTAGCGTTAACGTCCCGTCGACAACGAGGTCATTAGAGACGGAGCACACCCTCGGATTAGGGAAGAATGGGAAAGGAAATCTGCCGTTCCCGGCATTTACCTGAAGCCATTTAGGGAAATCATGGAAAACCTAAATCAGGATGGCCGGAAACGGGTTTGAACCGTCGTCCTCCCGAATGCGATTCCAGTGTGCTAACCACTGCGCCACCTCGCTCGGATTGTCCACAGGAATAATAACGATCTGGTGATACAACTGGGTTACAACAACAGTCTATATCGCAATAATATTTTTCTAATGACCGGTTTCGACTTCATGTAGAGGTCATTTTTAGAAAATGAGCACAATATGGCTACTGCTTGCGGGTCCTCGGATGCTGAGGCGGGAACACGATCATAAAGTACTTGTCATCGTGTTGACACGTGGGCATCTAAGAACCCGCCAGCAGCAGCCAGATGGTGCTGATTTTCTGAAGATGAGACGTAAGTCGAAACCGGTCATTAACAAAATATTATTGTGAATCTAGGCTGTTGTTTTAACTGAATCGCCTCTCTGACGTTTTATTTCAGCTGCCTGTCACATGTAAACAACTGAAGAGTTTGATGTGCAGCGGGCTCTCAGAAAGAGCGCAGACGAAAGATTGACCACAAAGTATGGTGATGCCGTGAGTGGAGCTCAGTTGTGGAAACGAATGAAGAGACTGTAGATTGCAGCGTTGCTTCACAGAAATTGCCTCAGTCAGAGAGTGTAGACGAATCGCAGAGATAGAGAAAGAACAATGACTCATTGTAGGGAGAAGAAAGGAGCCTCGTAACCCGTCCCCCTCGCCGGTCGGCGGGAAACTGCGCAGCGTCGGCCATCCGCCCCTCGCCTGGTGCGCCAACTGTCGTGGCCGTCAGCAAGACGCTAACAACGGGCAGACCGCAGCCACGGCGCGGGCGGCCATCGAAGCGCTAACGAGCCGCCAGCAGTGGCCGCCAGCCGTAGCCGGCCCGGCGCCTCTCATTAACGAGTTTGCTCGTTACCGAATGCCTGCCTGCCTAACATCCGCCTGCAGCCTGCAACCCGCTCCACTGCGCCGCGTGCCACGCTGTTTGCCGGCCCGTGTAGGCGCTTCCGGCTGCAGCGGCGGGCCTACAGTGGCGCGGCAGAGGTGACACAGACACACACACACACGTGCTCTGGCGCCGCCGGTACGTGTGGTTCTCCGCGCTGCAGCTATATCTGTTCTACGACATGCGGTTGCTGAACGTAGCTCGTGTTTCGTGGAATAACCCTGCTTTATGTTCGACCGTTGGTTATCTACACTACTGGCCATTAAAATAGCTACACCAAGAAGAAATGCAGATCATAAACGGGTATTCATTGGACAAATATATTATACTAGAACTGACATTACATTTTCACGCAATTTGGGTGCATAGATCCTGAGAAATCAGTACCCAGAACAACCGCCTCTGGCCGTAATAACGCCCTTGATACACCTGGGCATTGAGTCAAACAGAGCTTGGATGACGTGTACAGGTACAGCTGCCCATGCAGCTTCAACACGATACCACAGTTCATCAAGAGTAGTGACTGGCTTATTGTGACGAGCCAGTTACTCGGCCACCATTGACTGGACGTTTTCAATTGGTGAGAGAACTGGAGAATGACCAGGGCAGCAGTCGAACATTTTCTGTTTCCAGAAAGGCCCGTACAGGACCTACAACATGCGGTCGTGCATTAGCGTGCTGAAATGTAGGGTTTCGCAGGGATCAAATGAAGGGTAGAGCCACAGGTCCTAACACATCCGAAATGTAACGTCCACTGTTCAAAGTGCCGTCAATGCGAACAAGAGGTGACCGAGACGTGTAACCAATTGCACCCCATACCATCACGCCGGGTGATACGCCAGTATGGCTAAGACGAATACACGCTTCCACTGTGCGTTCACCGTGATGTCGCCAAACACGGATGCGACCATCGTGATGCTGAAAACAGAACCTGAATTCATCCGAAAAAATGACGTTTGTCCATTCGTGCACCCAGGTTCGTCGTTGAGTACACCATCGCAGCCGCTCTTGTCTGTGATGCAGCGTCAAGGGTAACCGCAGCCATGGTCTCCGAGCTGATAGTCCTTGCTGCTGCAAACGTCGTCGAACTGTTCGTGCAGATGGTTGTTGTCTTGCAAACGTCCCCATCTGTTGACTCAGGGATCGAGACGTGGCTGCACGATCCGTTACAGCCATGCCGATAAGATGCCTGTCATCTCGACTGCTAGTGGTACGAGGCCGTTGGGATTCAGCACGGCCTTCCGTATTGCCCTCCTGAACCCACTGATTCCATATTCTGCTAACAGTCATTGATCCCGACCAACGCTATGTCGCGATACGATAAACCGCAATCGCGATAGGCTACAATCCGACCTTTTTCGAAGACGGAAACGTGATGGTACGCATTTCTCCTCCTTACACGAGGCATCACAACAACGTTTTACCAGGCAACGCTGGTCAACTGCTGTTTGTGTATGAGAAATCGGTTGGAAACTTTGTTCACGTCAGCACGTTGTAGGTGTTGTCACCGGCGCCAACCTTGTGTGAATGCTCTGAAAAGCTAATCATTTGCATATCACAGCATCTTCTTCCTGTGTGTTAAATTTCGAGTCTGTAGCACGTCATATTGGTGGTGTAGCAGTTTTAATGGTCAGTATTGTATATAAACTGTAGCGACGTGTCCTGGATTCCTATGGGAAGTATTAAATATCATGGATAGAGGACTTGTCTAGGTATAGTGATAATAAATTAGATATATAAAACCCTCTGATGTATCAGTCGTACAGTGAAAGCCGTATAAAAATCGCTGAAATAGTTTCTGACATTATATTGAGGTGACAAATTTCATGGGATACCTTCTGATGTGGAATGCTACCTCGTTTGCACAACGTTGTGCAGCAACTCGAGGTGGCATGATCTCAGAAAGTCATTGGAAATCTCCTGCAGAAACGTTGAGCCGTCCATAATGGTGAACGTGTTGCCGGTGCAGGATCTTGTGCACGAACTGACATCTCTATCATATCCCATAAATGGTCAATAGGATTGGTGTCGGAGAGGCCAAATCATTCGTTCGAAGTTTCAGGAATGTTCTTCAAACTACAACAACGTTAACAATTGTGGCCTAGTGACCTGGCGCGCTGTCATCCACAGAAATTCCATTATTGTTTCGGAACATGAAGTCCGTGAATGGCAGCAAATCAACTCCAACTACCCGAACATAACCGAAGACACAGTCTATCCCATATAAACACAGCCCACACCATTATGGAGCCATCAGAAGCCTGCACAGTGCTTTGTCGACAAGGTGGATCCATGGCTTAGTGGGGTCTATGCCACAATCGAACCCTATCATTAGCTCTTACCGACTGAAATCAGGACTTATTTGACCAGGCCACACTTTGCAGTTCTACTGATACGTCACGCGCCTACGAAAGGTGCTGCTGGCCGGCCGGGTTGGCCGAGCGGTTCTAGGCGTTACAGTCTGGAACCGCGCGACCGCTACGATCGCAGTTTCGAATCTTGCCTCGAGCATGGATGTGTGTGATGTTCTTAGGTTAGTTAGGTTTAAGTAGTTCTAAGTTCTAGGGGACTGATGACCTCAGAAGTTAAGTCCCATAGTGCTCAGAGCCATTCGAACCAAGGTGCTGTTGACGATGTCGTGCTGTTAGCAAAGCCACTCTCGGCTGTTATCTGCTGCCACGGCCCATTAATACCGGATTTCGCCGCAATGTCTTAACGGATACGTTCATCGTACGTCCCATATTGACACTCAGTGTTACTTGTCTGCTAGCAGTGACATCTGTACGCAAATACTGCTTCTCTCGGTCGTTAAGTGAAGGTGAGAGGCAATGCTTGAAATCTGGTGTTCTTGGCACACTCTTGTCACAGTCTCTTCCGAAATAGTGAATTCGCTAACGATTTCCGAAATCGAATGTCCCACGCCTCTAGCTCCAACTATCATTCCTCGTTCAAAGTCTGTTAAATCCCATCGTGCGGCAATAATGACGTCGGAAACCTCTTCACATGACTCACCTGAGCACAAATGACAGCTCCACCAACGTACAGCTCTTTTATACCTTGTGTACGCGACACTACCTCCATCTGTATACGTGCATGTCTCTATCCCGTGACTATTATCATCTCAGCATCCATTTCCAGAAGACTCGTCTGACGTTGCGATGATAAATTATACTGAGCGCTCTAAAATTATCCTTACAAAATTTTAGGACTTGTAGGGGGTACTGAATAGACAGTTTTCTGGATTGGAACCCATGTCAAGAAACGTACCATGTCCGTGCACAGCTGTCTAAAACATACTTGCTACGTAGGTATCAAACAGAGTAGTCATGTTGAGGGTTGCTTACGTCGGATAGGCTGATGTCATTTGACGTCTGCCCTACCTCTGCGATCTCGTTCTGGCCTCATTCATGTGTCTGTGAGTGTTAGAGCAACATAGTGGAAAATATGTTTGCAGAATACACCGACAAGATCCTTCGGAAAGGTGAAACTTGCGATGTTGGAAGAGCTGCTCGTCGTCTTTATCAAGATCGTTCCACAACGTCCGAGTCCATTGCATACCCTTTTCGCCAGTTACGCAACGGCTTCGAGATAGGGGTACCTTCACCGACAGCAAGCGAGACTGTGGTGCCCCAAGAAGACACTGCACACCAGGTGTGACAGAGCGTGTGTATCACAACATCGCTCGTAGGTACAATGCGTGCACCGAACTTGGTGGACGCACACGAACTGTACTTGGAGTGGGCCAGAATGCTAACCCTCCTCTGAAAAGGACAAAAACGGTTTAACTGCAAACAATAGTGTTTGTGAAAATTGCGTATGTCGCTTTTGGTTTCTTTGGTTATTAACGAGTGGAATTATAAAATAAATGATTCACTTTGTCATGGTCAATAAATTAACTGTAAAAGTGGTCGCCTTACCAACATTTTTTCAAATGGTTGTAGCACGGAAATGATACGTTTCCGGACTTGAGTTCCACTTAAGAATATCACCTACACAGTCCTCTCTACATGTCCTAGAAAACTGTAACGGGAATTTTAGAGCACCCTGTATACACAAACATTTCTCGTCTCATGATGAAAACTGTTCTTACATTAAACTTCACATAGACAGATAACGCAGCAGGGGGGGGGGGGGGGGGGGGGCAAAATTTACAAGATTTACGAAGTATATGAATTCCACCCTGACTCTTCCACCCTCATGATTTCCTAACCCTGTGTGATGTCCTTAGGTTAGTTAGGTTTAAGTAGCTCTAAGTTCTAGGGGACTGATGACCACTGCAGTTAAGTCCCATAGTGCTCAGAGCCATTTGAGCCCTATTCACCGTCACACATTTTTCGGGATATGAGTCCGACTCGTCGTTTTTCGTAGGGCAACGTTCCGGTTATCGTTTCAATTGGACTCCTTTACATTAAAATAAATACACATGCCTCGTGAATACCTTTAACAGTGGTCGGAGCTTTCATCTTTAAAATAATATGATGGTGCAGTCATATAACGTGATGAGATTGGAAAGTTTAGCAATTAAATCCCTCTTCTGTGTTTTCAGTAGGGTTTTATTATTACGATGCGCATTTCGAAGTCACAGCTTCATCGTCAAGGTTTGCATTGACAAGCAACGATCGACAATTGGAGTGTCAACACGCCAAACAATCATACTTCGAATTATGTTGAAATTTATATAATATAAAGGGAGGGGGGGGGGTCAGAAATTGTCTAAAGAGCTTGTAAAGGTGCTGAAGGGTCATTTGCGCAGAGACATAATTTTTAAGAAAAAATTCGATACTTTGCGCCGTTTCAGAATCAATTAACACTGAAGTTAGCAAATGACGCCGTTGCAAATTCAAACGTCCCGCCAGAGACTGGCTCCTTTTCCTAAAACCGGACAAGAGAGCGATATAAAAATTGGACATGGGACGGTAATAAGGATCGAACCCGAGCATGAGACTGGGCAGTCTCGTGCTCTATCGTCTACGCTCTGAGGACAACTTACACTAATTGTATCTGGCGGACCGCTTGAGTTCGCGCGCGCAGTGCCCTGATTGGCTAACTTCAGTGCTAATTAACTCAGAAATGGTGCAACATATCGAATTTTTTCTGAACAATTATTTCTTAGCGCAACCTACGCTGCAACATCTTTGCAAACTTTTCAGACCCTTTCTGACCACCGTTTATATATGACGACGTCGCACGTATTGTTGATACTGCTATATCAACATACACAACTTCACTATAATATCATAACAAAAAAAAAATGCTCAAATGTGTGTGAAATCTTATGGGACTTAACTGCTAAGGTCATCAGTCCCTAAGCTTACACACTACTGAACCTAAATTATCCCAAGGACAAACACACACACCCATGCCCGGGGGAGGACTCGAACCTCCGCCGGGACCAGCCGCACAGCCCATGACTGCAGCGGCCAGACCGCTCGGCTAATCCCGCGCGGCTCATAACAAACGAAATAAACAATATTCATATTCGGTGATACGAATTTCTGGCAAGTTGACATCACAGTGTGCATCCTTGTGTACCAACTCGAGTCCTGAAGATGAAGTTATAACTTCTAAATGTACGTTGGAATATTAAACCGCTATTGAGAAGACAGTAGCCTGCAGTATTTACTCAGTTTTCCGTGAATTTCAATATCTAAGTTTTGCTGAAGTAACCACTGTGGGTATGATGAAGAGTAATGGTTGAAGATTAGCTTTTTGACCGAGTTTTCTGCCATGTATGCGTATGTTACATGTGTTTTACGTATGCTGCACATATCTGTACATTATATTTCATCTTATTCTCCAATGATTTAAATCTTGCGACTCCAGAGAGCATGTTACATGTAGCCTGTGGCATTCATTGGTGTGGCACTATCTTGACCCTGAAACACGCTGACAGAATTATTGGCTCACTGCAGGGCTCATCCTCGCTACGTGTCGAAGCATTAAATAGCACGAATAAAAAAATACTAGGCTTTGAACTTTTAATGTCAACTAAATATTATAAACACCGAAAGGTTATTTTCGAAGATTTTTACATGTCACCCCATAGCTACGGATAGTACGAGTATCTTACTCTCATAGTATTTTTACACAAATAATAATAATGTATGCACCAACTTTGGTTGAAATTACTCTAGAAGAAGGAACTCCTGGAGCGGTATCAATCAATTTTACACAGATAACAAGTGATGCGTGTGCAAAGCTATGTAAAAGCTACTTCAGGTGTTAAAGAAGTATGCCGGTTTGACACTGTCTTTCTGGTATTGTAAAGAATGGTGCATGCCTTGAAGTGGCGTTATGTAATGGTACGTGGCCGGGTGCTGTATTTCGTTTTTTGGCTAGTGTTTGTATAATGTCTTGAGCTGTTATTGGTGTATTTAGTCCTATTAGTGGAGTTCTGTGCAAGTATTGGAAGTTTGGTGTGATAGATGGGACAGCTAAGTTTGTACGTTCATATACGAAGGGAACCATCGAGTAATCAAAAGTAATCACCTACAGTGTATCGCAAGTAATAGTTTCTACTGTTCTTATGGTATCCAGTCCAAAACTGGTTTGTTGAGCTCTCCATGCTGGTCTAGTCCATCCTGTGCAAGCTTCTTCCCTCTGTATAACTACAGCAACCTTCACCCATCTCAACCTGTTTATCGTGGTCAAGCCCTGATCTCTCCAAGATTTGTAATCCTCCCTCTCCTTTCCCCTGACATTTCCCTCTATTATCAAAGAAACTATTCCGTTGTGCCCCAGAGAATGTCCAATGCGAGGGAATTGAATTTGGCGCTAAGTGAAATACAGAGGGATCGGACGACTAGATGGTCAAACTAAAATGATACAGAAAAAGTGCTAGCCTAGAATTTGTGAGTTTCCGTATAACTTATCATTATTTGTTACACGGCAGGTGTAAGGTTTCGCAATGCCAAACGTATACCTGAAGGGTGTTCCAGTGACACAGGCTGGACAGGAATAGCCAAACAAAATTAGCTTCCCAGCAACCCATTGCTGCAGAGTAGTATTCCTTATAAGTATGAATAGGCCAGAGGTTGAGCTACTGTGAACGGTTCAGTGATAATGTTGTTTTCATGAGAGTCGACAGCAAACCAACGCCCACAACGAAAATTCAGATATACATTCCAACGTCGCGAGCACAAGGTAAAGATACAGAAAAAGTGTATGAGAAACCGTATGCGTAGTTCATTGCGTAAAGCGAGAGGAAAATCTAATATTCATGGTGGATTGGAATGTGGTTGTAGGGGAGGAAAGAGAAGAAATGGTTAGTGAAGAAAATGAGCTTCGCAGTAGGACTGAAAGAGGAGGAAGATTAACTGCGTTATACACAAATTTGAGCCAGTAATAGCGAATATTCGAAGAATCGCAGGAGGAGGAGGTTTACTTAGAAAAGACCCGGAGATGCGGGAAGTTTCCAGATGTCTAGCATCATAGTCAGATTACTAAATCGAATATTGAATTGTAAGGCACACCCAGGAGCAGATATAGTAACAAATTGTAATTTAGTAATGTTGAACTGCAGATTGAAATTGAAGACAATCGTCTGGAAGGATCAGTGTGGAAGGAAGTGGAATACTGAGGTACTGAGCTAGGTGCAGATGCGTCTGAATTTCGCTAACGGTGTGCATACTGCAATAAGAAATATCACAGCAGGCAGTTTCGTTGGAAAGGAATCAACATCTCCAAAAATGGCAATCGTGGATGGGGGGTAGACAAACACAGATACAAGGAACGTAACTGCGAAGAAATCTTGGTTAACAGAAGAAATACTTCAGTTATAATTGCGTAGGCTTCCGCGGCCAGAGTAGGCTGACACAATCGTTTTCTGAGTATCATACTGGTTCATAATGTAAAAAAAAAAAAAAGAAACTGTCCTGGATAAACTGACGTTTCGGCCACTGTTACAGTGGCCTTCTTCTGGGTCTTCTTCTGAATCAGTAGTTAACATAGTTTTTTACATTACGCCCGCGGTACAATATTCAAAAAACTTTTATATCAATTTTTCAATTGATATACGGAAGAAGAAAGTTCCAAAATTTTCAGGGAAAGACCGTTACACATCAATAAAAATTCCTTAGGAATGAGATAAATAGATAAATAGGAAGTATATACAACTAAAGCGAAATGGCTGCAGAAGAAAGTGAAGAAATCGGAAAAGAAGTGATCGTCGAGAGAACTGACTCAGCGTATAGAAATTCTCGGAACAACCTTCCGCAAAATTAAAAGCAAGATTTTAACATCAAGAGTGCAATGGGAAGTCCTCTGTCGTACGCAGGGAGTGAGCGGATAGGTGGAAAGATTACAACCTAGAAACCTATAAAGAGAAGACTTGCGTGATGACGTGATAGATGAATTCAAACCGATATGGAAGATATAGTGGATCTAATATTGGAGTCAGCATTTAAAAGAGCTTTGGAAAACTTAAGCTAAATATGGCATAAGAAACAGTTAGCATTTCCAAAATTATTGAGAGAAGTGGCAACAAAATGACTATTCAAGCTAGTGTGTAGAATCTATGATACTGCCACACCAGCCGGCGGTGAAATTCAAATTTTAGGAGAAATGTTATCCACCGAATTCCAGAGATAGCAAGGGCGGATAAGTGTGAGAACTATCGCACGTCAACTTAACAGCTCATGCGTCCAAACTGCTGAGGAGAATAATATACAAAAGAATGGAAAAGAAAATGACTATTTGTTAGATGACGACGGGTTTGGCTTTAGGAAAGGTAAAGACACCAGAGAGGCATTTCTGACATTTCTCTTGATAATGCAAGAAACACTGAAGAAAAACCAATACACGCTCGTAGGACTTGTCGACGTAAAAAGAACCCTTCTAAAATGTATAATTCTGAGCAAAATAGGAGTAAGCTATAGGGAAAGACGGGTATTGTAGAATATGTGTTTCAAATAAGAGGGAAGAATAAGATTGCAAGACCTAGAAATGCTAATATTAAAAAAAGAATGTAAGACTGGGATGCAGCCTTTCGCCCCTACTGTTCAGTCTATACACTGAAGAAGCAACGACAGAAATAAAAGGGAAGTGCAAGAGTGGGATTAAAATTCAGGGTGAAGGGATTTCAATGAGATTGACAGTAAACCATAAAAAGCCGAAAATAATGATAAGTAGCAGAAATGAGAACAGTGAGAAACTTAAAACTCAGAATTGGTGATCACGAAGTGGACGAAGTCAAGAAATTCTGCTACCTTGGATGATTTACACATGGCATAAGAAGCAAGAAGGACATGAAAAGCAGACTAGCGCAGGCAAAGATGGTATTCCTGGGGAAAAGTATACTGGCATCAAACATAGGCGTGAATTTGAGGAAGAAATTTCTGAGAATGTACTTTTGGAGCACAGAATTTTATGGTAGTGGATCATGGATAATGCGAAGACCGAAATATAATAGAATCAGTGTTCTAGGTGTGATGTTGTAGAAGAATGTTGAGAATTAAGCGGATTGATAATATTAAAATGAGGAATAAAAGAGCATATGGAAAAGAGTGACAAGAAGAAGAGACAGTATGTTTGTAATTGTGTCAAGACATCAGGAAATAAACTCAATGGTACTGAAGGAAGCTGCATATGGTAAAAACACTAGGGAAGACAGAGACGGGAATGCATACAGTAAAAAACTGATCAACAGTTAGGGTTTGAGCGTTCAACGCACGCGATATTTCGTTCTAATCAGTATTATTTTTCCAAAGGTCAAATGACCATCGCAGGACTAGGGCGAGCTTTGGACAAAGACCCTTAACCATGTTTCAGAGCGAAGGAGGCCTTAAACCGTTTCATACTTAGTGACAATCGAACTAGGAAACAGACGAGCTTAAGCAGGACACATGGGAGGGAAGTGGCTGAGAAAAGTGGCATCAACAGGTTGAAAGCCTTATGCATACCTGCAGTTAGCGAAGTGGTGATTCTGAAGCTTATATATTTATCGTGTTGTGAAGATTTCATTTTTAATTTTAGTTTCAGTCCCGGCCTTGTTCTATGAAGTGAGAGTGTGGAGGGTGTGGTCTGTGCTCAAACTATCATTTGAACAATCTGTCCACCTACCTGCATAGGCTTCAGGTTGTCTATCCCTACACTCTGCGATTGTAGGTACTGGTTTAGTCGGCAAAAGCAGGGTTGATGAAAATTCGAATAAATACCTACTATGCAAAGGCCATTTAACTCCAGTCCATGGCTAGTAGCTGAAAGTTAAACTAGCGAGCGTTCGGGATTCTTGCATGAGTCGTTTGAAAAAATGTCAAAAATTTGATTTTAGTTGTTTATTGTCTTTAAAACAAGGAAAATGGCTATCATGTCCGTATTTAATATCCCGACATCAATAATGAAGTTTTACTGACTGTCTCTGTAACAAGTTCAAATCCAAAAGCAACAAGAAGATATTTAGTCCGACCCGATATTTTAAACGTCCTAAACAATCACTGACCCACACTACTTGCGAATTAACACATTCAGGCGATCAGTTGGCTTCTTGTACAGGAGTGATGGCCATAATGTCTCGTAATATGCAAGAAATAGGGCACGTGGAGTTTATGTACGACCTGAAATGTTATATCTCCTAAAACAAATCACTCACAAAGATCAGTCTTTCACAAAATACTCCGCGCCGTAGTCGCTCTTCGTCAACGACACGGGAACCGATCAAACGCGTGAATTTCTTCACTTTTGGTACAAATTTGATCAGCACGGTTGAAAGTAGACGTTTACCAGAAGACGCCTCCCAAGTAACTCTCTCCACTCATGGAACTGGGGCGCGAAGCCCTACTCATACGAGCGGGAAATGCTACAGTACTATTGGCTTGTGTGTTAAGCAGCCAATCAAATCATCTCGAACACTTCTATATTCGCAGTATTTCGAATGCCAGCCAATCAGATTTCCAAAAATAATTTAGGCTATAAATCTAGTAATTCCGAAAGTAAATACCATTTAATGGAAACAAAGTACGATCCCTTTCCGCAAAATAAATCACTAATAAATTTAATACTCCATGACCCTTCTGGCTGCCTTTTACAAAACGAACCTCACTCGCACGTACTCCACAAATTCCTCTATTGCACGACAACTTTCTCACTCTTACATTTACACAGATTTAATAAAATATCACATTCTCACTTTGCATCTCCTCCATTCACTCTCTCAGTCTCTCCAAAACCCTGACGCAACCAAAACACAATGGAACAATAATTTTCCAACGTCCTTTTAATTGCGTCAGAAATCTGTGGTAATGAAACTTAAGAAAAATCCAGAAAATTAGATCATTTGAGCCTATACTCTTAGTTGTAGTTTTAATTAATACTATAGACGAATACATTACAGTCCCTAAGTCAGTTTCACAATGCCAGCACGGTTATCATGAGTTTTAGGTAAAAATTTATATCTTCGAAAGTATTAAAATTATTAATTTGAAACTTTAACAGTACAGTAGTTTTATCCATAAAATTTCGTATACTAAATAGAAAAAAGATCGACTAATATTTAACAGCACTTTTTCAGATTCATAGAGAGTGTGTGTTAACATATTGCACGCAGAGTTAATCAAGTACACCGCTCGTGCGGCGCGGTAGCCAGCGTCCGCTGTCCGAGCGTGACAACCAAATTCTGCTCTCCTGCCGGCTCCACGGCAATCTACGCTTTCAATGCAAGGTAACAACTCATAATAATTTGATACGTTACAAGAGGATTACCAACAAAGTCTGCTGACGATCCGCCATTGTTATCCCATGACAATCTGTTTGGTATTGTAGGTTATCACTCACATCCACACACACACACACACACACACACACACACACACACACACACACATATATATATATATATATATATATATATATATATATATTCATGTGGACTTATTTCAATAGTGGTACAACTCCA